>NC_133326.1:223922614-224236058 GCF_042186555.1 Aquarana catesbeiana | reverse complement strand
TACAAAAATGCATATATCAAATGTACATAAAAATCTAAAACGCATATGCATATATATATATAGATAAAGAAACAATATGCACAAAATAAATATATGTATATATCCACATAAATCTGTACACACACACATATATATATATATATATATATATATATATATATATATATATATATATATATATATATATATATACACATATGCACACATATATATATATACATGCACACATATACATGTCCACATGCATACACACACACATGTGGAGACCACCCCTACACAGCATGTATTGTGCCTATGTAGAACCAGTGTCATGGCGGTAGGGTGGGAATGTGTAGTTTGTGCAACGCAATAGCGGAGAGTGGCGGGAGTGGATACGTTAGGGGGATAATCTGGTGTTGGTGACCAAATATTGGAGGTGGCAGACAGGTGGGCTGATGACAGAACGCACCTACCTATGGATGAAATTAGAATGTAAATAGATTGTATTTTCTTTTTGCGGTCCTGTTAGGCTGTCAGATGTGCCTGTAGTGAAACATAAGTTGAGCAGGGAAAGTAAGCAAGCTCTTATGGACACTGCTGGGTTTAACAGGATAAGGAAGTTACAAAGACCATTGTGGCTAACCTGTCTCAGGAGAAGTGTGCAGACACAGCTGTAAACTGTAGAGATCCTTTGGAGTGGAGAGCCGTGTGATCCTGGCAGCAGAAGGGGGGGGGAGGAGGAGGGAGGAGGTGTCCTTGAGGCAGCTGATGGCTGGATAGAAAGCGTCTTGCTGCCTAGGGATAGGAAAGGTTTTGTGATGAGGTTGTGCTGGGGGTTTAAAAGACTCTGGGGGGCGGGTCCAAGGGCATGAATGAAAAGGCTATTATTGAATCCAATTAAGCCATATAAAGTAATGTGATATGAAAAGTGTGACTATGATTTGAATAGTGAACCGGAGGTATTTCGTGCAGAACATGTACATATATATATATACACACATACACATACACACACACATACACATACACACATATATATATATATATATATATATATATATACATATATACACATATACACATATACACATACATGTACACACACAGGTTTATATGGGTTGTATAACAGCAGAGGTGGATAATATGAGGAGTAGACATGTGCAGGATGAAAAAATTTGTTTAGTTTAGTTTCGTTTCGATTCGTTATTTAACTTAATTCGTTTAGTTAAATTCGTTGCATTCATTACATTCGTTTTCGGAATTCGTTTCGTTTCGTATTCGAATTCGAAAAAATTTGACCGCATTCGAAAAAATTCGACCGCATTCGAAAAAAACTATCAAATTCGAAAAAATTCTAACACATTCGAAAAAAACTGTCAAATTCGAAAAAACTCTACCACATTCGAAAAAACTATCAAATTCGAAAAAATTCTACCACATTCGAAAAAAACTGTCAAATTCGAAAAAATTCTACCACATTCGAAAAAAACTGTCAAATTCGAAAAAATTCTACCACATTCGAAAAAAACTGTCAAATTCGAAAAATTTCTACCACATTCGAAAAAAAACTATAAAATTCGAAAAAAACAATAACTGAATTTGAAAAAGTAAACTATATATAACCATTTTGCGAAATTTGAAATTCGTATAGAATGAAATCGAATTCCAATAGAAAAGATTAGGATAGAATAGAAAGTATAAAAGAATAGCATAGAAAAACAATAGATCAGAATAGAAAAAAATATAATATATTGTATTCTAAGCTTTTCTATTTGAATTCGAATTCATTCTGTACCAAATTCCAATTTTGGAAGATGGTTAAATATATATATTATATTTTTTTTCTATTCTGTTCCATTGTTTTTCTATGCTATTCTTTTCTATTCTATTCTAAACTTTTCTATTCGAATTTGAATTAATTCTATGCGAAATTCGAATTTCGGAAGATGGCTTCTAAAATTAGAATTTCGTATAGAATGAATTCGAATTTGAATAGAAAAGATTAGAATAGAAATAGAATAGACTAGAAAAACAATAGAACAGAAGAGAATAAAATATAATATATATATATTTTTTTCTATTCTGTTTCATTGTTTTTCTATGCTATTCTTTTTTATTCTATTCTAAACTTTTCTATTCGAATTTGAATTCATTCTATACGAAATTCGAATTTCGGAAGATGGCTTCTGAAATTCGAATTTCGTATAGAATAAATTTGAATAGAAAAGAATAGACTAGAAAAACAATAGAACAGAACAGAATAAAATATAATATATATATTATATCTTATTCTATTCTGTTCTATTGTTTTTCTAGTCTATTCTTTCTACTCTATTTTAATCTTTTCTATTCAAATTAATTTTATACGAAATTCAAATTTTGGAAGATGGTTATATATATATATATATATATATATATATATATATATATATATATATATATATATATATATATATATATATATAAAATATTTTTTCTATTCTGTTCTATTGTTTTTCTATTATTTTCTATTATATTCTGATCTTTTCTATTTGAATTCAAATTCATTCTATACGAAATTCGAATTTCAGAAAATAGTTATATAGAAATAGAATGAAATCAAATTCGAAAAGAATAGAATAGAAAAACAATAGAACAGAATAGAAAGAAATATTTTATATATATATATATATATATATATATATATATATATATATATATATATATATATATATATATATATATAAATAAAATCATCTTCCGAAATTGGAATTTGGTACAGAATGAATTCGAATAGAAAAGATTAGAATAGAATATTTTATATTTTTTCTATTCTGTTCTATTGTTTTTCTATGCTATTCTTTTATATTATTTTCTGTTCTATTCTAATCTTTTCTATTTGAATTCATTCTGTACCAAATTCCAATTTCGGAATATATATATATATATATATATATATATATATATATATATATATATATATATATATATATATATATATATATATATATATATATATTTTTTTTTTTTTTCTATTCTGTTCTATTGTTTTTCTGTTCTAGTCTTTTCTATTAGAATTCGATTTCATTCTATTTCATTCTGTTTCTGTATAACCATTTTCGGAAATTCAAATTTCGCACAGAATGATTTCGCATTCAAATAGAAAAGATTAGAATAAAATAGAAAAGAATAGAAAAGAATAGAAAAACAATAGACCAGCATAGAAAAAAAAATAAAAATAAAAAAAATATATATAAATATATATACCGTATTTATCGGCATATAACACGCACTTTTTTCCCCTTAAAATCAGGGGAAAATCATGGGTGCATGTTATACGCCGATCCCTTGCGATCCTGAGCTGACAGATCTTCAAATCGCCGACCGCGATTTGAAAATGGCGCCAAAATACACAGAGCCGGTCCTCGGCTCTTCTCGGCCACTTTCGGCTTCACTCGAGCGCCACCCGAACCTAGCCGAGTGTACTCGGCTAGGTTCGGATAGCTCCGCTCACAGTCACGCCCATCCCGGGCGGGACTACGAGTGGAGCCAAAAGTGAACGAGAGCCGCCGAGAAGAGCCGAGGACCGGCTCTGTGTATTTTGGCGCCGGCGGCCCACCATTTTCAAATCGCGGTCGGCGATTTTGAAGCTCAGGATCGCAGGGGATCATAGGATTTTCAAACTGCGAGCTGCAAGGCTGCACTGGGATAAGGTTGCAATGGACACTGGGAAGGCTGCACTGACAAGGCTGCACTGACAAGGCTGCACTGACAAGGCTGCACTGGGGCAAGGCTGCACTGGGCAAGGCTGCAATGATGGGCATTTAAATGTAAGTTTTTTTCCCTTAAACTTCCCTCCTAAAAGTTTTTTTTTCCTTAAAATTCCCTCCTAAACTTGGGGTGCGTGTTATACGCCGATAAATACGGTAATTTTTTTGTATTATTCTCTTCTATTGTTTTTTATGCTTTTCTTTCTATTATTTTATATTCTATAATAGTCTTTTCAATTCAAATTCATTCTATACGAAATTCGAATTTCGGAACATGGCTTCTGAAGTTTGAATTTCTTATAGAATGAATTCGAATTTGAATGGAAAAGATTAGAACAGAAAATAATAGAAAAGAATAGACTAGAAAAACAATAGAACAGAATAGAAGAAAATATAATATATATATATATTATATATTATATTTTCTTCTATTCTGTTCTATTGTTTTTCTAGTCTATTCTTTTCTATTCTATTCTAATCTTTTATATCAAATTTGATTTCGGTCTATATGAAATTCGAATTTTGGAAGATGTTTTATATTTTATTCTGTTCTATTGTTTGTCTAGTCTATTATTTTCTATTCTAAACTTTTCTATTCGAATTTGAATTTATTCTATACGAAATTCGAATTTCGGAAGATGGCTTCTGAAAGTGGAATTTCGTATAGAATGAATTCGAATTTGAATAGAAAAGATTAGAATAGAAAATAATAGACTAGACAAACAATAGAACAGAATAAAATATAATATATATAATTTTTTGTATTCTGTCCTATTGTTTTTCTAGTCTTTTCTCTTCTACTCTGTTCTAATCTTTTCTATTCAAATTCGAATTCATTTTATAAGAAATTCAAATTTCGGAAGATGGTTTTATATATATATATATATATATATATATATATATATATATATATATATATATTATACATATATATATATTATACATATACACACACACACACATATATATATATATATATATATATATATATATATATATATATATATGTATAATATACATAGACATATATATATATATATATATATATATATATATATATATATATATATATATATATATGTGTGTGTGTATATGTATAATATATATATATATGTATATGTATAATATATATATATATATATATATATATATATATATATATATATATATATATGAAACCATCTTCCTAAATTTGAATTTCTTATAAAATGAATTCGAATTTGAATAGAAAAGATTAGAATAGAGTAGAAGAGAAAAGACTAGAAAAACAATAGAACAGAATAGAATAAATTATATATATTATATTTTATTCTGTTCTGTTCTATTGTTTGTCTAGTCTATTATTTTCTATTCCAAATGGGTCAATTTTTAAACCCAGGCATTTTACCAATTGCCAAACAAGAGGGGTGGTATACCTTATGTCCTGCGAGTGTGGAGCGCATTATGTGGGCAAGACCAAGCAAGAATTTCATCAGCGGATATTAAAACACATCTACCATATGCAAATTAGTAATCCATATTTACCCCTTGGACGCCATGTAATGGAAATTCACAACTCTGTAATGCCCAAGGTATCCTTCGCCGCACTCGATCGAGTTCATATACCCATTCGAGGCGGCGATTGGAACAAAACTTTGCTGCAACACGAACAGAGGTGGATCTTCAAGCTCAATTCCACCTCGTTCCCAGGACTAAATGAGGCTATCTCATTTGCTCCCTTTTTAAAGGGTTTCGTTTCCGGAAAAACACAATAGTTAGTTTCTAATGAAACTATATATAGCTCACAAAATTTGTAACAATAAGCCCTGCCCTTTATTGTTCTGTTTTAATTTTAAATTTTTTTTTTTTTTTTTTTTTTTTTTTTTACTTTATTTTATTTTGTTGCTTCTTTTTTCTTATGCTTTCCATTCCCTGGTTATCTCTCTTAATAATTGGATATTCTACTATACTAGTATGTGTTATCAATTCATATACCCCACTCATTCATTATTACTTGTTATTCCCCTATCGGGATGCTATGTAGATGCCAACATATGCATTGGAAGTTTTCCTCCTGTACTGATGCTCCTTATGTATAGATATACATGCCAATGTTAGTATGAATGACATTGCTATGAATCAACAGATATATGTTATGTACATTTTTCAATCGTTTCTTGTATACTCCTTTCCCCTTGGAGCTGCCCCCCCCTTCCCTCCTGATTGAGGGAGTCCTGCGGTGCTGTCTCCGCCCCCATCTCGGGATCGGGGGTGATCCGCGATCTGACTTCCCGGCAAGGTGGGGGGGAATGAGCCGGGCCCTATAGGTGGCTCCTCCCCCCATGTTTCCCCATTGGATGCCCGGGTGGCCACCGGGCGCTGCATTGGGGATTACTTCCTCCTTGCCGGCGGCATTCCGGAACACTCTCGGATGCCGTTCGCCGCTGCGCATGCGCGGGGCCCCGCGCGTGCGACGTGACGTCATTGGCATCGCGAGATTTCGACGAGAGTGGCGCTGAGTCGGAGCCTTGCTCTTCCGGAACGCCGGGGAAGCCACGCTTGACTGCCCGTATGGCGGTCACGCCGCCCACCGCAGAGCAATCAGGGATGGCACATACACCTGGATTGATTATAAGTGACTACACACCCCCAACAGGCAGTATATAAGAGGTATACTCGCAGCACACTTTCAGTCGTCCTTCCTCCCTGGTGAACAGCAGGCACTTTTCATTTTTCACTAAGTAAGTATCACTTCTACTACTCCGTATTTGGTCCTTGTCTAGGCACTACTTCTTGTCCTACACAATGGGGGTTCATGCGAACATTATTTGATTCTGCATTGACCCCCGTTCATTCATAGTGGCCTTGCCGCACAATGGCTTGGCCACCATTTGTTCTCTATAATTTATACTTTGATGTTTACCTATTTTTCAGACTGGTGGACTCAGTGTGGGATACCAATCCACCGAGCCCACTATACCCTATGACCAATCCCGGGTTTGGTTAACAGGCACCAGTCTTGTATATGGGGCAACACAGTGCCTAAACACGTGTCCTTTAGTACCCCTTGAGGTAATTACTTCATTTTTAATTTTTTGTGCAATCTTCTTTTTTTCCCTACCCCCACCCACTACCCCCCCCTCCCCCTCCCCTTCCCTTCCCCCCTTCCCCTCCCACCTTCTCCCTTTTCCCTTTCCACATCTTTTCTCCCAGCATTTTCGGTGAATTCACCTCCTTTCACCACATTCCTATACTCAGTCCTCACCAGCCTTTACCTACTTTTCATCCTTTCACCCCACTCTGGTTTTCTTATATATTTTCACACTCTCGCACGGATCGTCATCACACTGAGCACACACTGAGGTGCTGCTTATACCTTATACTGCCTCTAGAAAATACCATATATATATATAATTTCTTTTTTCCTGTCCCTTCTTGGACATATAATCAGTACCATGTAAATGACTGAGTTTATTATGAGGAATTTTTTGATTACCCTCACAGGTGTAACCCTCTGTGCTCCCTGGTTGTTTTGTTAGTGGCGGTGGCGGTAGGGGTGCCTGGTGTCCTTCCTCTGGGGGGGACGGGAGGATAGTCGTTCCAAGGGATCTCCATATGGGAGGCCCCGTTCCTCTCTCTGCTGAACATATATTATTGGGTAAATAATTATTACTATTGTATCCATATTTTACATGGTGAATGTAACTACTATTATACTAATGTAATTTATTTACATGTATCAATTTCATCTATGTATATTTCTCAGCAGACCAATCCTCTGAAGAAGACCCCAAGTACAGGGGTTGAAACGCATCAGGTTCAAATATTCATGCTACCGAGTGTTGTTGTGAATATATGTCTGCCAATATATGCTCAGCCTACATAACATGTAATGTAATTTTACCTCAAGTGCCCCCTACTGGAGTTCATTGTTTTAACTTTTATGGTACACTTTAATAAATTTGTTATACTTTTGATACTGAATCTGATTCCTTTTATCATTATGCTGCCTAAAAACCCCATCTTGGGGGAACCTCTCTCTTGTTTATAACTTTCAAGGGGTGAGCAGCAAATCCCTGGTTTCCCCTCTAGTGTCTCTCTATATCATTATTTTCTATTCTAATCTTTTCTATTCAAATTCGAATTCATTCTATACGAAATTCCACTTTCAGAAGCCATCTTCCGAAATTCGAATTTCGTATAGAATGAATTCAAATTCGAATAGAAAAGTTTAGAATAGAATAGAAAAGAATAGCATAGAAAAACAATGAAACAGAATAGAAAATTATATATATATATATAACATCTTCCAAAATTCGAATTTCATATAGACCGAAATCAAATTTGAATGTAAAAGATTAGAATAGAATAAAAAATAATAGAAAAGAATAGACTAGAAAAACAATAGAACAGAATAGAAGAAAATATAATATATAGAATGAATTTGAATTTGAATTGAAAATACTATTATAGAATATAAAATAATAGAAAAGAAAAGCATAAAAAAACAATAGAAGAGAATAATAAAAAAAAAAATTATATATATAGATATAGATCTATCTATATATATATAGATAGATCTATATCTATATATATAGATCTATATCTATATATATAGATATAGATCTATATATATATATATATATATATATATACACATATTCTATTGCTTTATTATTTTATATTCTACCTTATTGTTTTTTTTAGAAAAACGTTTTCTATTTTTTTTAATTTGATTATGTTTTTGAATTCGATTCGATTATGTTTTCGAATTCGATTCGAATATGTTTTCGAATTCGATTCGAATATGTTTTCGAATTCGATTCGAATATGTTTTCGAATTCGATTCGAATATGTTTTCGAATTCGATTCGAATATGTTTTCGAATTCGATTCGAATTCGTTCGTTTTTTTTCGGATACGTTTAAATTCTTTACTTTTGTCATTCGGAAATTCGGATGCATCCGAATTTCCGAATAATGAAAAATTCGTCCGAATTTCGATTCGGAACGAAACGAAATGCACATGCCTAATGAGGAGAAATGGTGTACATGAAACTGCGGGGACAGGAGAGGGTATACAGGGTTTACCGTATGGTGGAATGATGGTGATGATATGAAGGGGATCACAGGTAATAAGGGGGGGGGGGCTGGGGATGGCTAGGATAGAGGGGGGGGCAAAGCATGATGGTGATATTCTGTATCTAGATGGCACCGTGGATATCTAGATCTTCATTCATTCCATCGGGAACCAATGATCCAAGAGTGAAAATCCAGAATGATTCTTGTTTACAGAGTCTTCTGAATCTCCTCCCATTGTTAGCGTCTTTTTTGATAGCTTCAATGCCAAACACTTTGATGCCTGTTGGATTGCTGTTATGACATTCTCTGAAATGCCTAGGTACTGAATAGCTGTGGCATTTTTTATTTTTACTCTGATGGTACATGTTACTATTGATTATGCTGCATTTGTGTTCGCTAAATCTTGTCCTGAGTGGACGTATTGTGCGCCCAACATACAGAAGACCGCATGGACAGATAAGACCATAGACTACATAGGAGGTACCGCAATTGATGAACTGTTTGATTTTGTGGTACTGGCCGTCGGACCCCATGATTTCTTTTTTGCGGTGTGCCATGAAGGCACAGGCTCCACAGTTTTTGGTTCCACACTTGTAGTTGCCTTTCTGGTCGAAGATGGATGCCCAATTGCCAGTGGGGGTCTTGGTTTGGTTCTGAGGTTTTCGTACTCTACTCGGAGCTATTAGGCTTCTAAGATCTTTGGATTTTCGAAACACAACTACTGGTTTGGGTGGTAGAACTGGATTGAGGATGGGATCCTGCTTGAGAATGTTCCAATTTTTCTCGATGGCTCTCTGTATGTCGAATGCTTTGGTGTTATATTGTGTACTGAATCTGATGGGGTTGGAGATATTGCTGTCGGTGGTCCTTTTATTGCCGCTTGTTTTGTTAGCCTCCATTGCCATAGTGACAGAGGGATGTTCGACATACTGGGTCCAATATTTGTAAAAGGCCTGTTTGATGAGTGATTCTTCATAACCCTTCTCAAGAAATTTCTTTTTTAAGATGGATCCCTGTTTTTCATAGTCACTTTTCTTAGTGCAGGTTTTCTTCAGCCTGCAGAATTGCCCGTGGGGTATGTTACGGATCCATTTGGGATGGTGGTGACTTTTGGCGTGGAGGTAGGAATTTCCAGCACTAGGTTTGAAATGGGTTTTGGATATAATGCTGCCTTCCTCGATTTGCAGGTCTAAATCCAGAAAGACGAGTGATGTGTTGTCGACCACATGGGTAAAAGAGATACCATAAGGATTGGAGTTGCAGTATTCCAGAAATTTGTTTAGATCCATATGTGATCCATTCCAAATGATCAGGATGTCATCAATGTATCGGGTGTAGAGGGCAAGCTGATCTTTAAAAGGATTGCTGGCCCACATGAACAGGTCTTCCCACATGCCCATGAAGAGGTTTGCGTAGCTAGGTGCAAATTTTGCTCCCATGGCAGTTCCCTTGGTTTGGCGAAAATACTCGCCCACGAAGGAGAAGTAGTTGTGAGTGAGGCAGAATTCGATGGAGTCGAGGAGGAATTTGGTCTGTAGAGGGTGTATGTTACTCTTGGAGAGAAAGTGTTTGGCTGCTTCTATGCCATATTTGTGTTCGATGGAGGTATAGAGAGAAGAGACATCCAATAAGAGCCATTTGAAACGCGGTTGCCAAGAAAATGATGAAAGGATGTCGAGCATGTGTCTGGAATCTTTTACGTATGATGGTAGTTGTATTACTAAGTCTTGTAGGAAGTGGTCGATATAACAACCTAGATTGCTGGTTAAGCTGTCGATCCCAGCAATAATAGGTCTGCCCGGTGGATCCGTCTGATTCTTGTGAATTTTGGGGATATGGTAGAAATGGGGAGTCAGTGGATGCTGTTTGTTAAGGAAAAGGAGTTCGCTTTTCGTGATGACTCCATTATCCTTAGCTTGATTTAATAGGACTTCGAGGGAGGTTGCAAAAGATGGTAGTGGGTCAGCAGGGAGTTTCTCATATGTGTCGGTATCTCCAAGGAGTCTCAGGGCCTCTGCCAGATAGTCAGCTTGATTTTGAATTACTAGACCACCACCTTTATCAGCTTGCCTAATAATGATGTCTTCTCTATTCTGGAATTTCTTAAGGATCTCTTTGGGGACTTCGTGGTCTTTGTTCTTAATGTTTATGGATTTGTCACTGAGACAATTTTTTTGACAGATCCTTTTAATTTCGTCCAGCACTATCTCATAGAATATTGGAATGAATTTTCCTTTTGCCCAGTGGGGATGGAAGGAAGACTTGGGTTTGAAGTCGGTGTGTGTGATCTGTTTTTCCATGAGGGCTAAGAGTTCTGGTTCAGTTTCATAGTCCTCGCAGGCTCCCTCCTGAAAAAGACTCTCCAAGTTTTCGAGTGCGTTGTCCGTATTTAGTGCAATATTGTCAGATGGGGGGCTTGTGGATAAGGATGGTGCTTCAGAGGGTGATTCGCGAAGGGCAAAATACCTTTTTCAGGGTGAGATTTCTTATATACCTATTTAGGTCTAAAAAGATCTCAAAAAGGTTTGGAGGGTTTTTTGGGGCAAAGTTGAGACCTTTGCGAAGGATGTTGAGTTCTGTGTCATCGAAGACTGAACTAGATAGATTGAAGATCTTAATTGTAGTATGTGTTGGAATTATCTTTTCCCTTTTTTTGGTGCTCTTTCCTCCTCGTCTACCTCTTCTTCTCCATCTTCTCTTTTTCTTACCGACCTCTGTTGGAATTCCAGATGGGTTTTTTGTTGTTGTTGTGCCATGGGGTTCCAGTTTCCCACAGCTCCCTCTTCTAAAAAAATACATGGTTGTGTGTTTTCCATCGGTATTTGCTGAATGGGTGTATTGTTCATCTGGTAGCTGGTGTGGTGGTTGGTTGTGGTGGTATCTGGCAGTAGAGTGTGGTTCATGCTTTTTGTTGAGGTAGTGACAGAGTCATAAGTATGACCTTGTGTTTGCTGGGCTTTGGCTCCTGATGGTGGAGTTCGGCCATTTTCCAGTTTATTGGCCCATTTGTTTTTATTGTTGTGGGATGAAGGATAGTAGGCTGCTGTCGCCTGGTGGTATCTCTGGGTCGGGAGTTGCCCCTCTTTCCTTTTCCCTTGAATATTATTGGTGGGATGTTTCTGTGGTTGGGAGTTTCTGTGCGATCTCTGTCTTGTGGTGTTGCCCTTATTTGTTTTTTTGTGGCGTGGAGGGCCCATAGGGCATATGTCATTACGAGGGAGTGATTTTGACTTGTTTGTGAGAGGGCCAGCGCCATCGGTTGGTCTTTTCCATTCAAATTTGCGCCCATACAGATAGTCTAATCTGTCCCTCTATTCAATCTATTTACATTCTAATTTCATCCATAGGTAGGTGCGTTCTGTCATCAGCCCACCTGTCTGCCACCTCCAATATTTGGTCACCAACACCAGATTATCCCCATAACGTATCCACTCCCGCCACTCTCCGCTATTGCATTGCACAAACTACACATTCCCATCCTACCGCCATGACACTGGTTCTACATAGGCACAATATATGCTGTGTAGGGGTGGTCTCCACATGTGTGTGTGTATGCATGTGGACATGTATATGTGTGCATGTATATATATATGTGTGCATATGTGTATATATATATATATATATATATATATATATATATATATATATATATATATGTGTACAGATTTATGTGGATATATACATATATTTATTTTGTGAATATTGTTTCTTTATCTATATATATATATATGCATATGCGTTTTAGATTTTTATGTACATTTGATATATGCATTTTTGTATATATTTTTGTGGATTTCCATTTGAATGAACACATTTCTGTTTTTGCACAAACCACATGGCCATCTTTGTGCCCCCATTTGTGCTTTCCGTGAATAGGGGCATACCTCCACATATCTGTTCCAGCACAGCGTTTTATGTGCTGGCAGAGTTTTTACACGCATGCGCATGTCCTTTGGACAAAAGCACAACCGGTTTTACCATGCGGAGAGACAATATCTCTCAATGTGTCTCAGTGCACTTTTTACTTCATTTACCATCGCCCCCCTCATATGCATATATGTTTTTTTGTTTTTGTTTTTTTGTTTTTTTAATGCATTTACATGCGTTTGTATTATGCACGTGTATGTATATGCATGTATGTGTACACGAGTATGTGTGTGTGCACTTATGTATGCGTAGATTTTTTCATTTGTATGTATTTAGACTACAATCTCATGTTCTGTGCTTCAAAAACCCACTACCTATCATTAATTCTTTGTACTGATATGGTAATTTTTATTTCTAATATATTTATATTATATACTTTTTATCATTTTATGAATGCATTTTTCAATGTAAACTTATCTTACGTCTCCAGTCTGTAGTGTACGGTATATATTGTTCTTATTTATACCCCATCTAGAACACCTGGGTATGGAAATTGGAATAATCAATTGTCCATCACAGGACACATCCTCCTACTAGCCACACCACCTCTCCCCATGTACACATGTCGGCCTACCGGCCCATACAGACTGTGCTCCAGTTCTCCTGGCTCTGATGAAGAGGTTTTCCTCGAAACGCGTCAGCATTTCTAAAATACCTGCCTCAATATGGGCACACCCCAATTTTAACTTCCTAGTACTTATTTTGTTACCTGTTTTTCCTTTTTTTTATAATATTATGTAGTATTTGTATGATTTTATGTCTATATGACTATATACCTGAAATCTGACTTGTATCTTAGTGCAGATGTCTGATAAAATCAGTCATCCAATCACACAAGCAGGAAAACATATTTCTGAGGGTGTTTCAAACACCAACAGTGTACAGAATGCTTCTGGGTTGCCACTAGGGTTGTCCCGATACCACTTTTTTAGGACCGAGTACAAGTACCGATACTTTCAAGTACTCGCCGATACCGATTACCGATACTTTTTTTTTAAATGTCACGTGACAGTGTTTTTTGTTTTTTTTTTTTGTTTTTTTTTTTAACAGTGCTTTCTTTTTTTTTGGGGGGGGGGGGGGTGAACGGTGTATGTGTGTGTGTTTTTTTTTTTTTTTAATTTACAACTTTTATTTTTTACAATAATATTTTTTTTATTCTTTATTGTTTTTTTTGTTTTGTTTTTTTTTAATCAGCCCTTTTGGGGGGCTTTGGTGAGATATCAGGGGTCTTAACAGACCTCTGATATCTCCCCCTTGAGACAGAGAAAGAGACCGAGGATAGAGATTCCCCAGTCCCTTTCTCTGCAGCCTCAGCTGCACTCAGAATGAATGGAGAGAAGACAGCAGCTTCTCTCCATTCATAAACTGACACATCGTAATCACAGGAGATTACAATGTTTCAGTTATTGTGAATGGACAGAGTCAGCTGACTCTATCCATACACAAAGGAAGGAGGAGGGGGACTGAGGAACGGAGGGGGAGAACGGAGGGAGACAGATAAGGAGAGAGGAACGGAGGGGACAGATAAGGAGAGCAGAACGGAGGGGACAGATAAGGAGAGCAGAACGGAGGGGACAGATAAGGAGAGCAGAACGGAGGGGGACAGCGGAGAGGCACAGAGGAAAGGTGGGGGCACGGAGGAGGATGCAGTGACAGTCAGCTGTGAGCGATCAACGCTGTTTGTCACTAAAGCTGGTGAAAGCCGCTGGGGGAGAAGCTTGTAACTCCCCCACGCGCCGATCACAGCTGTCTTCCAGGTATCGGGGGAAGCATCGGGAGCATTTGCCCGAGTACAAGTACTTGGGCAAATGCTCGGTATCGGTGCCGATACCGATACTAGTATCGGTATTGGGACAACCCTAGTTGCCACATTACATTACATTTTATAGAAAATTACAGCTACTGCAGATTGAAAAGGCAAGGTCATTTTTTCATAACATTAACTTCAAACATGGCTTGTGTGTGGCGTTACCCTGTGACACTTAGGAAAAGGAAATGCTAGTTTGAGTAAATAACACCTTAGAATAGATGGATACAAGCTTCACATGTAGAGTGCTTTGGAACCCCCCAAAACAGGTACAAACAGTTATGCAAATAAGGGCCATCTCCAATTGCCCCCATGATGGGTTGGCCTATTACTAGTAACCTTAAGAGGCCGTCTTTATTTCTTTACCAGGCTGCCCTGATATTTTGGGCTCTCAGTGCACTCTACAGGAAGATGAAGCTGGTGTGCAGACATCTTGAGCTGGCTCCTAATAACTGTTAGAGGCATTTTTAGTTGGCTGACTTGTATACAAAGCTCTGCAGAGTACAAAGTACCAGTTTATAAAGGAGAGAAGAGAGAAATAACTACTCTCCTTTATAAACAAGGTCATCAAATGATATAAATTATTAATATCACAGTAAAAAAGCATATACACACACAAACATTTTATTAAAACAAACAAACACATAAACCACAACACCAGGAATCTTCCATTATAAACAATACCACCTAATAAAAATAATTTTGTTATGTCCTAAAGAAATTTATGAAAAACTGTTTAGAGTAGGATTGTGCATCTAGCATATTAAGTGTTTGAAACCTAAACCAATTGGAAATAAACACCAAAACAACACATACACAAATGCCACACCATTTAAATCACAGTTCAGCATTTAAATTAGCTTTATATGTTTGTGAATTTAAAATAAAACTCAAGCATGCTCTGGAGGTATTCCAAGTCTAACATAAATTTCAAATGGTGAAGTCTTGAGCTATGGAACTGTAAATTGCAAATTTGTTATTACTTTGGGGTATAACTTGACAAACATGTACTTGTGTGGAAAGAGCACATACCTACAAATCACTCAAAAAATGCTTTACAGAGCTTGACATGAAATCTCCTGATGAAAGATGGAATGATGCCAATCCACCGATAAACATGTGTTTTAAGAATAAACACTTTTTTGTTTTGTTCCCACAGACTATCACACTAAAGAGTTAGGGACATTTTTATATATTTTTCTAAAACTAAAGGACAATTTCCTTTCTTGTTTATAAAATTATGGATAGAGTAACGAGAGTCTGAAATACTAGCAGGTTCGAACTGTGGTATGTGTCCTCATTCAAGATTTTCACTTTCTTAATTGTCCTGAGCACCAGTGTCATTGGGAATGAATGTGAAAAACATCCCCTGCGCTGCAAAAATTGTGTTGGATTCAACTTCTATGTCTTACTGACTGTGAATTGTGCCAAATCAGCAGGTGACCATGCTATCTGAATAAACTGGGTTTTAGGAGGTATGTCCATGCATAAAGTGGCATTTGAAACAGAAGAGTCTCTATTATTCTCTATGCAATACAGTCAAATCATGGCTGGTGCGCAGTAAAGTGTTGTATATAATGTGTAAAGGAAATATGTAAGTTCTGTATATAATTGTATCCTATTTTGTATGTATTGCACACTGCCCTCACTGTGCACATGGCACTAATAATGTTTTCATTACTTGTTTGCATTCTTTTGAGTCCTGATTAGAATTAGTCTGCCTATGTTATGCCCCTTGTTACCATAAACGTACAATTGTAATATTAATGTGATACCTACGTAATCATGTGTATAAAAATCTTCAATTGCATCATAATAAAGCAGAACAGTTATTTGGAAAGATGCGGAGTGTATCTTTTGTGTCTGTTCCCTACTGCAGTAGTTATTATTAATTTGGAACCACTAATCAATATGAGGATAGGAGTTGCCTATATGAGGATAGGAGTTGCCTATCTATAAAGTGTCCAGGTCAGATGGCAAGCTTTGCCTAGGAGGATTTGCAGGTGACCTTGAAAACACGAAACAAGGAGCTTGAGACGATCCGGGAATTTCTGATAATCAGCCTCCTGAGGTAAGCCTTTTGCTTATATTTGAGTTATCAGACTTCCTTGATCGGTAAGGCATTTTCGGGACAAAGGGTACCTATTTTACTCCCCTTAATCGAACTGTATTGATTGGTGGTTATATGTTATGTTGTCACTGTCTACTGTCCATCAGAGTGTTATAGATAAGAAAGGGAAGAATAGTGCTGTTCACAGGTATATGTAGTACATCTGCTAGATAAAGTAGTTTAGAGGCAAGAGGGTATAGGCACATGTAGAGAAGACTGGCCAGTCATTATGGACATTAAATTAAGTAAGGGAATGAAGGGTAAGAGACCCTCAAAAATGCCCAGCATAAGAGTAGCGCTATAAAATATATGAACTGAAGGTGCAGTTCCACCTATACTCATTCCCTAGATTAATGGTTAAAGTGGACATGGATCCACAATGGGTAACTGGGTTACCAAAGTCCACAGGTACTAAGAATCATGCAGAGTAAACAGCTAGAGAAACAGCTATCTATGTGAGCAGGATGGATCAAGGGTGACAGATAACACTAGACAGAAAGAGACTTTTTGATGTTATGTTGTGGAATGAATTTGGGGTCAAGCACTACAACTAGTAAAGTTAAAACAGAGAAATGAGAGTTAAAACAGAATACTTTATATGTTGTCAGAGAGGGAAGATGGGATGAAAACTATGGCTGCCCGTCTGATCATAGAATCATAGAAGCTAGAGTATGTGAAGTATGGGATTACAATACATGGGATGCAAAGGATATCAGAATAAAATAAGGAAAGCAGAAGTTAAGCATGAAAATATTAAAGAGTTAAAAGAAAGTGAGAGAATGATATGCATGTGTTGTGTACAAATGGGAAAAATGTAAGCGATTTTAGAGAGATATTCGTGTATGTGTGTGAATGCTGGAACCTTTAGTTCTATTTCTTGTGTGTGACATGTATGCAGATGTGACCCCCTCCTTTGCGCTCTCATGAAAGAATATAGCTGGGATGAGAGATCAGTGATAAGCTGGAAGGACACCATGACAATTTCTGTTTTTTGGACAAAACATTTATAACAAAATGTGTCGGGTTAATTAATCTAATGATAAACAATGTGATCACAATTATTTTTTAATCTGTTTTCCAAACATGGTATAATGAAGGTTACATTTAACCGTGTATTACGCAAATTGAATATCCTTTGATAATGGAAACAGTGCATTTAAAAAAGGGAAATTAAGTAAAATTAAGTAACATGTCCTAATTTAAGGAAATATATCTGTGGATATATATTAGAGTTAGGGTGTGATATTGAGATTATCACTTGAGTATTAATTTATGATATGAGTTTAACAATTTTATTAATAATATCCATATACTGTAATAGGTTTAGACAACCTTTGGTTGGAAATGAAATCCAAGTTAATGGGGAAATTTGTAAAAATGGGATTAGTTTAGATTAAGATAACAATTTTGTAATTTTACAAGTATTGAGTGAAAAAAAAAAGATTAAGATGTGGTTGTTAATTGGAATACAGCTGCCATAATATTTAACAAAGCCAAGATGGATGGGATACATAAGAAGTTTTTCTACAAAAATGAAATCTAAAGGTCTGATGATAACTTGATGTGCAGTCCATGATGTGAGAGTAATAATATATAAAATTTAAATATAACAGACCCATCACATCAAGTCCACACACCCTGTTAGGATAGATCCCACTTGCAGTCAATTGTATAGTTTTTGATGTGGCTGAGAACTTTCTGTTCTGTCATATACCGATTGTTGATCCTTTTGTTTTTATTTTTGAAATCCAAAGCAGAATGTGCCGATTGTGAAATGATGTGCCCGTTTTCCTTGTAAGTGTTGCGGTATAAGCAGAAGAATACTTTGGATTTATGGACATCTCTGCATGACTGCAAGGTTTTGTTATCATTTATTATGTTATGACATCAGGAAAATAATGTCAGATGCAAACTAAGGATTTGTGTTATCTAGCTAAAACTAACAACAGAGCAAGCAATGAGAAATTATAATATTGCCAGGAAAAACATTGTCTTTTTGAAACATGAAACTGGAGTTCTTACACAAACAGCAAGATAGAAAACAAGCCATTGTAATATATTTATGCAAGCTGGACCCAGTAATGAAGAGTTCACCCGGATATATCAGAGCTGTAGCTTTATGCAAAGGTGCTATTAGACAAAGTTACAGACATTATTTTGGTCAAATATTTATTTTTTAATGGTCCCACATTCTGCGCAGCAAATATACAGCTAACTAAATGTTTGTCTAATGAAAGATTCAAAATATGAATTTGTTTTTATTTATGTACAAATCTAACAATGAAAAATGCGTACATTTGAATCCAGTCACCTTATTGACAGTTCAATTTCCAAAATTTCCTCAGCAGGTCATACCCATAAAATAGGCCCTTTTGCTGATGACGTGATCCTCACACTTACTTCCCTGGCTAATGTTTATTCCCTTCTACAAAAATACAGTGAAGTGTTGTACTTCAAACTTAATATTGCTAAATCTTGTGTTCTTCCAGTGAATGTCCCGAAGTATCAAATTACCCAGCTGAAACAGAAATTTCCATACCAATGGATGTCCCACTCCATCCCTTATTTGGGTATAAAAATAACAACCCCTACTTTCTCCACATATGAGAAAAATTTCCCAGCTTTACTAGAAACCATAAGAAAGGACTTGCACCATATATCTTCTTACAAGCTTTCATGGCTAGGTAGAATAGCAGCATTAAAAATGCTTCTTTTGCCCAAGATTTTTTATTTCTTTAGGACTATCCCAATCACTATCCCTGAGGCCTTTTCTTACACAACTAACCAACTCTTCAGACAATACATCTGGAGGGGTAAAATGGTGAAAATATAATTCTTAGTTTTACAAAGACACAGACATGAAGGAGTAGTCAATTTACCTGTACTCCGTAACTATTACATAGCAGCACTGTTGGATCAGATGAAAGCTTGGTTTGAACCAGAGTCTGACAAACTTTGGGTACACATCGAAAAGGCCGCATTGCAGAATAGGGACCTACCTTCCCTCCTCATAGCCAAACTGACAAATATTCCAATAATATACTCTAGCTTTCCCTCAATCATGGCAACCCTATCAGTTTGGGAAAAATGTAATGAGCAACTCGATCCCCAATATAAAACGTGTCAAGAAGATCTACCTCTGCAGGTACATGAATATTTGATTCCTAACCTCAGAGTTCACCCTTGGTTACAAGATAACATAATGACGTATAAAGAATTGTTGTCCCAACAGCCAAAACCCACTTCTTATGCCCTAATTCAACTTAAACATTTCCATGCCGCCCATCCAGATTCACATTATGAATTGCATGATGGCGTATGGCAATACCTGAAGACCTAAAACAATATACCTAAAGGCCTATCCTGGTTTTATTACCTACTTCAAAATAATACATTTTTTTAAAAACTTCTAATATGACTAACTGGGAAAAAGAACTTTACTTAGTACATTCTCCTAAACAATGGCAAGCTGCAATCCAATCCAGCTTACGCTATTCCCATTGCACAAATCACTAGGATCAAATGCTCAAAACGCTTCACAGATCTTATCTCACCCCAACTAGACTTTCTTTAATCTTTCCCAATGAAAAAAACACCTGCTGGAGGCATTGTGGAGCTAAAGGAAGTATTATTCACATACTATGGGACTGTAAAAATGTACGCAGCTTTTGGTACGCAATCCTTAAACTAATAACTAAGTAAGGTGACTGGTTTAATTATTAAACCCTCTCCTCACTTAGCTCTTCTTAACCTTTCTATAGACAGTATCCCATACCAACTTAGGAGTATTGTAACACATATACTAACAGCGGCTCGCTTGACCATTACGACCAAATGGAAAACTACCCTAACCCCTAATACTGAAGAAGTGATCCGCAGGGTCCAAATTCAACACTCATATGAAAATTTTTTTGCTATCCAAACTAATAACCTGAGTTCCTTCAATAGCCAGTGGGCACCATAGCCATAAAATTTTTCTGATAATGTTTAACCCCATCAGTAAAACCTGCACCAATGAGCATCAAAAGAGTCAATCATAGGTTCCAGTACAGTGTTTGTATTTTCTTTTCTTTTTTCTTTTGAGTTCATTATTCTTTTTTTGTTTATATACCTAAGTTTTTTGGTTAATTCTCATGAATATCAAGAATAAAGCAATGGTAGTTTGCAAAACCATGTAAACATGGGATTGAATTGAAATCTTATTGCTAACCTGGAACTAATGCATTCATGGGGACTAGGGATGAGCTTCTTGTTCGAGTCGAACCCATGTTCGACTCGAACATCGGCTGTTCGATCGTTCGTCGAATTGCGAACGATATGGGCCGTTCGCGCCAAATTCATGTGGCGCGTCACGGCCCATAATTCACTGCGGCATCGCAGTGCATTGCTGGCTGATGATTGGCCAAGCATGCACTATGACCCGCATGCTTGGCCAATCACAGCGCCGCCTGAACAGAGAGCCATAATTGGCCAAAGCCAAGGAGGCTTTGGCCAATTATGGCTCAGGGGATTTAGTACACGTCCCACACTATATAAGGCCGCCTGCATGGCGGCCCTGTGTAGTGTGTGTTCCGACGTTCATTGAGAGAGAGAGACAGACAGTGACATTTGATTTGAGTTAGATAGATTAGGCAGAACAGTCAGTCAGTTAGCTGCACTTACAGTGTATTGTGTATATATATGCATCCCAGGTGTTGCATATATATATATACACTGTATTCAGTTTAGCTAGATCCGTTCTTGTTATCTTCCTACTGACAGGCAGGCTTGTCTTGTTACAGTATTTACAGCTACCTGAAGAAAATTACTGGTGTTCCTTTGATCCTATTAGTACCACAGTCAGGCAGCTAGACTATTTACAGTTAGTGCAGTGCGTCCTGCTCACAGTGTTCAGCTAGATCTGTTCCTGTTATCTTCTTACTGACAGGCAGGCTTGTCTTGTTACAGTATATACAGCTACCTGAAGAAAATTACTGGTGTTCTTTTGATCCTATTAGTACCACAGTCAGGCAGCTAGACTATTTACAGTTAGTGCAGTGCGTCCTGCTCACAGTGTTCAGCTAAACCTACAAGTTAGTGTGGTGCATCCACCTCACAGTGTTCAGCTAGATCCGTTCCTGTTATCTTCTTACTGACAGGCAGGCTTGTCTTGTTACAGTATATACAGCTACCTGAAGAAAATTACTGGTGTTCTTTTGATCCTATTAGTACCACAGTCAGGCAGCTAGACTATTTACAGTTAGTGCAGTGCGTCCTGCTCACAGTGTTCAGCTAAACCTACAAATTAGTGGGGTGCGTCCTGCTCACAGTGTTCAGCTAAACCTATAAGTTAGTGTGGTGCATCCACCTCACAGTGTTCAGCTAAACCTACAAGTTAGTGCAGTGCATCCTGCTCACAGTGTTCAGCTAGATCCGTTCCTGTTATCTTCCTACTGACAGGCAGGCTTGTCTTGTTACAGTATATACAGCTACCTGAAGAAAATTACTGGAGTTCTTTTGATCCTATTAGTACCACAATCAGGCAGCTAGACTATTTACAGTTAGTGCAGTGCGTCTTGCTCACAGTGTTCAGCTAAACCTACAAAAGTTAGTGGGGTGCGTCCTGCTCAGTGTTCAGCTAAACCTTCAAGTTAGTGCGGTGCGTCCTGCTCACAGTGTTCAGCTAGATCCGTTCCTGTTATCTTCTTACTGACAGGCAGGCTTGTCTTGTTACAGTATATACAGCTACCTGAAGAAAATTACTGGTGTTCTTTTGATCCTATTAGTACCACAGTCAGGCAGCTAGACTATTTACAGTTAGTGCAGTGCGTCCTGCTCACAGTGTTCAGCTAAACCTACAAAAGTTAGTGGGGTGCATCCTGCTCAGTGTTCAGCTAAACCTTCAAGTTAGTGCAGTGCGTCCTGCTCACAGTGTTCAGCTAGATCCGTTCCTGTTATCTTCTTACTGACAGGCAGGCTTGTCCTGTTACAGTATATACAGCTACCTGAAGAAAATTACTGGTGTTCTTTTGATTCTATTAGTACCACAGTCAGGCAGCTAGACTATTTACAGTTAGTGCAGTGCATCCTGCTCACAGTGTTCAGCTAAACCTACAAGTTAGTGGGGTGCGTCCTGCTCACAGTGTTCAGCTAAACCTACAAGTTAGTGTGGTGCATCCACCTCACAGTGTTCAGCTAGATCCGTTCCTGTTATCTTCTTACTGACAGGCAGGCTTGTCTTGTTACAGTATATACAGCTACCTGAAGAAAATTACTGGTGTTCTTTTGATCCTATTAGTACCACAGTCAGGCAGCTAGACTATTTACAGTTAGTGCAGTGCGTCCTGCTCACAGTGTTCAGCTAAACCTACAAGTTAGTGGGGTGCGTCCTCCTCACAGTGTTCAGCTAAACCTACAAGTTAGTGTGGTGCGTCCACCTCACAGTGTTCAGCTAAACCTACAAGTTACTGCAGTGCGTCCTGCTAACAGTGTTCAGCTAGATCCATTCCTGTTATCTTCTTACTGACAGGCAGGCTTGTCTTGCTACAGTATATACAGCTACCTGAAGAAAATTAATGGTGTTATTTTGATCCTATTAGTACCACAGTCAAGCAGCTAGACTATTTACAGTTAGTGCAGTGCGTCCTGCTCACAGTGTTCAGCTAAACTTACAAGTTAGTGGGGTGCGTCCTGCTCACAGTGTTCAGCTAAACCTACAAGTTTGTGGGGTGCGTCCTGCTCACAGTGTTCAGCTAAACCTACAAGTTAGTGTGGTGCGTCCACCTCGCAGTGTTCAGCTAAACCTACAAGTTAGTGTGGTGCGTCCACCTCACAGTGTTCAGCTAAACCTACAAGTTAGTGGGGTGCGTCCTGCTCACAGTGTTCAGCTAAACCTACAAGTTAGTGGGGTGCGTCCACCTCACAGTGTTCAGCTAAAGCTACCTGTAGAAGGTTGGTGGTGTTCTCATACTACAGGCAGGCAGTTGATTTTGCTAGCTGCAGTATCAGTACATATATATATATATATATATATATATATATATATATATATATATATCCTAGCTTAGTGCAGCTACAGGCCATTAGTATGTCTGGAAGGCCAAGAAGGAGAGGCAGACAGTCACAAGCCAATAAGAGAGGGCAAGCAGGCTCTGTGTCTAGTGCTGGTCATGGAGACGGTGCATCCTCATCAGCATGTGGCCGTGGGACACGCTTGGGCTTTTTTTCGGCAGCTGGCCGTGTTGAGCCACAACATGCGGAAGACTTGGTCGAGTGGATGACCAAGCCGTCCTCATCCTCCTCATCCTCTCTCACCCATGCCCAGGGTACTTTGTCTGGCAAAGCAGCGGCCTCTTCCCTCGGCTCAATGTCATCAGTGACTCCTTCCCTAGCCCCACCATGTCCTCCCGAGGAGTCCCTCGAACTGTTTGACCACAGTGTTGGGCACATGCTCCAGGAGGATGCCCAGCGTTTGGAAGGCTCTGATGATGATACTGAGCTTGATGAAGGTAGTAACATGAGCGCAAACAGAGGGGGTGCCCAAGAGGGACAGCAATCTGGCAGTCATGCTCCCCCTGCTGCAGCATACTGCCAGGTTTGCTCCAGTGATGAGGAGGGAGGGGATGATGAGGTCACTGACTCAACGTGGGTGCCTGATAGGAGAGAGGAGGAGGAGGAGGCGGCACATCACCAACGAGGCAGGATGCCCTCCAGGGGCCAGCACATTGACTGCATCACACCCCAAAGGTCCACATGTGCAGGGCGCTGCAGTCTCTGCACGTTATTCAAAAAGTTCTTTGGTGTGGGCCTTTTTTGAGACGAGTGCATCAGATCGCACCGCTGCTATTTGCAACATATGTCTCAAGCGCATCTCGCGTGACCAAAACATCTCCCGCTTGGGTACCACATGCTTGACCAGACATATGTTGACCTGCCATGCAGTTCGTTGGCAAGCGTATCTAAAAGACCCACACCAAAGAACAAAGAGGACCTCTCCTTGCTCCTCATCAGCTGAGATCTCCAACCCCACTATACCTTCAGTCCTCTCTGAGACCTGCACTGAGAGGAATGAAGGTGTAGAATTAGGTGTGTCACAGCCAAGTACTTGTGGGCAATCTGCTTTTGGTACACCGACATCAGATTGTACCAGGCAAATCTCCCTGCCCCAGCTGCTGCACCGCCAAAAGAAGTTTGCTCCCAGCCATCCACATGCGCAGCGGTTGAATGCTAGCTTGGCAAAATTGCTAGCACTTCAACTGCTGCCTTTTCAGTTGGTAGACTCTGCCCCCTTCCGTGAGTTTGTGGAATGTGCAGTTCCTCAGTGGCAGGTACCTAAACGCCACTTTTTCTCACGGAAGGTTATTCCGGCTCTCTACCGGCATGTGGAAGGCAATGTCCATGCCTCGCTGGACAGGGCGGTCAGTGGTAAGGTGCATATTACCGCTGACTCATGGTCCAGCAGGCATGGACAGGGATGTTACTTAAGTTTCACGGCGCATTGGGTGACTCTGCTGGCAGCTGGGAAGGATGCAGGACAAGGTGCAGTAGTGTTGGAGGTTGTTCCGCCACCACGCCTCCAAAATGCTAATGATTGTGACACACCTCTCTCCTCCACCCCCTCCTCTTCTTCTTCCTCCATGACCTCTTCCTGTGCTCGGAACCAGCGGTGCTCCGTAGCCATTCAAGGGGCTATGCAAGTACGCAGGCCAAAAGATGCCATGCGGTGCTTGAGCTGGTGTGCTTGGGGGACAGGAGCCACACTGGGGCAGAGGTTCTGTCAGCTCTGCAGGGGCAGGTTCAGAGGTGGTTGACGCCACCCCAACTTAAGGCAGGAATGGTGGTTTGCGACAATGGCACCAACCTCCTCTCTGCCCTCCGACAGGGACAAATGACCCATGTGCCCTGTTTGGCTCACGTCCTTAACTTGGTGGTGCAGCGGTTCTTGGGCAGGTACCCGGGCTTACAGGATGTCCTGAGGCAGGCCAGGAAAGTCTGTGTGCATTTCCGCCGGTCATATAATGCCAGTGCTCGGCTGACGGACCTCCAAAAGGAGTTTAACCTGCCCAAGAACCGCCTAATCTGTGACATGCCCACCAGGTGGAACTCAACGTTGGCCATGCTGCAGCGGCCATCAATGAGTACCTGTGCGACTATGGCACCAGGACAGGGGAGCTTGTTTTTTTTTCCCCACGCCAGTGGGCCATGATCAGGGATGCATGCACTGTCCTGTCACCATTTGAGGAGGCCACGAGGATGGTGAGCAGTGACAGTGCATGCATCAGTGACACTGTCCCCCTTGTCCACCTGTTGGAGCACACGCTGCGTGGAATAATGGACAGGGCACTTGAGGCAGAACAGAGGCAGGAAGAGGAGGACTTCCTTAGCTCTCAAGGCCCCCTTTATCCAGACAGTGTTTCTGTATGCCCGCCAATCACACAGGAAGAGGAGGAGGAGGAGGAGGAGGAAGATTGTGTCAGTATGGAGGTGGAGCCTGGCACTCAGCATCAGCAGCAGTCTTTAAGGGATCAGTCCCAAGAAACACATGGACTTGTACGTGGCTGGGAGGAGGTGGCTGCGGACCATGTCGTCCTTAGTGACCCAGAGGACTCCGGACCGAATGCCTCAGCAAACCTACGCTGCATGGCCTCCCTGATCCTGCAAAGCCTGCGTAAGGATCCTCATATTCGTGGTATCAAGGAGAAGGACCAATACTGGCTGGCAACCACTTGATCCACGTTACAAGGGTAAGGTTGCGGACCTTATCTTGCCATCGCAGAGGGAGCAGAGGATGAAACATCTTCGGGAGGCCTTGCAGAAAGGTCTGTGCAACGCGTTCCCAGAGACTGGGAGGTTACAAACTCCTGTTTCTGGACAACATGTTGCTGAGGCTTCGGTCAGTCAAAGAAGGAGCGGTGGAGAAGGTGGCCGTCTGACCGATGCGTTCAGACAATTTTTTGGTCCGCAGCCCCAAGGTATGATCGGTTCCAGCAACCATCGCCAGCGTCTGTTTTACATGGTGCAGGAATACCTAGGGGCAAGATCAGACTTGGACACCTTTCCCACCGAAAATCCTCTGGGTTACTGGGTCTTGAGGATGGATCACTGGCCAGAGCTTGCACAGTATGCAATTGAGCTACTGGCCTGTCCTGCATCCAGCGTTCTTTCGGAACGCACATTCAGTGCTGCTGGAGGCTTTGTAACCGATCACAGGGTGCGTCTGTCCACCGACTCGGTCGATCGACTGACCTTCATAAAAATGAATCAGTCTTGGATCACCACCAGCTACCAAGCACCTGATGCTGATGTAACCGAATATTTTTTTTTCGTTCCAACTAGAGTGCCTGTGAGGGGTTGCAGTGTTGTGGCACCAGCACCACCACCACCACCACCACCAAAGGCCCAATTTTTCAGCCCCTGTTCAACAGGGGCATGTAATTACAATTCTTGATCTAATATTTCACAGCTGGGCCCATTTCTGCACCCACCAAGAGCGAGTGAGGACTTACAGTGTTGTGGCACCAGCACCACCACCACCACCACCAAAGGCCCAGTTTTTCTGCCCCTGTTCAACAGGGGCATGTAATTACAATTCTTGATCTAATATTTCACAGCAGGGCCCTGTGAGGGCTTACGTTGTTGTGGCCACAACAACACCTAAGGGCCAAATTTATGCTGAGTATATAGGGCAGGCCCGTACTTTCAAACATCTGACTTACAAACGACTCCTACTTGCAAACGGAAGGAGACAACAGGAAGTGAGATGAAATCTACCCCTAGGAAGGGAAATTCTCTCCTGTAAGAGTTAATATGGGAAAAACATTTCTCCTTTCCACTGATGCTTTCCAATCCTTGTTCCACAAAAAAACCCAAATTTTCAAAAAACATTTGTCATTGGGACAAAAAGTGAGGTGAAATCTTCTAAAGAGGAGGAAAGACAGCAAAACAAATGTCACAGGGGTGATAACCCTTCCCTATGTTTTCCAAAAAGCTTAAAAAAGATTTTCTGGCTGGAGCTAAACATGTTAAAAATGTACCCGTTCAAAATGACAAACAGATTCTACTTAACAACAAACCTACAGTCCCTGTCTTGTTTGCACCGCCTGTATACTGCTGTTCAGAGTATATAGAGCCTTGTGGCCCCACACCTTTCCTTATTTTAATTTGGGTGCGGGGTTCCCCTTAATATCCATACAAGACCCAAAGGGCCTGGTAATGGACTGGGGGGTACCCATGCCGTTTGTCTCACTGATTTTCATCCATATTGCCAGGACCCGACATTACATTAAACCCGCAAGCAGTTTTAAATGAGATTTTTTCCTTTAAAAATGACATTTGGTGCAGGGACTGTTCTAAACACGGGAAACACGCGCCACTTTACAGGCATACCATAGACACCCCCCAGGTACGATATTTAAAGGAATATTTCACTTTTTTTTTTACTTTAACCATCATTAAAATCACTGCTCCCGAAAAAACGGCCGTTTTTAAAAGTTTTTTTTGCATTGATACATGTCCCCTGGGGTAGGACCCGGGTCCCCAAATCCTTTTTAGGACAATACCATGCAAGTTATCCTTTAAAATGAGCACTTTTGATTTCGAACGTTCGCGTCCCATAGACGTCAATGGGGTTCTAACGTTCGTGCGAATTTTCGGTCCGTTCGCAGGTTCTGGTGCGAACCGAACCGGGGGATGTTCAGCTCATCCCTAATGGGGATGTGACATCCACATTGTGTAGTAGGATGTACGTGCCCTCTCACTAGAAGATATATGTTCAGGTAAGGTTAATGTATACTTACTTATACCATCTCTTAGCATATGTAAGCTACTGTTGTATTTTATTGACAATTATATATGAAAGTCAGATTTCTTTTATTATGGAGCTTCTTGGTTACGCCTCTCACAATTATTTTTGGTTTTGAAATAAGTTTTATCGCCAAAGTCGTGGCGTCGCTATGGGGGCCAAATATGCCCCCAGCCCGGCCAATCTTTTTATGGCCAAGTGGGAGGAGGATGTCATCTATGCCCGCAGGAGTCCCCACCTCATCCTGTGGGCCAGGTATATTGATGACATCCTCCTCCTGTGGGATGGTGAAGGCCAGGAGCTTCATGAGTTTATGTCCTCTCTCAATGTAAATGATCGGGGGATTCATCTCAATTTTGAGATGAGTCAAACCCAGATTCATTTTTTAGATCTTACTTTGGCCATTGAAGGGGGTGTTCTGTCTACATCCACTTTTTTTAAGGAGACCGATCGCAATTCCTACATCTCATTAGAAAGTTGTCGCTATGGGGGCCAAACATGCCCCCAGCCTGGCCAATCTTTTTATGGCCAAGTGGGAGGAGGATGTCATCTATGCCTGCAGGAGTCCCCACCTCATCCTGTGGGCCAGGTATATAGATGACATCCTCCTCCTGTGGGATGGTGAAGGCCAGGAGCTTCATGAGTTTATGTCCTCTCTCAATGTAAATGATCAGGGGATTCATCTCAATTTTGAGATGAGTCAAACCCAGATTCATTTTTTAGATCTTATTTTGGCCATTGAAGGGGGTGTTCTGTCTACATCCAATTTTTTTAAGGAGACCGAGAATTCCTACATCTCATTAGAAAGTTGTCACCATAGGCCTTGGCTGAATTCAATACCTAAAAGCCAGTATATGAGATTGAGTAGGAATTGCTCGGATCCTGATACGTTCCTAGCACAGAGCAGCATTCTCACTGGTAGGTTCCTACAAAAAGGTTATACCAAGGAGAATTTGTTGCCTGTGTTAAAGGAAGTACAAGAGATGGATAGAGAACTTTTGTTGCGCGATAAACCGCAGACCAATAATTTAGGCCAAGAATTTGGCGTACCCTTTGTAACTACCTATTCCCTCCAACAAAAGAAAGTGAGGCAGTTGGTCTCCAAACATTGGCACATTGTAACTAATGATAGGGTTTTGAACAAAGTTTTACCATCCAAACCACAAATAGTTTTTAGAGGGGCTCCTTCTTTCAGAAATAGGTTGGCCCCCAATATACTAGACCCCCCAGTGAATAAGACCACTTTTTTTGATCAGCTAACTGGTTTTTATAAATGTAAAAAATGTCTGGTTTGCTCTTTCAATAGTTGCCCTAATAGGAGGACTCAGTCTTTTGTTTCTATGAGTACTGGCCAGATCCTTCCTATTACCCCATTTATTACTTGTTCTACCTTTGGGGTGGTCTATTTATTGCAATGCCCTTGTGGCTTGCAATATATTGGGCGGACCAAACTTCCTCTTTAAGTTAGGCTCAATGAGCATATTACCAACATTTTGACAGGATTCAGAAACCATTCTCGTTTGGTACACAATATGGATCCCTCCAATACCCTTTTTTTAGGGATCGATAGATACAAACCCCATTGGCGTGGGAGTTCCATGGTGCGTGAAATTTCCAAATTGGAGATGTTCTGGATCCATAGGATTAAAACTTATACGCCCTATGGACTAAATATCGATGCAGATGTTAATGCTTTCATTGATAATTCCTAAATATCTTGTCACCTTGGGTCCTAAAAATGAGTTTTTCTGTAACACATTATCAAATTTATTTAAGATTTAATGAATTTTTTATATACATTTTTTATATAATTTTTTTACATATTTTTTATTTTTTATATATATTTTTATATATGTTTATATATATATATATATATATATATATATATATATATATATATATATATATATATATATATATATATATATATATATATACATTTTTGGCTATCATGTATTAATTAAGGTTATGATTTTTACATTTTTTTGTGATCGATTTACTATTTAATTTGATAAATTTGTTACTGGTAAGATCGCTTTAATTGCCCTTACTTGTTTCTACCCAAATGTAATATCTTTGGGCCTGTGATATCAACCATCTTCCAAGGGGTTAATGATAGTCCTCCCTTTCTAATTGCTAATTTAATAGGAGTATTGGCTATGCCCATAATTAAAATGGTGCTTTGAAACCCTTGTATTGGCATTCAAGGCGAGTCTTGATTTATCAATGGATTATAAGTACTGTTCAGAGCTATCAGTCATTCACTGTATATATATTTTTTGGTTTTGACTGTTTTAATTGTATTTTATTTAAATAGGAGAAGTGTTTTCAGGCCTGTGAGTTACTGAATACTCTTTATGGAGTTACCATAGTCCTTTCCCTTCTCCTAGAGAACGTATATTGATTGTGCCCACATCCAAGATGGCGCTTTGAGATTCTCGTAGTGGGACTCAAAGCGAGGCTTGGTGTATGTATATTAAGTGGTGGTTCAGCACGCTGCCCGTTCCCCATTGAAAACGTCACCCTATGATGAAACGCGTCTGGGAGGTACGTGCTGACATCACCACGTCGCCACATTGAGGACGGGAGTTTGTTTGAATGCCGGCCGGCAGTGTTTTTTATGCTTCGTCATATTGTAAGTGTTATTTCATTTAAAATAAATTAGTTTGAAACGTTATCACACTATTGCCACTATTCTTTATAATATGTGTACTGCGGAGCCTGAGATATGGATGTTATGATGGATCCACGCCGCCCCATGCCAGGAAGCCGTTTCTGTGGTTGTGTCAGTCTGCTTATATAGAGTTTGCTATCTGGTAAGCAGGATTTTTATGTGGTTTGCTGCACTTTGGATACCCCTTTCCATTTATCATCCGGTGGATAGTTATATGCTTGTTTTTTAATATCTGGTAAGCGGCTTTTTTGTAAGGTTTATGCATTAATTCTCCAATAGGAGATTATTCACTTTATTGCATGGATTGCATGTCACTCACGTAACGACCCTATTTGTGCTTATAGGCACTGGGTGGTCTTATGATTTTTCATGATTTTGTCACTGGTGGAGTGTCACATTTTTTTCATTGTTTTTCTTTCTTCTGGTACTTTATCTGTGTCAGTATTACGCTATGTTATTTTAAAATTTTTTTTGGGTAAAATCTCTGTGGATCCAATTCGGTTTACAAGTGCGATTCGTCCAGTGCATACCGGGATTGGTTCCCCAAAGGCCCAGGCTGGGTTTAAAGCCACCTGCTCTGCTTGGCTTGCTATCTGGTAAGAATTTCATCTAACAGAAATGTTGCTTCACCTGAACCTCAACTATCAGTTATTGGACTATTGAGGATTTTTTGTATTCACATTTTTTTGCTGTTGGACATTCATTCACAAGGAATATATTCATTTTTAATAAGTCAATTTTTTCAACCAATTTTTTTGTATTTATTTATTATGTCTTTAATGCGCGGCTTTTTTATTTTTATTTTTATTTTACTATTGGTGTGCCCCACTTATAGCCGCAGCTTCACTTACTGATTTCTAGCACAGTTTTTTCTTCTTTCTAATTTCTTCTTTCATATATTTCAATAAAAACAATTGAAAAGAAGAATACAATTGAAGTTGGTTCGTCAATTCCTGTTGTTTTGCATACAGATGTATCTGATAATTTGATTTCACTAACATTGTTTCAATTAAAAGAAGGTGATCAGAAAAGAATATACTTTTTCTCCAGAAGTTTGACAAATATGGAAAAGACCTTTGACACACATATTAAGCAATTGTGTTTATTTTGCAGTCAAAGTAACAGAAAAGATTGTGAGATCTAGTACGATCATATTAAAGACATCTATCACTAAAACTTCTTCTAGAGAGAATTCAGGAGAATTATATGACAAATATTGCCCATTTTTTAAAACTGTACAATTTAAATCTATAAATGTAGATTTGGTAACAGAACATTATGTTTGTACAAATGAATCCAGGACACCTGTAAATGGTATTTTAAGAACAGGTGCTGAGAGAGGCTTTAACCACTTAAGGACCAACCTCGTTTTGGATTTTAGGTGTTTACATGTTTAAAACAGGTTTTTTTGCTAGAAAATTACTTAGAACCCCAAAACATTATATATGTTTTTTTTTCTAACACCCTAGAGAATAAAATGGCGGTCATTGCAATACTTTTTTTTGCACCGTATTTGCGCAGCGGTCTTATAAGCGCACTTTTTTGGAAAAAATTCACTTTTTGAATAAAAAAATAAGACAACAGTAAAGTTAGCCAAATTTTTTTATATTGTGAAATATAATGTTACACCAAGTAAATTGATAACCAACATGTCACGCTTCAAAATTGCGCCCGCTCGTGGACTGGCATCAAACGTTTACCCTCAAAAATCTCCATAGACGACATTTAAAAAATTCTACAGATTGCATGTTTTGCGTTACAGATGAGGTCTAGGGCTAGAATTATTACTCTCACTCTACCGGTCGCGGCGATACCTCACATGTGTGGTTTGACCACCGTTTTCATATGCGGACGCTACTCGCGTATGCGTTCGCTTCTGCGCGCGAGCTCGTCGAGACAGGGTTTTTTTTTATTTTTTTTATTTTTATTATTTATTTTACATTATTTTATTTATTTTTACACTGTTTAAAAAAAAAAGTGTCACTTTTATTCCTATTACAAGGAATGTAAACTTCCCTTGTAATAGAAAAAAGCATGACAGGACCTCTTAAATATGAGATCTGGGGTCAAAAAGACCTCAGATCTCATATTTACACTAAAATGCAATAATAATAAAAAAAAAGTAGTTTAAAAAAATGACATTGAAAAAATATGCCTTTAAGAGGCGTAGGCGGAAGTGACGTTTTGACGTCACTTCCGCCCAGCAGTGTCATGGAGACGAGCGGGCACCATCTTAGCCTCACTTGTCTCCAGGCACAGGAGGGAGATGGACACGATCGCCTCTGCCGCTAACGATGGCTCCGGTAAGCGGTGGAGGGCACCGATTGCGGCGGGAGGGGGGAGGACAGTATTTGTTAATGCTGTTAAGAGTTGCAGGTCTTCCTATGTGTTACCCAAAGAATGGTTATGCTATTCAGCAAAAATTCTGCAGAAAATGCTGAATTGGAAGATGCCAAAAATTAGAGTACAGCACCAATGACTCTTAATCTTAAAGATGAGAAGTGAATAGACACAGTTCGCTTCAGTCTTCTGGGTTGTTTTTAAACCCTTTTTTGTTTGTGAAAACAAAGGTTTCAAATCGCGACTAAAAGGAGAAATTGCATCCTGTTATAGTTAAGATACACAGAATAATAACATAAGGAGTATAGTCCAGTTTAAGAGAAATAGAGCAAAGTAAGGTAATTAGAAATGTTATTACATGTCTTGATAAAATATTAGGATTGTGATATGTAAAATGAATAAGTAAATGAAGGTATATTTTGCATTAGTAAATTCAAAATAAGGATCTGACTCGTAAGTCACCAAAAGAAGAGAAATTCAATATTTCTAGACCTTCCAGATGAAAACAAACCCTTGAAGTTTAAGAATATCAGTTCTGGGGGAAGATTTGACATAACAGATTCGTTTGTTATAATTATTGTTGTCTTTTTAATGTTCTATAAAGTTTTTCCAACTTTACAGAGCGCAGGAAAAAGAATAATAATAAGAACAAAATTGAACTTTAAAACCTCTAATAAGAGAGGCACTTGACTTGACTTTTGATTTTTGACTACTGATGAAATAATTTATCCATCAGATATATTGCACTCTTTATATATATATAAACAGTTTTATGTGACGTTATATGTTTATCATATCAAGATGAGATATTTTTCACACATCAACTTTTACATCAACTTTTACAATCACATATAGTGTATTTTCAGAGTTGAAAGGGTTAAACATCCTTACAATAGAGTTATTTTAGTAAGAAGGAACATCTGGTGTTAATTAAGATAAAAGTATATCTTAAAGTACATATAGACAAGTTAGGACTAACTTTAATAACTGTAATATGTATTAATTTTTAAAATCATCTCACATATATGAATGAATTGGAGTTAAGAAACATATTTTAAGTTCAAATTTTGACAAGATTATTTGAAAGTTTGTATGGATTATAGATTTATGCTAAACACAATTTGAAGGGAAAGTATGAAACATATATTTCTGAAGTGACATCCGTATTTCAAAGTATTGTACAACAATGTTGCATTTATGAATTTATGAATATTAAGGGGGTTGATTTATTTGGTAAAAGAAAAAGAAAATATATAGAGGTGAAAATATTTTTATGGTATTTGAAGCAAAAGGTTTAATAAGTTCACTTTTCCTTATATAGAATCAAAATTGAAAATATATACAAATCAATTATCTTAAGATCCAAAAGCATTTTTGAATATGAATGGGATGTGGTTGTAAATGGATTTAGATAATAAAATGAATAAGATTGTTTAATCAATCATTTTGAGAGGGAAATGTTAGAAAGTTTCTTTAATCTAATATTGAATATACATCAATTAACAAATATTAACAAATTAATGAATGGATTAGATCCTTATAGAATAATTGCATTGTGTGTATATATATATACACTTGTGAAAGTATACATGTTGTTATAAGCTTCATAAGCATTTCTTTGAAGAGCTCACATATGGTAATAAGTAGTTCTTACCTCCCCCATCACAGATGGAGAAGGAAGGATTCACATTTCTTAAGATGTAAAAAGTTTATGTTTTAGTTAAGATTATAAGTTCTTTATACTACAATATTTCTTGATTAGGATATTAATAAGAACATTGGGGTTTTCAATTAATATAATATACATACTGATTTATGTAGTATTTGATTTAAATGTTAAAGAAGTTATATCCTATACTTAATATACTATATATATACTATATACTTAAAGTAGTTTCACACATTGTTCTTGCCCACTCCTCAGGAATGTCAATGCAAAGAGACTGAGCAACTCCCACCATTACGTGAGGGGGTTAAAGCCTGAGGTTTTCTGTAGAACTGCAAGACATATGAGAACCTTAAACCAGCCCTTTTAAAGATAAAGTGGGGGTCAGATTTTAAGAGTAAAACCTAGGAACAGAAGGATAGTTGGGCAGACTGATTCAGGCAAACATTGAAGGAAGGTGCCACACCTACACAAACACACACACACACACAAAGACACACATCTGATTCAATCTTAATCTTACATTATTGATATTACTTTTACATTTTGATATTGTTCTTGTAATATTTCGCTATTTTGTTATTAAATCAATTTTTGAGTTTTTACACTAGAACTGAACGGGTTTTCTTGAAACCTTCCTCATCAATATAATTTACAGAATATCGGTAATAATACCATAAGCCTGCTACAACAAGAATGACATTTATAAAGCAAAAAAATGACATTTTCCATTCAAGCTTTCTTTATTTTATAAACAACGGCTTGGGGGGCCAGTCTGTATGCTGAGGCCACACTTTAGTGCATTCTGGTGTCTCTTTTGCAGACTTTGGATAGAAGTAACAGGTGCTGAAAAATTGAGCTTTGGGTGTTGGTGGTGCCTTCACACTGTAACTCTATAGAGGTACTCTTGATGAAAGCAAGAATTGGCCTTGCTGTTAAAAATTGAAATGATATGCACCTGTCAAAGAGGTGTGGAAAAATTGGTTTTTGGGTGTCAGTGGTGCCTTCACACCATAACTGTGTAAAAGGAACTCTTGATAGAAGCTAGTCTAACAGCCTAAACAGTCTTTCTGAGATCCAGAAAGCACTTAATCAGCGACATCGGCATCAGGGGCTTTATAGCTGCTGCTAATCTAGGACTGATTCATTTTGATAAATGTAAACCGGTCCACAGAGTCTGTGGACAGACACACTCTCTTACTGTATCTGTCACAAAACCTCCGGCAGCACTGAATGCCATTCAGAAAGCACGCCGGGCACAGGGTAGCCAATGGGCTGAGTGTTGGGAGGTTAAATGCCTTGTCAAGTATGTGGTACCCAAATGGCTGGTGCTTTTGCCATGCTTGATGTGCTTGAGGCAAAGTTTGCAAATTGCAACAGTGCGATCGGCTGCACATGTGCTAAAAAAGGCTCAAACAACTGAGCTGTGGGAAGTGGGCTGGGAGATGACAGCTCCAAAATCTGGTGGAATAGGGTGGCTGCTCTTTACTCTTCCATGATGGCTGCCTCTTTAGGGTTGTGCCTCACCCTCACTTTCCTCCTCTGCTCTATCTGGCACCCAAAGGCTCAGAAAGAAATGTTGCCTCTTAAGGACCAGTCTATTTCAAGATCTAGCAATTAAGCTTAATTAAAACTTGGAAAGAATAGAGTTGTCGTCTAAAGGCTTGAATTTCATTCCAACCTGCCATTCCAATCCTTTTGATATGATATTAGATGTAAATACATTTGCACGGCATTTAACCCCATGTAAACAGTGCTTTGATGATGATGAGCAGACCACTAGTTAGAATAGACTTTAAAGAACAATGTGCCATTCGTAATTTGTAAGGATTGGCCTTAAAAGCAGATATAAATGAGAAGGAGGGTTGTGTTTCTGTACCACTGGCCTCTTTTAAATGTAGATCATACTTCTATCCTGTCCAGTCCATAATTAAGGCTATGGATACATTTCAAAAGGTTGAATTAAATCTGACCAGACTGGTATCATGGATTGCGGTCAGAGGAAATGCAAAGAATTATAATTTCAGCCTCAGTGAATGCCAGTCTCTGAGATGGTTAAATGAAGACCACTCAATTGTAATACAAATTCCAATAAAGGGAGTTTAGTAGTTGTGCAGGATGCTGATCTGTATACAGAGGAGTCTGTGAAACAATTATCAGACAGTCGTACGTATATACAACTTAAAGGAGATCCCACAATGAAATATAAGTCCAGTCTTACCACTTTGATCCAGAAAGGAATTAATTTTATCCAAACAGGAAGGGAGGTAATTATTCTTCAAGGCCCCATTGTCCCTATATTTTATCATCTCCCCAAGACCCACAAGGGATTAAAAGGGGTTGAAATTGCAGAAATTGTGTTTTTGAAAGGGAGATAGCCCAGATGTAAGATCCATTTCTCCAACGTTGCCAATATTTCAACACATACATTTTTGTTTTTCTTTATGTTTTCATACTTTTTTATATTTTTTGCTTGATATATTTATAGCTGCATGTTGGGAATAGCAGATGCTGGTTACTGTATGTTTTAACACTGATCACTAGCTTATTATCTATAGCTGCATACATGTTCTAGTTGGAGTATATAAGAGAGCTGGTTGATCTGTGTTGTGGGTTATAATTAAGCACTAAGGTCAGTGTAAAAGGCATTAACCTTTTATCTCCACTGTGCTCATTAGAGTGTTTTTATGCTGCTATGTTTGTGAATTTTCAATAAGGGTGGATTACAGCATTGGAAGTGTGACCATCTGGATCTTCTTATCATTAGTTCTATGTTGGTTACATATCAATGATTATATGGCTTTTCTGCTGTAGCATCAGATTAACAGTCACAGATAAAGCTGTTACAAAAGGAATGCAGCTTCTAATAATTCTTTAAGACACTTCTGGCAAATATATCAGTGTGCGCCTCAAGCAGTTGCCTCAAGCAAATATCCATGTGCCAGAGGGTTGATCTTTCACAGTGGCAGACAGATGCAAATTTTTAAAAAATCCATCTACCATTGCATGGGTGAGCAAAAGGCTGAATTAAGATTGCTGCCTGGCTATTAAAGATGCCTATGGCCATTCTTCCTTCAGTCAGCACTTTACTGGATTCAGGTCTGTTAATAAGTTACAGACTTTTGACGTGCTACACACATTAAAAACAAAAAAAAAAATTGTACACAGGACATGTGTAGCATGTACAATCCTTCTGCCCTGCTACTGCCCCTCCCCCCCCCCCGCCCCAATTTACAGCAAACTGATTAATTAGAGCCGGAGTTGCTTGCTGTGTACACAGAGCACTTCTCACAGACAGATAATGTCAAAAAAAGTAGTAAGAATGTAATGAACAACACTGTTCAGTAGCTAAATTGAAAGATACAAAGTAATACTGTTACTTTTGTATCTATTCTGTTCATTCATCTGCAAACCAAAGGGATTAACTTTGAACTGCGGATGATGTCAGTTAAAAGCAACCTAATAAGTTCAAAACATTTTTTTAATAAAATGTTTCTTTGTTTAACCCTTCTTTAACCCTTAGTTTACACTAATCAACCCAATTAACTCCTGGTTCCCCTTCTCCATTGGATTTTTATTTTCCTGCTGATTTTTTTATTTGTTCATTTCTATTTTATTAAACATTTAATATTTTAACTTTTTGGTTTTTGTTTGTTTAAAAATTTTTAAACATTTAACATATATTTACAAATTTCAAAAAGCTCAAAATTGAAAAAAAAATGTTTCATTTGCACCAGAACCATCATTTTAGTGTAATTTTAAACAGGTCAAATTACAGAATAAAATGTGTACTTTTTTTTCCTTTTTCAAGGATTTTATTAGAATTTTTTCCAAAGAATACAAGTGTACAACAAACACTGCCAATGTGGCAAGTGTTTAAAAATGTTCAGTCATATACAGTTGGGAGAACAAAAAATTTCTGGCAAGTAATCAACAATATCAAGGTAATTGAGTATTATCATATCCAAAAATTAACAGGTGACAAACATATATAGACATCATGTTACATCTATCTAAAGAGATGACAGAGTGTCTCCTTATGGTACGGGGGAAGAGGTGAGTAAGGGGTGGGCTTGGTTGTAAAGCACATATGTGCTGGGACTGCAAACAAAAAAATATTAAATAAAATAAATAAAATAGGTAAATAGGTAAAAAAAAGAAAGAAAAAACACTTAAATGGGAGAGCCCAGCCCTATGAGTACTAGATATACCAATGATTATGTAAACCTATGAGGACTCAGAAGGCGTGAAGTACGTCTCATTATTTCTCTCTCTGGATATTATGTTTTAGAGAACCTGTCCAACATCCAGCGCCGGCCTGGGAGTAGATTGTGAACTATCAACACGTAGTGATGCTTGGAAGTCGAGCCAGCATGCCCACAATGCATGTAAATCTCCTCCATCTCCGCTGTCTGATGGATACGATGATACCATTCTGCCTGCGCTGGGGGAGTAATGGAGTTCCAACATACAGAAATGCATAGTCTGGCAGCATTTACGAGGTATAAAGCTAATAACTTGTGATACACAGATTCCGGTAGAGAGGAATGATGTAGCATTTATTGGGCAGGGGTGTAGTCAAGAGTAAAAGGTTATTTTAGCTATGTCTGCGTGTACCATAGACCAAAACTGCTGTATTTTTGTGCATGACCACCATAAGTGTAGCAAGGAGCCAAGTTCAGTCCCACATCTCCAACAAAGGGGCGAGGCTGTGGTTGTAAATTTGTGAATGAGTAAGGGTGTTCTATACCATCCTGAAAACAACTTATAGAAAATGTGTACTTTTCTTTTTAAGACTATTTTTAAACTAACATTGGTCAAAAAAACATTGGTCAGAAATCATTGTTGCTAGACAATATCAGGAAAAGAAAGCCTTGTTTATTCTTAAAAAAAACTATATGTATTACCTTGCTATCTTAAGTAATGACAATGTTAATGCCTAACAAACAGACCCTAAGCCCACATTCACATTGGGCCATTTTGATTTGTCATCTCAAATCACATGTCAAATCACCGGCTATTGCCGGCAACAGCACCGTCCGAATCGGTACGACATAGAATTTGCAGCGCCACACCGATTCCCAAAAATAGTTCCTGTAGTACTTTTGGCAACTTGGGGGCGATTTGAAAAGGCATCTGTGCATTAACCCGTACAGATGTCTGTCAAATCATCCCTGAAGTCAGACTGCAGTGCCGGTTTGAAATCGTGCAAGTTCAATTTCACATGCACTTTCAATGTGAACCTGGGCATAGCAGAATTGTAAAAATTGCTCTGGGCCATAGGGGATGAACAGGTGTGACAGGGGAATCATGGTTTCAAACTGAAAATTACTGTAATGTGCAAAAAACTGACCCAATTTCCCCTTTCACACATTCAAGGTGGACAGGGAAATCCCTCCCCCCGTGTTTTTGTATTCATGCCTGACAAAGGGGTCCTGCATGGCTCCGACTCCTGCGCGACTCCGAAATGTTGCACTTTGTCCTTTGTGATGTGGTCTTTCTGCAATAAAAGTTTTGGACAACATCTGTAAAATCCATTTGTGTGCTGGCGAATATGTGTAATGTTTCCTGACAACTGCAGTCCCCAGCTGGTAGTTGCTACAGCCCCCGCTACTGATGAGCCTATGTCCAGGAACATGTGCCTTGGGAATATTGACAATCCCCTACTGTCAGAATTCACATTTCAGCACAGCAGCCTCTTGCCTGCGGTGCTGATCGAGTGGCTTTTATGCCATAGGGAGGTTGAACAGAAGTTAACTAGTAGATCCCTGCTGAACCGGACAACTTTTGATTCATGTATGACCAGCTTTAGTTGTATACCACAATGCTAATTATGTAGCTAGAAATGTTGTACTTGAAAAGCGACCAGCCTGCATACAAACACAGTTTCCAAAAGTAGCCCTTCACTATCTAGCAGGCAGGTTTTGAAAGTTGTAGGAACATTACGAATCACCATCATGAATCTGGCATTCCTAAGCAACATGATCAGAAGCTCCCAATTGCAAGTATGCACCATGAGCTGCCCATGACAGTTTAGGTACTGTGCTGAGAGAGTGCAGTGAGTATGCATTGAGCACAGAAAAGCCATTCCCCATGGATATATATGTGTGGTGGCTTGACATTAAAACCCATCCATCCAGGTGCCACATATAGGCAAACAGGTTAAAGGCTTTGATATGTCCTGAAAAATTGCTGAAGATAAAGTGTTTGTGTTTTCTGAATACTAATGCAGATTTTATAGAACTGTGTTTTCCCCCTGATCCTGACACTACATATATTTCTAGATCTACTGATAAGTAAAGTCATGTTATGAAGTTTGGGCAACAAAGGAGACACTGTACTTGGTATCTTCCAGGGATTTCATTGATAAAAGTTTTACAGTATAACTCATATACTGAATGGTGAATCCATAGTATTTAGATCCAGTTCCATGGCAACTCAGAAGGTAGTTTGCAGGTGCATTCGGTGCAGTAGGGTCACCTACCATTGTTTCCAACCTAAAAAGAAAAAATCAGCAGTGTATAATGTTTCAACCTACTTACAAACTAATTACACAAAAACAGTGCTTGAAAAACCTTTAGAAAAAAAGCTAAAACTGCTAGGAGAACACTAATGCAGCGTACACACGACTGGTTTTGCCTTCGGAATAAACTCCGAAGGTTTCTCCGACGGAACTCCGACGGAATTCCATTCAAGCGGTCTTGCCTACACACGGTCAGACCAAAGTCTGACCGTTCAGAACGTGTTGATGTACAGCACGTACGACGGGACTAGAAAAAGGAAGTTCAATAGCCAGTAGCCAATAGCTTCAGTCTCATAATTGCTTCAGAGCATGAGTCGTTTTTGGTCCGTCGGAACAGCATACAGACGAGTGGTTTCCCCGATAAAAATTGGTTCCATCGGAAATATTTAGAACATGTTCTAGGTCCATCAGAATTTTCGAAAAAAAGTCAGATGGAGGCACACACACGATCGGAATATACGATGAAAAGCTTCCCTCTGACTTTTTCTGTCAGACATTCCGCTCGTGTGTACGCAGCTTTAGTAGTATGCAGAAAAACTGTTAAGAAATAGAAACACTTACCATTAACTGGTTAGCCACAGGCTCACCAACAGGTAAATTAGTGTGTTCCAAATAACTCAAAATAACATCAGAAAAAAAGCTGGGGTAAAGAAGAACCCAAAAGGATGTTACTAATTGAACCAAGCAGCATCAACTATCAAGGCTTTATTGAAACATTGAATAATCATTATACAAAAAGAAAGGAGTTAAAAAAAAAAAACACACCTCCACCAGTCTAAAATAAAAAAAAGACAATGTTGTCTAGTCACCACTGCAGCTGTTCACACAGTACACTCATGCATATATGGGAAAAGATGGTCCGCAACTCCTTGCTTGCTCTTAAAAATCTTCAAAATGTATTGATTCTCCATAAAAGACACAGACAGCAGATATAAACGTGCTTCAGCCTTGGGGGCCTTGTTCACTACAAATGCCATATACAAAAATGCCATAATACATAGTGTATAAACCACTCCTGGCATGTCATTAATTTGCCAATTAGTAGATAATCAGAGTTAATTGGAGAGGTGAAACACCATACATGGACAGACATAGATTCAATTGAGATACAAACATGATTGATTGCATGATCAAAAAAAGGACATTAAAATCCAAGAAAATAACAATAAAAAAAACTAAATCTGAATAAACAGAAACATTTAAAAAAGTAAGCAAGAATGCCCAGTGGGGGAAAGAAAAAAAAGAAAAAAAGTTATATAGTACTAAAACAGAAGAGGCAGGTAGTGCAAAAAATAAATCAACATAAGTGTAAATCTAGGTCCCATCTGAGGTTTAACCCCTGAGGGACCCTGGTTTTTAATCTAAATATCCACCATGCCTTCTCTATCTAAAAGCCTTCTGTTCCTATCACCACCCCTGAGCATAGGAGTCGATCTCTCAATGCCAGTAAACCTAAAGAAGAACATGTTACCAGAATGGCATTCTTTAAAGTGATGTGAAACATAGGCATGTGCTGTTCATTTTGTTCCAAATGAAAATTCGGACGAATTTAATTTTTCGGAAATTCGGATGTATCTGAATTTCCGAATTAGAATAGTACTGAATTTAAATGAATCAGAAAAAAAGTGGTGCAAGTGGTGGAGTCACTCGGCTGCCGAATGGCTTCAGAGCGATATTACTCTCTAGTAAGCACCACCACTGCTCCTCCTTTATCAACCTCTTTGATAATTAACTGTTTAGAATCCTTTAGGTGTTGTAAGGCTATACTTTCTTGTTTGGAAATGTTAGAGGCTTGTGAAGTTAGATATTTCTGCTTCAAATCTAATAATTATTTTTCAACAATTGCCTGAAAGGCACCCTCAATGGAATTTATAGCATATATAGGATAAAAAAAAAATGATCACCTTTAGATAATACGCTGTGAAATGCCAAAAAAGGCCAGTTTGAGACTCTGACTCCAATTGTTCTAAACATAATTTTGTTCTTAGATCTGAAAAATTGAAGGAAAAATTGAAAATTGAAGGACTAATATCAGAATCAACAAAAGAATCATTACTTACAGTGGCCAATGTCTGCATGATTTCTTCTTGGTCACCTTCACCCTTATCAAAGTGTTTCCGTTACAAAAGATTTCTAAAAAACCTCCACCACTCTAAAATAAAAAAAGGCAACGTTGTCTAGTTATTACTGCAGCTGTTCACACAATACACTCATGCATATACACCTTCTGTTCTATGGACACTAGTCTCCATGACCTAGTGGAGCACAAAATGCCGGCAAAGCAGATGGGGGACCCTGACGGTGGAAGCTGCATCTGATATTGCCACCTAGTGAACTATGAAGACAGAGCATGATCGTTCTTCCCCCAGCTGAGAACGATGGAATGTGGCATGATCTATTGGTGTGGGCAAGCTGTTGTACGGATCCCCTTGTATATAGTCTGCTATGGCTTGCTCTCTCAATAAATAAATTGTGAGAGAGGTACCGTTCAGCCTCGGCTGTACGCTTTGAAGTGTTTCCCTAGTGTGATGTTTATGTAGCTGAATTGACTTTGTCTACTTTCTGCACTCCTTATCATACTGGAACTGTTCATTATTTCATCAGAATGAACTATACGTGGTGGTTTCTCATCTGCCTTATGTCCCAGCAGCCAGGCAGGTCTATCTATCTTCCCTAGTGGTTATAGAACAGGAGGTGTGTATGCATGAGTGTACTGTGTGAGCAGTTACAGTGGTGACTAGACAACATTGTCTTTTTATTTATCTTTTTAGTGGTAGAGGTGTGTGAGGTTTTTAGCTCCTATCTTATTGTATGAAACTTATTTATTTTTCAATAAAGCCTTGGTAGTTTATGCTGCCTGGTCCAATTAGTAACATCCTTTTGGGTTCTTCTTTACCCCAGCTTTTTTTTTTCTAAAAACCTTTGTGTGCTCATGCACTTGCCACAGGTGTAAAACTAATTAAATAAACATGCAAAGTATACGCAATAATTAACATCACAAACTGTGGCACTTAGAAGCACAAAGAATTTATGGAGTTAATTACTATTTTATTGTACATGTTTATGCAATTACCCGTGGCAAGTGCATGAGCAGATAAGGGGTAATTCAGTGGAAATATGGACTGTTTTTGGCTTTTTTGGGCGCTATTGCTCTTTAAAATGGCCTTAAAAAATCTCTACTGCCCTTTTTGGTAACTTTCTCAACACATGTGGAAGATTCAGGTAGTTCTTAATAGCACCACACAGGTAGGGTGCCTGCCCCAGTACACAGTGTAGCAGTGCAGCATGTTCGCCATTGCTACTCCCTTCACAGCTCACAGCCTCCTAACAACCAATGATGCTGCAGTGGGTGGAATCTGATGGGGAAGCTGAGACACTACTTCCCCATAATTTCCTCACTTACCTTGTAATTGACAGCAAGCACTGGGCATGTTCTTTATCCAATAGTGGGCTGTCCGTTGGCTAAGGATCCTCCTAATGCTTGTTGTCTATTACACAAGGAGCAGATCTGATGGGGAACTAGTGTCTGCTAATCTCCATCAGGTTCTTCCCCCCAGGTAAAGATCTCTCCACTGCTGCACTGTCTGTATCACAGCTTCAGCGACAGGGAGGGAGTAACACTGTACTGAGGTCAGAATGTTCTTATGGACGCTGCTTTCTCAGTGCACATTTTGTGCATGCTCCAGATTCATGTAACTGCCCAGTTAAGGGAAGTAGGTACCTATTCACAGGTTTTCTATAACGACCTTTTCAATTCATATTGAGCTTGCTCGCAACAAAGTGGGATTTGACAAAGTGGAGAATTACAAACAGAAGTTGAACAAACAGGAGTCTTCTAACCTGTAGGTATCATTTTATACTGCCTGTAATAACTATGTAATAATAATTTAACTGGGATAATGAGTGCTAACAAGATTGAAGGTTTTGCCCAGAGGACAATGTGCCAAATGTATACAGTAATGGAGCAACAGCTCCAGAATTAATACCACTTTGGCATACAGTATGTGAGTAGGCTTACAGTCTGGAAGCTCACATTGGAGATCTAGAGGAGCAAATTGCAGCACTGTATGGAACAGCAGCCTTGAAAGGAGTCTTCAGCTCACTGAGCAGGTGGTTAATCAGGTTGATGTGGAGGGATAAGCCAGTATGATCAGGTAGAACTAGGCTGACTTTTTACTGGGGTACAACCTCTATGCTAAAGATGGTTTGCACATAAATGGAAGGGGGTCTGCTGAGCTGTAGGAGAGGTTTCTGGGAAGGCTGGAGGAGTATGTAAACTAGCATTAAGGGGGAAGGATCAATTGAATATAATGTATTATAAAAGTCAGACAGGGGTCAGACACTAATGGATTATGGAATGGGAGAAGGAAGATGGGGGAGGGCTATGGCAGCTCATAAGCAGGATCCCATGTTACAAGAAACCTTTGACAATTACAGCGTTATCTGTACCAAAAAATAATACAAAACACACATGCAAAGTGTGACAATGGATTAAAATATTGGTTTACCATTGCCAGAAATCTGCCAAGTAAAATAGAAGACTTTAATTGTTATTGCTGAATCTTGGCTTCATGTTTCACATAACTGGGCTATTAATATCCCTAGATCCTTCAAAAAGACACAGTAAAACAAGGGTAGGGTAGCAGTGTCTGTCTCTATGTGAGAAGTGATCTCAAAGTGAGTCTGAATAAGGACTAAGGACTTTGTGGATGGAGAGTGTGATGGTGCTGAGGCAGCCGCATTTAGTTGTGCATACTTCAAAGTGCATTATTGGAGTTTGTTACAAGAAACGCTCCCCATTGGAGACTCTGTTTCTTTCATAGATAGAATAGGTGGCATAGTTTTAAATGTCCTTTTCCAGGAAGGAGCAAACAAGAATATTCCTTCAAAAGGCAGACACTCTACATGTTTCTTGCACTGGATGTCTGCTGACCAGCATTTGAGCCAAATAATCCTTCACATATGGACAGAAAGAAGGCTTGTACTTGATAGCTGGTGAAGTGCATCCACCCAGCCATTCATACAGTAGCATGAGGACCAGTGGTGGCCTGTCCATTTTAGGGGCACAGGGGTGCACCCCTCTAATCTATGCACCCAGCCCCTAATCTACATGCATGGATTCCAATTTTTTTTTTTTTTTTTTTTTTAGAAGCATATGATTAGAGCTGGAGGCTTAAAAAAGAGTGGACTCAAAACAACTGAGCCGACCCAGTTGTGTGATAATAGCAAATTAATATTCACTGTTGTCTTCCTGATTCTCCTCCTGGCCAATCAGGAAACTGGTCCTGAGACCCAATTGGGTAGGGACCCTTAGGACCCACTTCCTGTATGGCAGGGAGGAGAAGCAATGAATCAATGGCCCTGGAGCTTGGAAGAGTCAGGGAGCAGCTCAGCCAGTGGTCCTCTCCAGCTGGGATTCAGCTCCCTCTTCAGCCACATCCAGCATTCCCTGGCTCGGAGCAAGGAGTAGGGGAGATCATAGTGTCCTCCTTGGCATCTGCCTCCTATGGAAAGGAGACCTCTGATAGCTGCATCCTCGTCCGTTTCATGCGCGGGGGGGTGGTGATCACCATCTTTCTGTCTGTCTCCCGTGAGGGGGGGTTGGCTCCCTCCTCTCCGTCTCCCGCCCAGGGGGTGGCATTGGTTTGCTGCCCCCCCCAATGTATTAAGCACCAGCCACCAGAGATGAGGACATGTAAAAGCTCTAGTCTTTGGTGCATGGAAGGATCCTTTAAGAAGGAACTAGGGTCTCAGGCCATGTCATGTCAGGTCAAGACAGCAATGGTCTGGCAAACAGCCATGGAAGAAACCACAGATTGCATGGCAGGGCCTCAGGACATCAGCATCAGGACCTAGGCCTGAATCTGCAAAATCTGTGGTGTCTGGCAGTGGCTATTTTCACTGTGTCACCAGGGGTGCTGGTGCCTTATGTCTGGTTTCTCTTGAACCTTTTGGTCCTCCCATGAACTTCCTGATTTAAGCCATGTCTCTGAATTTCCTGTTTGCTAGATTATTGTGCTCCCTCCAGCCTATATTGTCTTGCATACCTGCTGCTGTCCTTATCTTTGTTACCACCATTACTGACCCTTGGCTTGTTCATTAACTATGCATCCATCTTATTTCATCCAGATATTACTTGTTACTGACCGTTGGCTTGTTTACTGACTATACTTTTGCTTGCTTGATCCCTACCTAATATATCTCCTACTAGACCCCAGCTTGCTTACCTCCTGGTGGGGTGATTTTGAGGATCACGACCTGGTACTAATATGCAGCAAAACCTATCATCAGGAGCTCCATTGAATACCGATTAGTGCTTAGACCCCGAGCCTCAAGTGAGCCCACGTCATCTGCTAGGGGATCTAACATTTTGAGCTGATTACCTGTGAACTACTCTACTGCTACAGCCACTACCTATCTCCACTACAGGGGCTGTCAATTTTTTGCAATAAGCACTCCTCTCTAGGATATTGAAAAATGTGATAGAGCAAAACAGGTCTTCAAGGTTAGCCCAGTCACCATAGAGGATGGGCCCTAAGAGTGAATGGACTGGAAAGGTCTTAACAGGCTTGGATAATTGTTGGGACTCCATGCAGGAGACCTTGGGGCTAGCAGACTCAGGCTGCTCTAACTATAAAAAAAGGATGTAGCGTGTCATTAAGGATAATAATGGTATCCTTATGCTTAGATGAAATTTCAGCCAAAAGCAATTCATCCTAATATATTTCACCAGAAGTAGAAGGAAGGGGATCTTCCTTATCCATCTTCTCCTCTGGCAAAGTGTCTGCAACCAAGGCGAACTCAAAGACCAACCCAGATGGGTGGACTGAAGGGTATTGCTTGCTTGTGACCCACATTATCCATGTCATTTAAAGGATTCAAAATTCTGCTCATGAAATTAGACATTGTGTCAGAAAATTCTTCTTTCTATAAGTAGGAGGAAGGCTGAGCTGCCAAAGGGCCAGAGGAGTGCTTAGAGAAAAGCAGAGAATTAGACTGGGGAAAATTAGCTGAATAGGGAGAAGCCTTCCATGCTAGCCATTGAGGACTGCTGTACCCAGGTAGGCATGCAGAGGATGATGTGCTATGCTGTTGCGAGAGCTGTGGATACTGGTGCTGGCATGAAGAAAGCACACCCAGAGAAGGAAAAATGCATGCACATGCTCGGTGAAGCAGCTGGGAATGAGGCCACATGGGCACATTAGCGCCAGATGCAAAAAAAGCCTGCCAGTCTAAGAGAAAAGAATAGCATCAAAAACCAATGGCAGTGACACATTGTTTGAAGTGTTGTAGCCTATTCACTTCAGTGGCTACAACATAAGAGTGCCGGCACCCCAGGGTAGATCTAAAGGACTCAAGCCTAGCACTTATTGGGACATCTGTGGCTGACAGACTGTGGCGCTGGACCTGTATCTTAATACAATGCTCCATGGACCAAGGTGAGAGCCCATGTAGGACCCAGTGCCTGAAGATTCATTACTGGCAACACATTTTTATCCAAACAGGAGCTGAGTATGGTCCCCTAGGGCTCAGCCAAAAAGGCAACCGATCTAGAAACTGCAGAAGAAGCTGCAGTTGCTATCTTGATAGGGGAACCATTTTAGAAAGGAAAAAAAAAACTCCATATTAAAGAAGTAAGCTTGTCACAGCGAAAAGGGTCATAACTTAAGAACAAAAAAAAATGTAGGCTAGCTGGGAGTTTGAGGGGTTATATATGTGATGCCCTTGCAGCTTTCTTTTTTTTCCAGTGTACAATCACCTAAAAGATAGCTACATATAAAACATGGTTAAAGACTAAAGATCTATACTTTACAACTAAGATTTTTGTTTTAATGAGAACTGTGTGTATGTACAGTATGTGTGTGTGTGTGTGAATATAATATACACACATACAGTATATACTGTACTACATACACGCACACACACATTAAAATCGGCAAGGTATAGTTAAAGCAATAGGTGTTACACTGCAAAGGTTTTATTGTCAGTGAATTAAATACTCAAATCTTGGAATTTTAATTAAACATAATAAAACAAATTCAATGTGTGTTGGGTATACTGGCTCTGATTTTGAAATAAGTATTAAGGTTTTTTTTTTTAAAGTTCACTTAATAACTGAGGTACTAAGCAATGATATCAAATGATCACAAATGCCAATGAAATGCTGGGTGTTGACAGTAAAAGATATCCCAAATATCAGCATAAATCTTAGCTCAGTCAGGAAAAATTATATATCCTAGCAGACCTCGGAATAAATTACAGTTCCAGATTCTCCAAGGTTTTAAAAGCAGCAGACTGTAATAACCAAAGTGAAAGATGGAAGGGAAGGATTTATAAAAATGCACTCATTAATCTCATTCATCCCCTGGGGTGTTAGGCTTTCAAGCATGTGCATCTATCAGAACTTCTGCTGCATCAAGTTCCTATTTCTGTCACCTCCTCACTTTGTCATTGGTACATGATTGATTACTTTATTTGCTGGCTAGGTTGGAGTTTGTATGGTAAGTTCAATGTGAGTATTCACTCAGGTTATAAGAGATGGGCTGCAGGGCACTGGTTCTGCGTCACAGTGGACTGTTCATACACAAGGACATCATATCTGTTATACTAGTCACGTGTTCAATGTAATTGACATTCATTTAATTAAACCTATAAAGAAGAAAAAGCCCTGTACACATGGCTAACAAACTACACATGAAAAAATAAGTGCAATTGAAATCAAATGGATATTTAACGAAAATGTGCAAATGTTGTTGGCATTTTACTAAAAATGTTAACACATGAATGCAATTCAACCAGTTAAATAATGTAATAGGCATAGTCACTCACATTACATGTATACTTTTACTGGAGGGACTAGATTCAAAAAGGATGTTTTTTTTTCATTTCACAAATACATTTTTGTAACAGTACTTGTTCTCATCTAAACAACATATCCTATTTTATCATACTGTTAGTACATAAATTTAGGGCATTATAAAACATTCAAAATGGACCTCACTTTCCACACAAAAAAGTCAGTTCCTGTGCCTTTACCTATATGGTGGTTTTTATGCTAAATAAATAGACTCACAAGCCCAGCAGATGCAGTGTTGTCCTCTTATCTTGCATCACTCTCCTGCTGTAGGTCCCACCTGTAAATTAGAGAAATCAATAGACTCCCTCATCCATCGTGTTAAACAGTGTTAATGGATACATTTCCACTGCCAGCTATTGTATTCTGACAGCCACTGCTTCCATGGCTGCCAGAATACCCAAAACAGTGGCTTTATCTAGAGGGGCAGCAGTCACTGTTCAAGGCAAAATATGTGTGCAATCTTTAAAAAATACTACATCAACAGTGCTTCCATAAATGAGTGACATAAGCTTGCAATAAACAAAATGATACAGATAAAATAAAAAAATAGGTATCTTTCCCTTTAAGGATGTGTGTTCAATAGTCCATGAAAATTCCCCTGATGACATCCTGTGTGTAATGAAATGTGTTGGCTAGAGCCTGGCCTGTAACATCAGCACGCCTCCCGAATGCTGAGCGGCACAGCGGTTTCTACTTGATTTACAGTGCCTTGAAAAAGTATTCATACCCCTTGAAATTTTCCACATTTTGTCATGTTACAACCAAAAACGTAAATGTATTTTATTGTGATTTTATGTGATAGACCAACACAAAGTGACACATAATTGTGAAGTGGAAGGAAAATGATAAATGGTTTTCAATTTTTTTTTACAAATAAATATGTGAAAAATGTGGCGTGCATTTGTATTCAGCCCCCTTTACTCTGATACTCCTAACTAAAATCGAATGGAACCAGTTGCCTTCAGAAGTTACATAACTAGTAAATAGAGTCCACCTGTGTGTAATTTAATCTCTGTATACATCTGTTCTGTGAAGCCCTCAGAAGTTTGTTAGAGAACCTTAGTGAACAAACAGCATCATTAAGGCCAAGGAACACACCAGAAAGGCCAGGGATAACATTGTGGGGAAGTTTAAAGCAGTTATAAAAGTTATAAAAAAAAAGTTATAAAAAAATATTCCAAGCTTTGAACATCACAGAGCACTGTTCAATCCATAATCCAAAAATGAAATCCATAAGAAGTCCCAATTGCAGTTTGCAAGAAGCCAAATGGGGGACACAGTAAATGTGGAAGAAGGTGCTCTGGTCAGATGAAACCAACACTGAACTTTATGGCCTAAAGCAAAATGCTATTTGAATCAGAAAACTAACTAAAACTAAATTTCACATCACCCTGAACACACCATCCCCACCGTGAAACATGGTGGGGGCAACATGTTGTGGGGATGCTCTTCTTTAATAGGGACAGAGAAGCTGGTGATAGTTGATGGGAAGATGGATGGAGCCAAATACAGGGCAATCTTAGAAGAAAAGCTATTAGAGTCTGCAAAAGAATTGAGACGGGGCAGAGGTTCACCTTCCAGTAGGACAACGACCCTAAACATACAGCCGGAGCTAGAATGGGATGTCTTAGATCAAAGCATAGTCATGTGTTAGAATGGCCCAGTCAAAGTCCAGACCTAAATCCAATTGAGAATATGTGGCATGACTTGAAAATTGATGTTCACGGGCACTCTCCATCCAATCTGACAGTGCTTGAGCTATTTTGCAAACAAGAATGGGCAAAAATGTCACTCTCTAGATGTGCAAAGCTGGTAGAGACATACCCAAAAATACTTGCAGCTGTATTTGTAGTGAAAGGTGGTTCTACAAAGTATTGACTTATGCTGCGTACACATGATCAGACTTTACGGCATACTTGGTCCGGCGTACCGGATTTCGTCGGACAATTCGATTGTTTGTGGGCTCCAGTGAACTTTGTTTTCTCAAAAGTTTGACGGACTTAGATTTGAAACATGTTTCAAATCTATCTGACGGACTCGAGTCCGGTCGAAAAGTCCGCTCGTCTGTATGCTAGTCCGACGGACAAAAAACGACGCTAGGGCAGCTATTGGCTACTGGCTATGAACTTCCTTGTTTTATTCCGGTCCTACGTCATCACGTATGAATCCGTCGGACTTTGGTTGATCGTGTGTAGGCAAGTCCATTCATTCGGAAAGTCCATCATAAAGTCCGTCGAAAAGTCCGCCGGGCAAAGTATGCCGTAAAGTCCGGTCGTGTGTACGCGGCATTAGGGGGGCTGAATACAAATGCACGCCACACTTTTTACATATTTATTTGTAAAAAAAATTGACAAATATTTATCATTTTCCTTTCACTTCACAATTATGTGCCACTTTGTTGGTCTATTACATAAAATCCCAATAAAATACATTTAAGTTTTTGGTTATAACATGACAAAATGTTGAACATTTCAAGGGGTATGAATACTTTTTCAAGGCACTGTATCTCTTACACATTGTGAGTAACATGCACGTATCATACATACAAAAAAAGTGGGGGAGGATGGAGCAAAGAAATGCCCTGGAAAGCAATAAGGAGGGTCAACAACGGTATACCTTTTGAAAAGGAGATGTTAGTGCGTTAATGCCATGCACATTAGCTGGTATGCATTAGTAGAGCACGATGCTTGTCCGGTGCAGCCCATGTTGATGCATTTCGTGCACTCAATTGTGCGCTTCTTCAGAACAAATGAATCTAGTCTACATTCTCATTTTAAAGGAACAAGTGTCCAATCAGCATTCATTGCATCAGATTTCACTTGAAGACCATCTCCTCCCCAGGCCCTACCAGGATAAGCCTGCACTGCTTGGACTGTTTGGACTAGACGAGCCACCGTGGTGAGACTCCTGATCACATGATAGGAAAAACCTTGGAACACAGCAGAGACACACTGGACTATGAGTGTATATCAATTTGACACTCTCCACGTCCTATAAGCATTGGCAGCACGGATACACACAGTGAAAAGATCACCTGAGCAAGCATGGACTGGATAGCATTTTGATGGTTCCATTTCCCATGACAGATTGGTGAGAGCCTTCGGGCTATGTTATAAATTATACCATCTGCATTTATTTGTTCCTCTCCATATACTGCAGAAAGTGAACTCTGAGTGTTACAAACCATAGTGCATTATACCATGCTAACCAAGTCGCATGACGCTGCAGCTTTGAAATCAAGCTAATCATTGTGTTTCAACAGGATACTCAGTCTCTTTACTGGTCAGTTACTAACCTTATATCAGGACATAGGTCTAAATTATGAACAACATATAGACCTAATAGTGTGTGTTTTTTTTTTTACTGCGGACTCGGTTTAACCAGTAATCTTTACTTTTACCAGGAACCTTTTCAATCAATGAACATTTGCAGCAATATCAATTCTGTTTTAGAAAAGCTATATGTTTACAGATTATTTATGATCAGCTTCCTGGCTATGTCTTTCCATTTATAGCAGCTCCGTTTAGGTCCATTGGTCTGGGTATGCATGAGTATGTATGCATGAAGCTTTCAGTACCGGTGTGTTATATGTGACAACGTTGTCAATATTGCATGTGTGTGTGTGTGTGTTTTTTTATATTAGGGGTTATTTGGGAAAATACTCTACAATTGATGTTATTATCCACCCTGCTGGACAATTTTTACCCACTACTTTGAGATTACAATAAAGTTATTTTCTATTTTTTCAAAAGGTATACTGTTGTTGACCCTCCTTATTGCTTTCCAGGGGCATTTCTTTGCTCCATCCTCCACCACTTTTTTTGTATTGTGATCACAAAGCTTTGGAGGTATCCCGTCCATCAGGACGAATCGGTCACCATTTTTTATAAATGATTGAGTACACTCATCACTTTTTTGTATAACATATCATACATACTAAGAGTAGTACAACTGGGGGAGTCAACGTTGGAGAAAGATCTGGGTGTTCTGGTAGATTATAGACCTAATAAGGGCATTCAAAGCCAAGCTGCAATTTCTAAAGCTAGAAAAATACTTTCTTGTATTGAGAGAGAGAGAGAGAGAGAGAGAGAGAGAGAGAGAGAGAGAGAGAGAGAGAGAGAGACATAATTTTGCCCATGTACGCATTGTTAGTAAGACCTCATCTAGAGTTTTCTTATTCCGTGTCACAATCCAGCTAACACACACGTACTGAGCTTCTGCTGTGAGAAAGCCTACTAGGTGCTTGTGCTCAGCTGCCAATGCGCTGCAAAGAGAAAGGTACTACTTCCAGAGATAGCATTCATTGACTTCTAGTTTAAAGTAGTCAGCTATCCAGAATGTCCAGTGTTTCAGCTATTCAGGATGTCCAGTAGGGATGAGCTGATGGTTTTCTCAGAACCTAATGCCCCGTACACACGATCAGCAAGACTCAGATGAGAGGTTTTGGTCGGAAAATGCGACCGTGTGTATGCTCCAGCGGACTTTTGCTGGTGGAATTCCAGCCAGCAAAAGATTGAGAGCAGGTTCTCCTATTTTTCAGTCGGAAAAAGTTCCTATCCGAAAATGCGATCATCTGTATGCAATTCCGATGCACAAAAAAATCACGAATGCTCAGAATCAAGTACGAGACGGAAGCGCTCTGTCTGGTAAAACTAGCATTCGTAATGGAGATAGGACATTCGTCACGCTGCAAATTATTGGATCTTTTAATGCAGCGCATTCTTTTGTTCTTTATAATGCTATAATAATGAAGTTGTTTTGCTACTGATATTCACACAGAGTTATGACAAACTGATTTCTATATTATTTCTCGTGATTTCATGAATAATCTTTTTTGTTTTTAAAGCCAGATCTCCATAATAATGTTTAGAATTATTTTTTATAGTCATTTTTTTTTAAATCAAGATCTCCTGTTTTTTGGATTATTTTTAAATTAGTTTCTAGTGATCTCCATTTTTTTTTTTTTTTTGGTGTGTCAAGTTTCCACAACAAAATTATTATCTTGTATTTTTATAAAGCTCAAGGCGGTTGGTTTGTGTTGGTGTCCCTTGTTAATTTGACATTGTATTTTTAAAATGTACCTTCCTTCTCACAAATAAACCGTCCTTTTAGAAGAAAAACACATAGGCAAGTATTTTCATATAAAAAAATCTCCATTTATTCTGGCTCATAATAACAAAATAAAGAGGAAGGCAACGCTGGAGAAACTGCTTGAATTTGCAAAGCCTTTGGCCCCCAGGCCACACATCAACTCTTTGTAAATTAAAATTAGTAGTCTGAGAAGTCCATATTTAAGGGAGCACAATCTGGTCCAGGACTCCCAGAGATCAGGAACAGCAGCAGATGACATATATGTCCCCAGACTGTGGTACTACAACAGGCTGTGTCTTCTGTCAGACCAGACTGAACCCAGGCCATCACTTTCTTGTCTTCCCTGCTGCCTTCCCTCCACGCTTCCCTGCAGCCTTCCCTGCAGCCTTCCTTGGAGGCTGTGGCTCTGGAGGTGGACTTGTGGCAGGAGGAGGAGGATCTCCCGCAGCAAAGGCATATGAGAGAATTGGTCACGCTGGAGTAACCAATTCTTGGTCTATGAACTCCTCCCCACCCTGTTCATGGACTGGACTTGGGTCAAAGCAAGAACCCCAACACCAAGTCCCCACATAGCATGGACTCTACGATGAGCACGTACCCGCAACATGGCTTCAAAATGGTCGGCTGGTCAGAATGAACTAACAGAATGCACTGAAGAACAGCAAGGCCTGTGAAGAGCAAACTGAAAATCAGAAATGAGCGGACAAGAATGCACTGGGAAAACAGATACGAACTGACTACACGCACTGAGAACCAGATACAAACCCACAAGCACAAACTGAAGAGCAGTAATGGACTGAAAAGCACAAAAGCTGAAAATCGCAAATCGTCTCTCACCAAACTTCTACTAACACGAGATTAGCAGAAGGAGCCCAAAGGGTGGGGCACTGGCTATTGAACTTCCTTCCTCTAGTCCCGGTGTACGTCACCACGTTCTTGACGGTCGGAATTTGGTGTGACCGTGTGTATGCAAGACAAGCTTGAGTGGAATCCCGTCGGAAAAGCCATCATACCTTTTTCCGACCAAAATTCCGATCGTGTGTACATTTGGACTGAACCCTTCCCTTATATGGCTTATGACAGCTGCGGAAACTATATTCAGCTATGAGTACTGTTGGGATTAGTTGTGTGTGCAGGCAATAAGGGAATTTTTTGGTGACTCCCTTGATTTTAAAGGACATCTATGGTTTCCAATAAGCATGCCACCTGCAACCCTCACAACAGCAGGGGCGGATCCAGGGGGGGGGCAATGGGGCAATTGCTCCCCCCGAGAAATATTATTGACTGCCGAGTGTCTCTCTCAATGTTTAGAATCAGCAGCAGCGCCGGTGTTGTTGAACGACCACGCTTCTGGCCTGGACTCTCACTGGTTGCTAACGCCTGCCCGCCTGGCGTGTAGCAACCAGTGATGTCATGTCAGAGCCAAGGAGGAGGAGAGGGAGGTCCCAGCTTTCAGAGTGGAGCGAGCGGAGGAGGATTTAACTTCTTCCTCCTCCACGCCTAGTGTGTGAATGTTGGCTCCACCCACCTCCTCCCTCTATCTTCTCCAGGGACAGCTCCAGCGTGGCATGAGTGAGTGAGTGAGTGAGGGGAACTTCCTTGGCTGTAGCAGGTGAGAGGATTGTATGCACTATGCATGCCACTTTGCAAACAGCATGCCTACCGATGCCTGACTCCTATCACAGCATCTGTTACACTGACACAGATCCTCAGTGTCTGGGAGCTGTCTGGGGGAGGGGCGCTGATGTTCTCCTAACCAGCAGGAGCCCGGGAGGAAGGACATCTTACATGCTGTTATGATAAGGTCAGTACATTTGTTAGGGAGGTGTTGTGTAATTATTGTGCTAGGGGACAGACTGCCAGCTTCCCCCCATGTAATGTGCTCTCTTGTGCCCAGTGCCCATCATGTCATGTGCTGTGCATTGCAGTGCCCACTATGTTGTGCTGTGCCTTGCAGTGCCCCCATGTAATGTGCTGTGCCCACCATGTAATGTCATGTGCATTGCAGTGCCCCCATGTAATGTGCTGTGCTCACTATGTCATGTGCTGTGCATTGCATTGCCCTTCATGAGATGTGCAGTGCCCCCTATGTTGTGCTGTGCCTTGCAGTGCCCACCATGTAATGTGAAGTGCCCACCATGTCATGTGATGTGCCATGCAGTGCCCACCATGTCATGTGCAGTGCCCACCATGTCATGTGATGTGCCATGCAGTGCCCACCATGTAATGTGCAGTGCCCACCATGTCATGTGATGTGCCATGCAGTGCCCGCCATGTCATGCACTGTGCCCGCCATGTAATGTGTAGTGCACACCATGTCATGTGATGTGCCATCCAGTGCCCACCATGTCATGTGCAATGCCCACCATGTCATGGGCTGTGCCATTCTGTGCACGCCATGTAATGTGCAGTGCCCACCATGTCATGTGCTGTGCCTTGCAATGCCCGCTATGTAATTTGCAGTGTCCACCATGTCATATGCTGTGCCATGCAGTGATCCCACCATGTAATGTGCAGTGCCCACCATGTAATGCGCTGTGCCATGCAGTGCCCACCATGTCATGTGCAGTTCCCACCATGTCATGTGCTGTGCCCACCCTGCCATGTGTTGTGCCCAGCATGTAGTGTGTTGTGCCCACTGTGTAATGTGTTGTGCTGTTCAGCAGTGCCCACCATGTCATGTGCAGTTCCTAACATGTAATGTGCAGTTGCATTGCCCACCATGAAATGTGCTATGCCATGCAGTGCCCACCATGTAATGTGTTGTGCCCACCATGTAATGTGCTGTGCCATTCAGTGCCCACCATGTAATGCGCTGTGCCCACCACATCATGTGCTGTGCCATGCAGTGCCCACCATGCAATGCGCTGTATCCACCATGTAATGTGCTGTGCCATGCAGTGCCCACCATGTCATGTGCATTGTTGTGCCCACCATGTCATGTGCTTTGCCCATCATATAAGGTCCTGTGCCCACCGTGTGCATGTGCTGTGTTGTGCCCACCATGCAATGTGCTGTGTTGTGTAGTACCAACCATGTCATGTGCTGTGCCCACCATATAATGAACTGTGCCTACCTTTGTAATGTGCTGTATTGGGCAGTGCCAACCGTGTAATGTGCTTTGCCCACCATTAAATGTGCTGTATCCACCATGTAATGTGTTGTGCCAACCATGTAATGTACTGTGCTATTCCCCCCCCCCCCCGTGTTATGTACTATGCTGTGCCTCCCACAGACTCACCCACTCACTCCCACCCCCCTCTCTCTTTCACCCCCCTCACCCCCTCTCTCTCTCATCCCCTCTCTTTCACCCTGTTCTCTCTCTCACCCCCTTCACCCCCTACCATCCTCTCTCTTTCACCCTCTCTCTATTCCCCTTTTTCTCACCCCCTCTCTCTCGTCCCCTCTCTCTCGCCTTCTCTCTCTCGTCCCCTCTCTCTCGTCCCCTCTCTCTCGTCCCCTCTCTCTCGTCCCCTCTCTCTCGTCCCCTCTCTCTCGTCCCCTCTCTCTCACCCCCTCTCTCTCTCTTATTCACCCCCTTTCTCTCTCTTTCCCCTTCCCTCTCATCCCCTCTCTTTCAACCCCCCCATTTTGCTATCACCCCCCCCCCCTCAACCACTGTCTCACACCCCTCTCTCTCTTTAATTTAAATTTAACAAAAAAATGTTTGTGTTTTCATTTTATTTATTTCCATAAAAAGGCCCACCAAAATCCTTAGCACCAGGCCCATGTTGCTCTTAATCTGGCCCTGTAAGCAACACCTTTTTTTCTGCCAGTGCCCCTCCCGAGACTAGACTCTGGATCCGCCCCTGCACAACAGCTGGTTAGAGTTGTGGAGAAGAGGCCCTTGTTCTCATCAATATGAGGTTATCCCTGACAAGGTACCCCAGCATGTTGAGGGCATGTAGCCTGGTATGGTTTAGAAAGGGACGTGCACTCATCTCCATCTTTTTTGGCCTGTTTGGATTTGAGTTTTTCTTTTTGTGTGTGCTACCCCTAAGGTCATACCAGACTCAAGCATTTTGGTATGTATTTTTGCTGTAGGATGTACTACAGTACTGAAGCATGCAATAAAATGTAATTTTGTTTACACTCTTCCTTGTGCTGCTGCACCATTTTCCATACATCACAGAGATGCACCTTCTCACAGGCAGGATTAGGGCACCCCCTAGCATATTATAAGTGTTTAAAAATTACTTCTTCCAGCCAAATGGAATTTAAAAATAAAATTATTTTGATTCGGTACATGTTCCCTAGGTCAGTGACTATCTAGGATGGAAAGGACCTGGGGGCCCTAGTAGATTATAGGCTCAGCAATGGCATGCAATGCCAAGCTGCTGCTAACAAAGGAAACAGAATATTGGCATGCATTAAAAAGGGGAATAATTCCAGAGATAAAATGATAACTCTCCCGCTCTACAAGACTCTGGTCCATCCGCACCTAGAGTATGCTGTCCAGTTCTGGGCACCAATCCTCAGGAAGGATGTACTGGAAATGGGGCAACAAAGCTAATAAAGGGTCTGGAGGATATTAGTTATGAAGAAAGGTTGTGAGTGCTGAACTTATTCTCTCTGGAGAAGAGACACTTGAGAGGGGATATGATTTCAATTTACAAATACCGTACTGGTGACCCCACAATAGGGATAAAACTTTTTTGTGGAAGGGAGTTTAACAAGACTCGTGGTCATTCATTAAAATTAGAAGAAAAGAGGTTTAACCTTAAACTACATAGAGGGTTCTTTACTGTAAGAGCGGCAAGGATGTGTAATTCCCTTCCACAAGTGGTGGTCTCAGTGGGGGGGCATCGATAGTTTCAAGAAACTATTAGATAAGCACCTGAACGACCACAACATACAGGGATCTACAAGGTAATACTGACATATAATCAGACACATAGGGGTTGATTTACTAAAGGCAAATAGACTGTGCATTTTGCAAAGTGCAGTTGCACTCTGCAAGAGCACTTGCTTCAGAGCTTAGTAAATGAGCAGAAGCTCTGCTGACTTCCATCATCCAATCATTTGCAAGCAAAAATGCTGTTTTTTTAAGTTTCCTTGCACGTGATTGGGTAATCTTTCTTTTTTTAAATTGTATTTTTTATTAAATTTTTAAGAGAAAAATACAAAAAAAAAAGATACAAACAGAAAACAGAGGAATAATGCCAAACATGTAGTTTGCACGCTAGTTTGCACGCTACAAGTTCACAAGAGCAAAATGATTCAACTGTATAGACCAGGGAGTGGGGGAACCCAGGGAGCATGCGGTAAAAACAAAAACAATATTTCACACAAAAGGAATTGTTTCTCCCTGCATCCCGTGTCAGTGGGAGTCCCCAGGCGCCCATACTGAGGAACCAGGACGCCCCTGGGAGAGCCCACCTAGGAAGGGTGAGGATGAGAAGAAAGGGGGGAATCACCATGGACTCATAAAAAGAGCAAGCTGACAAGACTAAGGAAACATAGAATTTAGCACATATGCTCAAAGGTGTGTTGCACTACTAGAGGGATAATGAAGCTGCGTCTGGGTTAAGCCTCGATTGATCCCACAAGTCCCAAATCTTGGAAAATTGGGGAAGTAAATCATGGACTGTCGCAGTCATGTGTTCCATCCTGTGAATTTGTTCCAGTAATTGCAAAACCTGGGTAGGGAGGGGGACAACCATCTCAGAGGTATCGCCCTCTTTGCTGTCAGGAGAAAAAAGGCAGCCAACTTCTGTGCATGTCTGGAGATACCAGGGAATGGCAAGCCCAAAAGATATTGGATCGGGTCTAGAGGGAGAGTGGTTTCAAAGAGCTCTTGTATATGGTTTTGGATAGAGGACCAAAAAGGCTGAATCATGGGACATTCCCAGAAAATGTGGAAATGGGAGCCAACGTCACCCCGGCACCTCCAGCACATCTGGGAAGATTGGGTAATCTTTCAAAAGTGAAGCGTTACATCATTTACTAAGTCCTAGAGCAACTGCACTTTCAGAATGCAACTGCACTTTGCAAAGTGCACAGTCTATTTGCCTTTAGTAAATCAACCCCATAGGTTGGACTTGATGGACTTGTGTCTTTTTTCGACCTCACCTACTATGTAACTATGTAACTATACCCCTCCCCCATGCTATTTTTTTTTTTACACCCCCTTACTTATTATCCCAGAAAATGGGCATTTTTATTTGACGGAATCGACTTGCATGGGGCAAAGATCAGTGACAACAGTTGTGAGAGGCAACTTGGCCACCTTGTTATTTGCCAAATCGAGTGTTCCAACACATTAATCATGTGCAGAAATTCAGTTAGTATAACCTGGGCCAGAAGTTTAGACAGGTTCTATTATATTTAGGCAGCTGTTTTACTATCTATTCTACATACACACACTAATATATCACAAAAGTGAGTACACCCCTTACATTTTTGTAAATATTTAAATATTTTGTTATATCTTTTCATGTGACAACACTGAAGAAATGAGACACTTTGCTACAATGTAAAGTAGTGAGTGTACAGCTTGTATAATGCCGCATACTCACGAGCTGAATTTCCGCTGGAAAAATCTCTTTTCTGACGGAATTCCGCTCAAGCTTGGCTTGCATACACACGGTCACACGAAAGTTCTCTGAACTTTCGACCGTCAAGAACGTGGTGACGTACAACTCTATAACGAGCCAAGAAAATTAAGTTCAATGCTTCCGAGCATTCGTCGAATTGTTTTCGAGCATGCGTCGAATTGTTTTCGAGCAAGCGTAGGAATTTTGCGCATCGGAATTGGTATAGACGATCGGAATTTCCGATCGGAACTTTTTCCAACCGAAAAATTGAGAACATGCTCTCAATCTTTTGCTGGCTGGAATTCCGCCAGCAAAAGTCCGATGGAGCATACACATGACCCTTTTTTTTTTTTTTACCAAAAGCTCTCAACGGTCTTTTGCTGGCCAAATTTCCGATCGTGTGTATGGGCATTAACAGTGTAAATTTGCTGTCCCCTCAAAATAACACACAGCCATTAATGTCTAAACCGCTGGCAACAGAAGCGAGTACACCCCTAAGTGAAAATGTCCAAATTGGGCCCAAAGTGTCAATATTTTGTGTGGCCACCATTATTTTCCAGCACTGCCTTAACCCTCTTGGCATGGAGTTCACCAGAGCTTTACAGGTTGCCACTGAAGTCCTCTTCCACTCCTCCATGATGACATCACAGAGCTGGTGGATGTTAGAGACCTTGCACTTCTCCACCTTCCGTTTAAGGATGCCCCACAGATGCTCAATAGGGTTTAGGTCTGGAGACATGCTTGGCAAGTCCATAACCTTTACCCTCAGCTTCTTTAGCAAGGCAGTGATCATCTCTGAGGTGTGTTTGGGGTCATTATCATGTTGGAATACTGCCCTGCGGCCCAGTCTCTGATGGGAGGTGATCATGCTCTGCTTCAGTATGTCACAGTACATGTTGGAATTCATGGTCCCCTCAATGAACTGTAGCTCCCCAGTGCCGGCAGCATTTATGCAGCCCCAGACCATGACACTCCCACCACCATGCTTGACTGTAGGCAAGACACACTTGTCTTTGTACTCCTCACCTGGTTGCCGCCACACACGCTTGACACCATCTGAACCAAATAAGTTTATCTTGGTCTCATCAGACCACAGAACATGGTTCCAGTAATCCATGTCCTTAGTCTGTTTGTCTTCAGCAAACTGTTTGCGAGCTTTCTTGTGCATCATCTTTAGAAGAGGCTTCCTTTTGGGATGACAGCCATGCAGACCAGTCTGATGCAGTGTGCGGCATATGGTCTGAGCACTGACAGGCTGACCCCCCAACACTTCAACCTCTGCAGCAATGCTGGCAGCACTCATACGTCTATTTCCCAAAGACAACCTCTAGATATGATGCTGAGCACGTGCACTCAACTTCTTTGGTCGACCATGTCGAGACATGTTCTGAGTGGAACCTGTCCTGTTAAACTGCTGTATGGTCCTGGCCACCATGCTGCAGCTCAGTTTCACGCCTCTGATGATATCCCTTTGGATGAAACATGTCAGGCTAGCTGATGCAAGCACGCTGTTGACCGTTCTACATATTTATTTGGATGCCTAAATATGACTTCATGACTGTAAGTGTACTACAATAAATTTTGTGCTTTTACCTTATGGGCTTCACTATTTTGTTTGCTTTGCTTTTGCTTTGCATGTCCTATTTAATGCTGGATTGCTGATGCTTAAAGTTTGACTGCTCCTGCTACTACCCTGTGAGGCCACTTTAATCGATTGACCATACAGATTGGTTTTTGAGAGGGTATATTACATCTGCTGGAGCGTGACTCCTATATTCTAAAGGTTTTATGATATAATGTTCATCTCCAATTGTCATCTGGTAAGCAGATTTGATACACCTGGGTGTTGTGTGTTTCTTTCCTCACATATTGGAAGTGGTGAATGGCTCTCCTTATCTGTGGTGGAAGGCTCTCCCTATTATCGTATATTCTCCAGCTTCAATGAATGAATTTTGATTTTGAATAAGCGCTGCATATTGGACTAAATCTTCTTATAGCCTAGGCCATCTTTATGTAGAGCAAAAATTCTTTTTTCAGATCCTCAGAGAGTTCTTTGCCATGAGGTGCCATGTTGAACTTCCAGTGACCAGTATGAGAGAGTGAGAGCGATAACACCAAATTTAACACACCTGCTCCCTATTCACACCTGAGACTTTGTAGCATTAACAAGTCACATGACATCGGGGAGGGAAAATGGCTAATTGGGCCCAATTTGAACATTTTCATATAGGGGTGTACTCACTTTTGTTGCCATTGGTTTAGACATTAATGGCTATGTGTTGAGTTATTTTGAGGGGACAGCAAATTTACATTGTTATACAAGCTGTACACTCACTAATTTAGTAGTTTAGGTTAATCCTCCGTAGGTAACCCCAAGGACCACCTCCAATAGATAGAATAAAAGACCCACCCTCCTAATCCCCGGTGTTCTTTAACTAGACAGCGATAGGCCACCAGGGCGGGAAAGTTGTGCTGACGTACGGGTACGCCAGGAAAGAAAAATTATGGTATTTGATAACAATTTTCCATATTCCTGGTTACACCATGGGATTTAACTAGCAATAAAGAAAAAGGGAGGGAAAAAACAAAAGGACACTTAGCCAAGATATGCTGCATAATAAGGAAAAACAAATTTTATTTCTCTTGTAAGGCTACCGAGACCACCGCTGTCCCAAACTTTGTGGATGCTGTGGCCTGAATATCCAGGCTATAGCGGCACGCAAAGGTTGTGCAGGAACTCCAACTGGCAGTCCTACAGATGTATTCTAGCTGAACTTTAGCGTATGCTGACCAGGAGGCTGCCATTCCTCACGTTGAATGATCATGAGTCTCTTCTGGAGGAGCCAGACCTTGGTTCTTGTAGGCTAGGGTGATGACCCTTGATACCCAGGAAGAGATTATTCTTGACGTTGCCGCCTCACCCCTTTTGGCACCCACTAGGAGGATAAAAAGGTTATCCACCTTCCTAATAGGAGCAGATCTTTTTAGATACATGGTCAGCAGGCTCACCAGATCCAGTGAGTGGAAATCCTCTGTTAGTGCAGATGAAGGTATTTGGTCAAAACTTGGGAGGATTGCCTCCCAATTTTAATGGAAGCTATATGCGACCTTAGACCTCAGACTTGAAGCAGGTCGGAGAATGGCTTTTTGTAGAAGGATCACACAGTAAGGTCCTTTGCAGGACAGAGCCGCCAATTTTGAAACTCTCCTTGCTGAGACTATGGCGACCAAAAACACATACACGTGTATGTAAATGCACACATCTTTAAGGTCAGGGACCATAAGGAGTAAGAGTCCAGAGGTATAAATGGAGGTTGTGTAAGTGACCTGAGGATCAAGCTGAGATCCCAAGAAGGTATAAGGCATTTCTTTGGTGGTTTAATGTGAATTGCAGCCTGCAGAAAACGCCTGATTAGAGGATCTTCAGTCCACCTATGCCCGGTGAGAGATGATAGGGCAGAGACCTGCACCCTAATCAAGCTATATGCTAACCCCTTATCTAGGGCGGACTGCAGGAAATCCAGCATGTTTGGCCGAGAAGGAGATTCAGGAGAAAAGTGCTTGCAAACTCTACAAATTTCATCCAAACATGTTCATACGTGTGATTGGTTGAGGTCTTTCTGGCCTTCATTAGAGTCTGTACCACCTGTGTCATGTCCCCTTTAAGCAGCTTACAGTGAGGGAAGGCAGCAGGGTGCAACCAGTGGCTTGCTAGGTTCACAGGCAGATCAGGAAGCATGGCCGCTCAGGCCATCTGACTCTCTGCCTTTTGTTTAATCAGTCGCCAGGTGATTGGAGGGGAACCTCCCTCCAAACAGGATAAGGAAGAGAGAGAGAGCCCGGCATGCTGGGCAAGGAGACAGAGTATGGGAGAAAAACAAGGAGTGCAGCCTCAGCTTTCCTGAGAAGCACAGCATCAGTAAATAATTGCTATCTAAGCAACAATGCCAGCGACCCAGGCACAATGGTACCCTGGCTTACAGGGGATTTACCACCCACACACAGGATCTTCCAACCCAGGAGAGGCAGAGAACCTGGGAGGAGGTGCGGTAGGGGAGATACTGCTCACTGACATCCATCCAATCTGGAAACCTTTGGCAGGTGGCCTGGAGAGACCACAAATGAAGAACACCGGGGATTAGGAGGGTGGGTCTTTTATTCTATCTATTGGAGGTGATCATTGGGGTTACCTACGGAGGATTAACCCATGGTGTGCTGACGTGAGGTAGCCAGGAAAATAAAATTTTCACAAAAATGTGAGGGGTGTACTCACTCTTGTGAGATATTTTATATATATATATATATATATATATATATATATATATAATTATGTGTGTGTGTGTGTATGTGTATGTGTGTATATATATATATATATATATATATATATATATATATATATATATATATATATATATATATATATTATGTGTATGTGTGTGTTCCAAGGGTAGCCATGGCACTCTATGCTCGAAGTAAATGTCAAGGTGCTCACCACAAAGAAATCCATATAAATCCAAAACTGGTTTAGAGGCACTCACAGTTCTTGCAGAGTCCTGCAAGACATATATATGCTTTTTTGTTATGTAATATTAACACATATGCCATGTATTTTTACTATTATTATTATTATAAATGAAAAAAAGCATAGATAATTTTGAGATTCCCCGAAAGCTATAATGTTCTCGTGCAATAAATAAGCATAAATAATTGAGATACTTCTCAAATTTATTAACAGCTATATGCACTTTCATATGCTGTACAATATTTAAAAAGTACATAGGCAGTTTTCATATATTCCCTACAATTACAAAATATTTTGTGCAGTTATGTAAAATAGTAACCTACTAAGAGCATATTTAAAGGATAAGTTCATCTTTTTTTTTCTAAATTCCAGTTCCCCTAAATACCAATACACCAATAATGCACTTCTTTTGCAGAAAGAAAACAGCTTTCCATTTATCTTACACACCCCTTACCTCTGTTACCAGCTGGCTGTATAAATAAAGTCACATCAGCACTCATCTGTGCCACATCCGTTCTCATCCATGCCAAATCCATGCCACATCAGTGCTCATCCATGCCACATCAGTTCTCATCCGTGCCATATCAGTTCTCATCCCTGCCACATCCATGCCACTACAGTGCCCATAAGTGCCACTACAGTGCCCATCAGTGCCTCACAAAAGTGTAATTGGTAGTCAAATGAGATTTAAAATGTATTCCCTTAGAACACCTGACAGTGCTCCCTGCATGTTGTGCCTCTGTATGTGGCCAGGCTGTGGAAAAGTCTCACGCATGTGGTAGCAGAATATATTTTGAAGTGTCATTTTTGCTATGTACATGCTATGTGTTAGAAATATCTTATACATGTACAAGTTTGTGTAAAAAAAAAAAAATGCATTTTCATTTTCTTTTCACATTTTCCAAAAACTTGTGGAAGAAAATGACATGTTCAAAAGACTCATAATGCCTCATAGAATATAAGTTGGGGTGTTTACATTCTAAAATGGGGTAATTTTTTGGGCGTTTCCATCATCCTGGTGCTCCAGGACCTTCAAAAGTGTAAGAGGTAGTCTACTAATTAGATGTGTAATTTATGTTCCTAGAATACCTGACGGTGCTCCCTGCATGTTGGGCCTCTGTATGTGGCCAGGCTGTGTAAAAGTCTCACACATGTGGTATCGCTATACTCAGGGGGAGAAAACAGAGAGTAGCAATTATATCATGGGAAGAAGTCTGCTCCATCCCTGATACACTAGACAAAAGATATCTCTTATGGGACTTTGTTGCAGCAATAGAAATCACACAATTATAAATTGGTGTATAAAATGTAAAAAAAACTTTTATTGAACAACAGGTTTAAAATTAGCTGGTCTAGACACTTCACGTCCTGATCTTATACCATTCCTACAATATACATATACTGCAGGGATACGTGAAATTATTAAAATAAATTGCATATCCACCAAGTCAACCCAATGCATTTCAACTTATATAAAGTCTTCATCAGGGGATAAGAAAGTGGAAGCAATCCTACATACATCACAAAAGCAAAAGAAAATGCATAATTAAATTTGTATTACATTTAATAACAGGCCACAAAATATTAGAGCTAGATGGTAGATAACCACAGCAATAGGAGAGCAATCTCCTATAAAGCCCTATGGTTGAACAAGAAAAAGAAGAGCTGTAGAGGGACATTCAAAGTTTAAATTTGTTGAGAGAAAAAATAAGGGCTTTTTCATACTCACATCCAGCATGGGTTGACAGCATGAACTCCACTGGCTGAATGTCGGAAGGGAGCTCCATTTATATGGTGATGCAAGTCTGCTTGATTGATTGCCCCCAGCTAAAGCCATTAGCATTGATCTCCCCTGGTGCCCAATCACCTCCTCGCCACCCCCAGAAAGCATGGATGGCTCCTGTTGCTGACGTCATGTGCTCCAAGCAGCGCAGCCAAAATAGATGGTAACCACGCATGCGAAACTCGTGGGGACACAATGGGGACACCAACAGCATGGATGTGTGCCCAAAAACTGCCAGTGAGAGAGATCAAGCAGGCAGAAAGGCAAGAAGGTGGAGAGCTTATCCATTGGATAGACACCAACCCCCCACATCTGCACAGAAGGAACCAAGAGCCCAAAGGAGCCACCACTGAGCAGCCGCACCAAATGAGCCATGAACCTGAGATCATATAAATACTAACAATATCAAATCTTGCAAGATTTATTAGATATTATTCAAAAAATTCACAATTAGAAAATCTTAAAACTGGGACAAAAAATGTTTAAGAATAAAGGTGACAAAAGCAACATGTTTCTACATGGCAAAGGTACATAGACAACATATTCCTCATCTGGTAGGGCCCAGAGGACATTCTTTGCCAGGGATATGCAATTAGTGGACCTCCAGCTGTTGCAAAAGTCCCATCATGCCTCTGCCTCTGGGTGTCATGCTTGTGGCTGTCAGAGTCTTGCTATGCCTCATGGGACTTGTAGTTCTGCAACAGCTGGAGGTCTGCTAATTGAATATTAATTAATTTAACGTAAAATTTACATTTTATACACCAATGTGTAATTGTGTGAGTTCTATTGCTGCAACAAAGTCCCATGGGAGATATATTTTGTCTACTCAGGAGGAGCAGCAGAATGTGTTTTGGGGTGTAATTTGTGATATGCATATGCTGTGTGAGTGAAATAACCCATTAAGATGACAATTTTGTGAAAAAAAAGAAAAAATCTTCATTTTGCAAAGAATTGTGGGAAAAAATTACACTTTCAAAAGACTCACCATTCCTCTTACTGAATACCTTGGACTGCCTACTTTCTAAAATTGAGTCATTTGGGGGTATTTGTACTTCCCTGGCTTGTTAGGGTCTCAAGAAATTAGCACATCAGGTGTAATCAGGTGTGATCAAATTCCAATAATTGGCACCACAGCTTTTAGACTTTATAACTTTCACACGGAGCAAATAATTTACACTGATTTGGGCTATTTTTACCAAAGATATTTAGCAGTATACATTTTGATCAAAATTTATGAAGAAAACCTACTAATTTGCTAAACTTTACAGAAACAAAGAACAATTAATTTTTTACAACATTTTCGGTCTTTTTTAATTTAGAGCGCAAAAAAATAAAAAATCTAGAGGTGATCAAATATCAACAAATTCAAGCTCAATTTGCGTGAAAAAAGGACAACAATTTTATATGGGTACAATGTTGCATGAATGAGTAATTGTCATTCAAAATGTGAGAGCACTGAAAGCTGAAAAATGGTCTAGTTAGGAAGGGGGTTTAAGTGGCCAGTGGGCAAGTGGTTAAACTCGCCAGTATCTTCCCAGCTAAAGAAGTTAAACTAACTGGTCTGTAGGTATTTGGTAAAGACTTTAATCTTTTAGCCTTTACACCAATCTAGTGGTACTTTTCCAGTCATTAAAGATTCCCTAAAAATGAGAAACAATAGCTTTGAAATAAATTAACTCTTTTGAGACATGTGGGATTTTGCCATCTTGTCCTGGTGCTTTGTTTACCTATATGCTGTCTAAATGTTAGCTGTGTGCCTAGCTGGTGTTTTCTTACTGTGGGGGAGCTGCTTGTACTAGGGGAACGCATGGATCCATGTCCCTGCTTTGTAGGAACACAGGATCCATGCCTTCTGTACTGACAGAATGGTGATCTGCCTTGTTTACATAGGTAGACCGCCATTCTTTCTCTGTACCGAAGGAATGGTGGGTGCCGGCGGACATGGAGTCTGCAATACCTGCTGATCAGCTCCCGCTGTGTATAATCACAGTGGGAGTGGGCCACCGCTGGTGTGCATGCATGCCCCAGACCCCAGAAGTGTCGGAATATGTACTAGGTACATGATTCAGTGCAGCCGTGTCACTTTGCTGCCGTATATCTAAGTTATGCGGTTGGCAAGTGGTTAATTTTTTTTTTTATCTTTCCTGTATGTGCTTATTGCTTACAGGTGACAATAAATGAAATCATGTTGTGGTCAATGTTATCCAGATATTCTTTTATATGAACATTAGTAATACACTCTGCATGGTTTAAGATTACCAGGTCCAGCAGAGCATCATTTCTATTTGGGGCATCTATAAAATGTACTATAAAATTGTCTTGTAATAGGTTTATACATTTCTGTCATTTAATTGTTCCAGCAGTGCCATTAGTCAATTAGTTAAAGTAGTTACTCAAGTAGCCCTTGCAGCCCTATCTATCTGTGCAAGGAGCTGAATCTACACCTTCTCATTAACACTGGGTAGCCTGTAACAAACTCCAATTAAGCATGCACACCATTATGCAGTTCCACCCATAATACTTCAGCACCATCACACTCTCCATCAACAAGGTCCTCTTTCACATTCACTTTGACATCACCTCTCACAATGAGACAGACACCACCACCTTTACGTTTTATCATGTCTCTCCAAAACAGAGAATAGCCAGGAATATTAAAAGCCCAATTATGTGAAGAATAAAGCTAAGATTTAGCAATACCAATTAAATCATTGCTCTTTTCAAGAACAAAAACGAACTTCCAACTATCCTATTTTGCTTCGCAGACTTCTAGCATTGGTGAACAAACACTCATTGTTGCATTTTGCACTTGCGTTTTGCTTTTTTTTTTTGGAGTACAAATAATACTATCATTTCCAATTATTGTTTGTAACATGAGAGCTTCCTTATCACCTGCCATAGCCCTCCCCCTATCTTCCCCAAGTCCACCCACCATTAGGGTCTAACCCCTGTCTGACCTGTCTGCCCCATTATATTCAAATTCCCCCTCCCCCTCGATCCTAGTTTAAATACTCCTCCAGCCTTCCCTTTAACCTCTCCTCCAGCACAGCAGACCCCTTTCATTTAGGTGAAACCCATCTTTAGCATATAGGTTGTGCCTGTAGATCTTGCCAGTAGCATAGCGGATATCCACACTATAGCATAGTCAGGCAAGCCAGGCCATACACTAGCAGGACAGATCAGGTACAGAGAAGCAGGCAAGAGCGTGGTTTGGGTACAAGGAGCCAATCGGTGGAAAATAAGCAAATTGAGCAGATAGAAGTGGAGGTCAAGGACAAGCCGGGGTCGGTGAAGTGCAGAGAGTGGTCAAACAAGCCAAGTCAGCAACTGAAATCAGGATACAGAATAACAGGTTCACAGGATACAGGGAAGGCTGAAAGACAAAGCAGCATTGATCCTGAGCAGTGACACAGTTTAAATAGCCCATTTGGTGCCAACATCTGTCATCACATGCTGATGCACATGTGTGTTTGCACCTCTGTGCGTGCCCATATGCATGGGCACATGTGCATAAGTATTAGCCAAATTTCTACATATGAGAGATCGCATGAATTAGCCTGTGATGAGAAACAGACATCTGTCTAGAGGAACCATGTTGTCTACTGGCATGGCCTTCCTGACACAGACAATATTCTAGAGAATATAACATTGGAAGTATATTTGTGTATTTAACGTATTTGCCATGAAGTGAAGATATAACAAACCACGTCACAAGTAGCAAGCAACCTAAACATTCCCACAGTGTGAAGGAAATAAGTAGCAAAGGCCAAATACAACATAAATAGTCTGGTACAGTGCTGGAACGACTAGGCTTCTATTATACAGGAAAGTAGTAGAACAGCAAGGAAACCAAGAGGTAATTATACACTGTAGACATTGATCTTATATTTTTCCTTTGACAAAGCTGCATTGTCAATGTTGGAGACTGAGGTACACTGATTTATTAGCACTGGTTTAAACAGTTATTAAAATTAAATACATCAAGTCACTTCTGAGAAAGACATTGTTTCAAAAGTAAATGGTTCCATGTACAGGCATGTATAACATTCAGGCAGAGGCGTAACTAGCGCCTTCAGGGCCCTGGTGCAAGAAACCATGAAGGCCTCCTTAACCCACACTTCTTCCCATTGATCCCAGGACTCTTTACTCCCATCATAGGGCCCTTTATTATGGTCTCCCAGTGGGACCCTTTTGCCTGTTCTGCAGTGGGCCCCCTTTCTTCCCTTACATTAGAGTCCCCCCTTACATCATAGTTTCCAGTATTCCCAGAGCCCCTTTTTACATTAGAGTTCCCATTTATAGCACATCATTACATCAGAGTTCCCCTTTACAGTGCAAGGGGGGACTCTGCTGACCTTTAATGTAAAGGGGAATACTGTGGACCATGAAGTATGGGGGAATCCTGCAGACTTTGGTGTAAAGGGGAACTCTAAAGTAAGAGGGTCTGTGGTCACCAGAGTCCCCCCCCCCACATCAGAGTTTGCAGAGTTCCTCCTTACCTTAGCGTCTGCAAAGTTTCCCCTTGCACTGTAAGGCTGACTCTAATGTAAGGAGGATGCTGGGAACTCTGATGTGAGGCGAGGGGCTCTGGTGACCAGAGAACTTCTTACATCAAAGTTCCCCTTTACACCAGAGTCTGCAGAGTGAATACACTAAAATGTAAAATGGTTCATTGATGTAAGAGTAAGAGGGGAGTGAGGACACTGATATAAGGAGGAACCCTTGTATCAGTGTCCTCCCTTACATCAGTAACCCCCCCCCCCACAGAGTGACTGACAGAGCCCCACAGACTTTGCATGGCCTGGAGCTGTCACACATCAGCACCTATGACACATTTTATTGCATGCCAAAGTACATGGTGCTGCAGCACCATGCGGCTTGGTGTGGTGCAATTAAAAAAAGAGGGTTGGGATTTCTTTCCCTGCATTTTTCGCAGGTAGGGCAGCCCATTAAAATGCATGGGCTGTCCTAGCCGCAATGTGCGTGCGCAAATGCACGTGCACAAATCTGAACCGAGCCTCATGTCTCAATCCTGTTCTTACATCAGCATCCTCAGCCCCCCTTCACATCACAGTCAATCCCCTTCAGTTACTGTCCTCAGCCCTTCCATAACTGTCCTCTGCCCCCATATTACTATCTTAAAACCTCCATTACTACCCTCAGCCCCCCATTAATGTCCCCCCTCATTAATCTCTTAAGTCCCTCATTAATGTCTCGAGCCCCCCGATTACTGTCCTCAGCCCCCTCCTTTAATGTCCCTCCTCGTTAATGTCCTGATCCCCCCCATTACTGTCCTCAGCCCCCCTCTTTTAATGACTTCAGCCCCCTTCTCCATTAATGTCTTCAGCCCACCCCCTTCATTAATACCCTCAGCCCCCCTTCAATGAATGCCCTTAGCCCATCCCCCTCCATTAATATCCTTAGCCTCCATATAATGAATGTCCTCAGCCCACCCCTCTCCATTAATATCTACAGCCCCACCTCCAATAAATGTTCTTGCCCCCCTCCAAAATAGACCTCAGCTCCCCCACCCCACACCGCCCCTTCATTGCCTCCTCCTCCTGTCTTACCTTACACAGTCGGAGGGCGGAAGGCACAGCAGGATTGAACAGAGTGCTGAGCGGTACAAGCTGTTGATTGGTTGCTAGGACCACCCCGCATCCTAATAATCAATCACCTGCTTGTTAACCCTGGCATCACCCACCTTCCATCCAAAGACATCCTGCCTTCCACAGACGTCTCCATAAGAATTACGGCGGTAGCAGCAGCAGCTCCTCAGTGGAGGGACTGTGGCCAGTTATGATGGTTAATGTGACAAGGAGGCTGCCCAGGCCCCTAGGAACTGGGGTGGGGTCGCAAGTGCAACCCCTGACCCTACACTAGTGCATTCAGGCCAATTGCAAAAATCATTGCCTACATCACTTATTCTCCCCTCAGTATTCAGACTTAATTTGAGAATTAAGGTGTCCCTCTGCTACCAATCAGGTAGAGGGTTTGGTATCGTTTATCTGTCTGTTATTATACTGGTTATACTGGCTATTGCCTGGAGTGCTCATTATCGCAGTACAGAATAGGGATAAGCCAGCGGTTCACCTGACTGCATGCTTTGACCAATCACAGCGCGCTCTGCTGAGAGAGCCATAATTGGCCAAAGGCAGAGTGCAGGGTGCCTTTGGCCAATCATGGCTCAGGGGGACTAAGTTCACGCCCCACACTATATAAGGCTGCTTACATAGCGGCCGCGTGTAGTGTTGTTGTCGTGGACAGAGAGCTTGATTTAGATTAAGCAGGCAGGTTATTCAGTTAGTGGCAGTGTATTTGATATATATATGTGACAAGAGTCACTTTTGGGTGCAGGGTGACCAAGAAAATAATGAACCCAGTATCTGCCATAATAGTGGCTAATTCATAATGATGGGACAAATACTGTTAGGAGATGCTGATGTCAATTCCAGCCACCTGTCTCTGTCTGTGTCTGCTATAATGTAAATTAGTCTAGTATGACTTGTCACAGCTTCTAAAGAGTCTTTTCATCCAGTGTGCTAATTAATCCTGCAATTGTATTGAGATGTATGATAATGTGTATTGTATAGTCGGTGAGCTAGGAGACATGAAATCTGTCTAAAAGGTCATGTCTCTGAGTCACCTAGGCTGTCTAAAAGATTAGATAATTAGCTCATGTTAATTAGGTTTCTGGTGAGAGGATATAGTTTCATCACGCGGTATATATTTGTGTGAGATCTCAAAAGATTCATTCCTGTTTGACCCTCAAGACAGAGCCTTGTCTCGTATTTGGGGGGAGAATTATTCGTATGGGTTTCCTGTTCAGCTGATTGAAGTGTACGGTAGCTGCCTTTGTGTTCAGAAATGGAATGTCCTAAATGGCTTTAAACCCTTTCATACTCACGGTGTCGTTACAATATATATTCTCTGCATTTAGCATAGTCTTTATATTCAGTGTTTACTCTATATTCAGTCAGTGCAGGATATATATATATATATATATACACTCTGAATTCAGTGTAGCCTATATATACAGTACAATTGGTGGTGTATAGTTTCTAATGCACTTCAGGCGGTGTACACGGTATATATACAGTGTAGGGTGGTGTTTCAAGACAAAAAATACATAATGTCCAGAAGACCACCAAGGAGAGGCAGACGCTCGCAGCCACTAAAAGAGGGCAAGCAGCCTCTGTGTCTACAGTCAACAGTGGTGGTCATGGACATGGTGCATCCTCTGCAGGTGGCCGTGGGGCATGCTTATCCTTTTTTCTGCTACTGGCAGTGTTATTGAGCCACAACATGCAGAAGAGTTGGTGGAGTGGATAACAAAGCCGTCCTCATCCTCCCCATCCTCTGTCACCCCAGGCTCAGAGTAGTTTCCCTTCCAACACAGTTACCAAAGTGGCCTATTTCACCGGCTCCTTGTCCACGGTCACTCCTTCTGTAGCCCCATCATGCATGGAGGAGTCCCCAGAATTATTCGACCACAGTGTCCGTTATATGCTGCTGGAGGATGCGCAGAGATTTGAAGGCTCCGATGTTGGTTCGCAGGTTGAGGAAGGGAGTAACGTGAGCCTAGAGAGAGGGTGTGCCACAGAAGGACAAGAAACTGGCAGTCATGTTCACCCAGCTGCAGCATACTTCCAAGTTTGCTCAAGTGACAAGGAGGGAGGGGATGATGAGGTCACTGACTGTACTTGGGTGCCTGAATGAAAAGAGAGGAGGCAAAACTCCAACAAGGCAAGATGTCCTCTATGGGGCAGCTTAAGAGCAGCCACCCTATTGCATCACACCGCAGAGCTCTGCAGGTGAAGGGCGCTGCTGACTCCTTGCTGACTTTTAAAAGTTCCTTGGTGTGGGCCTTTTCCGACAGGTGTGCAGCAGATCACACCATTGCTGTTTGCAACCTATGTCTGAAGCGGATCTAGTGTGGCCAGAACAGCAGCCCCTTGGGTACCACATGCTTGACCAGACATATGACAACCTGCCATGCATTTCATTGGCAACAGCATTTGAAAGGCCCACATCATAGTACAAGGCTCCTCATCTGAGATCTCCAACCCTACTATACCTCCAGTCCTCTCAAAAACCTGCACTGAGAGGAATGAAGGTATAGCAATGGGTGTCCAAAGTACTTGCAACCAATCTGCTAGCAGTACACCACCAATTGATTTTAGCAGGAAAATTTCTCTACCCCAGTTGCTGAACTGTAAAAAGAAATTTGGTCCCCACCATCCACATGCTCAGCGTCTAAATGCTAGCCTGGCCAAATTTCTGGAACTGTTGCCCTTTCAGCTGGTAGACTTTCGTGAATTTGTGGAATGTCCTGTACCTCAGTGGCAGGTTCCAAAACGCCATTTATTTTTACAGAAGGCCATTCTGGCTCTCTACCGGCATGTGGAAGGCAATGTTTTGGCCCCGTTGGACAGGGCATTAAGGTTCATATTACCGCTGACTCATGGTCCAGCAGGCATGGGCAGGGATGTTACCTTTCCTTCACGGCGCACTGGGTAACTCTGCCGGCAGCTGGGAAGGATGAGGGACAGGGTTCAGTGTTGTTGGAGCTTGATCCATCACCATGCCTCCAAAATGCTAGAGGTGATTCTGCCACAGCTCTCTCCTCCAACCCCTCCTCTTCTTCTTCCTCTATGGCCTCTTCTGCAGATTTGTCCTCTGAACCAGCAGTGCTCCGTAAGTGTTCAAGGGGCTACGCAAGCACTTAGGCTAAAAGATGCCATGCGGTGCTTGAGTTGGTCTGCCCAGGAGACAGGAGCCACACTGGGGCAGAGATTCTATCAGCTCTGCAGGGGCAGTCTCATAGGTGGTTGACGCCATGACAGCTTAGCCAGGAATGGTTGTATGTGACAATGGCACCAACCTTCTCTTCGCCCTCCGACAGGGACACTTGACCTATGTTCCATATTTGGCATACATCCTGAATTTGGTGGTGCAGTGATTCTTGACCAGGCTTACAAGATCTCCAGAGGCAGATCAGAAAAGTCTGTGGTCATTTCCACCAGTCATACAATGGCAATGCTTGGCTGGCTGACATTCAAAGGGAATGCAACCTGCCTGCCAACCATCTCATATGTGACATGCCCACCAGGTGGAACTCAACTTTGGCAATGCTTCAGAGGCTGCACAAACAGCAGAGGCCATCTATGAATACCTGTGCGAGTATGGCACCAGGACAGGGTCGGGGGAGCTTGGCTTTGTTTCGCCATGCCAGTGGCTACTGATCAAGGATGCATGCACTGTTCTGTCACCATTTGAGGAGACCACAAGGATGGTGAGCAGCGACAATGCATGCATCACTGACACTATCCCTCTAGACTTCCTGCTGGAGCACACGCTTTGTGCAATCTTGGACAGGGCACTTGAGGCAGAACAGCGGGAGGAGGAGGAGGACTTCCTTTCCTTCAAGGCCCCTTTATCCAGATAGCATTCCTGCAGGCTCGCCAAACACACAGGAAGAAGAGGTGGCAGGGCAGGATTGTGTCAGCATGGATGTAGAGGATAACACTCAGAAGCAGTCTTCAAGGGATGGTTTTCAGTCCCCAGAAACCCAAGGAGTTGTACGTGGCTGGGAGGTGGTAGTTATTGATAATGTGATCCTTAGTGACCCAGAGGACGCAGAATCGAATGCCTCTGCAAACTTACGCCGCATGGCCTCCCTGATTCTGCAAAGCCTGCAAAAGGACAATAGGATATGTGGTATCAAGGAGGGGGATCATTACTGGCTGGCAACCCTTCTTGATCCATGTTACAAGGACAAAGTTGCAGAACTCATCCTGCCTTCGCAGAGGGAGTAGAGGATGAAACATCTTCAGGAGGCCTTGAAGAAAGGTTTGTGTAATGCATTTCCAGACCCTGGGAGATTACCAATTCCTGGTGCTGGACAACGTGTTGCTGAGGCTTCGTTCTTTCAGAGGAAGAGCGGTGGAGAAAGTGGCCGGCTGACTGTTGCTTTTAAAAAAAATTTCAGTCCTCAGCACCAAGGTCTGATCAGTTCAAGCAACCATTGCCAGTGTCTGCAATATATGGTGCAGGAATATCTAGGGGCAAGAGCAGATTTGGAGATCTTTCCAACTGAGCATCAACTGAGATACTGGGTCTTGAGGATGAACCACTGGCCAGAACTTGCTCAATATGAAATTGAACTACTGGCCTGTCCTGCATCCAGCGTACTTTCTGAACTCACATTCAGTGCTGCTGGATGGTTTGTAACAGATCAAAGAGTGTGCCTGTCCACAGACTTCGTTAAAAGGCTCACATTCATAAAAATGAATCAGTCTTGGATCAGCAGCTATCAAGCACCTGATGCTGATGTAACTGATTGCATTTGCTATGGATCTGGGATTCCTTGAAGACTGCCTATGCTGACTATCCTATTTCTCCTCAATCCTGATGATGCTATTTTCCAACAATATTTTTGGTTTAGGGCACCACCACCCAAGGCCGAATTTTTCTGCCCTATTTAAAAGGGGCATGTAATTACAATGTTTGATATAATATTTTACAGCAGGGCCTGTTCCTGAGCCCAACAAGAGTAACTGTGAGAGGTACAGTGTTCTGGCACCACCAACACCTAAGGCCCAATTTTTCTGCAGAGTATATAGAGCAGGCCATATAGTATATATACTGCTGTTCAGAGTTTATAGTTCCTGGGGGCCTATGGGACCCCCACACCATTTATTTTATTTTGATGCGGGGTTCCCCTTAATATCTATACCAGACCTAAAGGGCCTGGTGTGGATTTTGGGGGAACATCCACGCCATTTTTTTTTGTATTTTTGGCATGGGGTTCCCCTTAATATTAATGGACTGGGTGGGGGGGGCACGTCATTTTTTTCAATGCTTTTTATCTATATTGCTGAGATCCGACAATACATTCCAGCAGTTTTAAATGAAATTTTTTCCTTTAGAAATGTCTTTTTGCTGTGGTACTGTTATAAACATGGGGAAGGCAGGCTAAGGAGCCCCCCAGGCATGATATTTAAAGGAATATTTAATTTTTATTGTTTCACTTTAAGCATTATTAAAATCACTGCTCCTGAAAAAACAGCAGTTTTTTTGTTGCATTGATACATGTCCCTTGGGGCAGGACCCAGGTCCCCAAACACTTTTTTGGCAATAACTTGCATATAAGCCTTTAAAATTAGCACTTTTGATTTTTCATGTTTGCGTCCCATAGACTTTAACAGTGTTTGCATTTTCGCACAAATTTTTTGCCTGTTCGCATTTTCTGCTGCGAACCGAACTGTGAGGTATTCGGCTCATCCCTAGTACAGAATGACATGCTATGGCTGTCTGCTACTCACTTGGGACCCTGCTTCTCCTTTTTTTTATGATCACACAGGCAAGATCTCATATAGCTCAAAGATGTGAACGAGTTTGAAATATTTATCTTGTTTTCATCTTGGTATTCAAGGTGGCAGCTGCCAAATCTTTCAACAGTAGCCATAGATTTATATAAGCAATTATGTTTTTGGAATTTTGGATAAATATGATTTGAATAAAGATTTGAATAAAGATATTAGTTTTTTACAAGTGATTTAATATTATGCTGAACATGAACCTCTGGGGATACTTGGAATGGAATTCAGTTAAATTATTTTTCAGAGTTAAATTTAAGACACTTGGCTGCATCTAAAGGCGGATCTTTTTAAAGGCAACCATTTTTCCCATGTTTAGAACAGTCTCTTCACAAAATGACATTTCTAAAGGAATAAAAGTCATTTAAAACTGCTTGCAGCTGTAATGTAATGTTGTCCCCCTCCCCCGCTCCCCAGTCCATTACCAGGCCCTTTGGGTCTGATATGGATATTAAGGTGAACCCCACACCCAAATTTAAAAAAAAAAAGTTGGGCCCAGAGGCCCTATATACTCTGAACAGCAGCTGTATACAGGCGGTCTCCGGGTTACAAACAAGATAGGGGCTGTAGGTTTGTTCTTAAGTTTAATCTGTTTGTAACTTGGAACAGGTACATTTTGTAAGTGTAGCTCCAGCAAAAAATCTATTTTTAAGCTTATTGGATAACATAGGGAAGGGTTATCATAACCCCTGTAACATTTGTTTTGCTGTCTGTGCCCTTGTTCAGAAGATTTCACCTCACTTTCTGCCCCAATGACAATTGGATTTTGAAAATTTTGGGTTATTAGAGAAACAAGGATTGGTGATAAAGCATTAGTGGGGAGACACCTTTTACCCATATTAACTCTTACAAAAGAGAATTTCCCTTCCTAGGGGTAGATTTCCTCTCACTTCCTGTTGTCTCCCTCCGTTTGTAAGTAGGAGTCGTTTGTAAGTCGGATGTTTGAAATAGGGGACCGTCTGTAATATGTTATACGGCCTGCCCTATACACTCTGTGGAAAATTGGGCCTTAGGTGTTGGTGGTACCAGAACACTGTAAGCCCTCACAGTTACTCTTGGTGGGTGCTGGAACGGGCCCTGCTGTGAAATATTATATCAAGAATTGTAATTACATGCCCCTGTTAAACAGGGGCAGAAAAATTGGGCCTTAGGCGGTGGTGGTGGTGGTGGTGGCACAACACTGTAAAGCCTCACAGATACTTTTGTTGAGCACAGGAACAGGCCCTGCTGTGAAATATTAGATCAAAAATTGTAATTACTTGCCCCTGTTAAACAGGAGCAGAAAAATTGGGCCTTAAGCGCTGGTGGTGGTGCCCTGAACCTGAAAATATTCTTAGAAGCTATCATCATGAAAACTGAGGAGGAATAGGATAGTCACTCAGCATAATAGGATAGTCACCTAGCATATGCAGTTCTCAAGGGATCCCACATCCATAGAAAAAATCATTTGGTTGCATCAGCATCAGGTGCTTGGTAGCTGGTGATCCAAGACTGATTCATTTTATGAATGTGAGCCGATCAACAGGGTCTGTGGACAGGCACATTCTGTGATCGGTTACAAAGCCTCCAGCAGCACTGAATGTGCGTTCAGAAAGAACGCTGGATGCAGGACAGGCCAGTAGCTCAATTGCATATTGAGCAAGCTCTGGCCAGTGGTCCATCCTCAAGACCCAGTACCCAGTGGATGTTCTGGTGGAAGGTCTCCAAGTCTGATCTTGCCCCTAGATATTCCTGCACCATTTAATTCAGACGCTGGCAATGGTTGCTGGCCAATCAGACCTGGACGCTGAGGACTGAAGAATTGCCTGAAGGCATCGGTCAGCCGGCCACCTTCTCCACCGCTCTTTCTGTGACTGAACGAAACCTCAGCAACACGTTGTCCAGCATCAGGAAATTGTAACCTCCCAGGCTCTGGAAACGCATTGCACAAACCTTTCTGCAAGGCCTCCCAAAGATGTTTCATCCTCTGCTCTCTCTGCGAAGGCTGCATAAGTTCTGCAACCTTACCCTTGTAACATGGATCAAGAAGGGTTGCCAGCCAGTAATGATCCCTCTCCTTGATACCACGAATCCTAGGGCTCCTTTCGCAGGCTTTGCAGGATCAGGGGAGGCCATGCAGCGTAGGTTTGCAGAGGCATTTGATCCTGAGTCCTCTGGGTCACTAAGGATCACATGATCCTCAACCACCTCCTCCCAGCCACGTACAACTCCATGGGTTTCTGGGGACTGCAAACGATCCCTTGAAGACTGCTGCTGATGCTGAGTGTTATCCCTCCACCTCCATGCTGACACAATCCTCCTCCTCCTCCTCCTCCTCCTCTCCTCCCTCCTCCTCCTCCTCTTCTTCTTCTTCCTGTGTGATCGGCGGGCCTGCAGGAATAACTATTATCTGGATAAAGGGGGGCCTTGAGAGGTAAGGAAGTCCTCTCTTCCTCCCGCTGTTCTGCCTCAAATGCCCTGTCCATTATTCCTTGAAGCGGGTGCTCCAACAGGAATGCAAGAGGGACAGTATCACTGATGCATGCACTGTCACTGCTCCCCATCCTCGTGGCCTCTTCAAATGGTGACAGGACAGTGCATGTATCCTTGATCAGTATCCACTGGTGTGGTGAAAAAAAGTCAAGCTCTTCTGACCCTGTCCTGGTACTCATTAAGGGCCCTCTGCTGCATGTGCAGCTGCTGCAACATTGCCAACGTTGAGTTCCACCTGGTGGGCATGTCACAAATGAGGCGGTTCTTGGGCAGGTTGCATTCTCTTTGAATGTCAGCCAGCGAGCACTGGCATTATATGACCAGCGGAAATGACACAGACTTTCCTGGCCTGCCTCAGGAGATCCTGTAAGCCCAGGTACCTGCTCAAGAACCGTTTGCCCCACCAAATTCAGGATGTGAGCCAAACAGGGAACATGGGTCAAGTGTCCCTGTCAGAGGGCGGAGAGGAGGTTGGTGCCATTGTTGCATACAACCATTCCTGGCTGAAGCTGGCATTGTGTCAACCACCTCTGAGCCTGCCCCTGGAGAGCTGACAGAATCTCTGCCCCAGTGTGGCTCCTGCTCCCTAAGCAGACCAACTCAAGCACCGCATGGCATCTTTTTGCCTGTGTGCTTGCGTAGCCCCTTGAACGCCTATGGAGCACCGCTGGTTCAGAGGACAAATCTGCAGAGGAAGAGGCCATAGAGGAAGAAGAAGAGGAGGGGGTGGAGGAGAGAGCTGTGGCAGAATCACCACTAGCATTTTGGAGCCGTGGTGGTGGAACAAGCTCCAACAATTCTGAACCCTGTTCTGCATCCTTCCCAGCTGCCAGCAGAGTTACCCAGTGCACTGTAAAAGAAAGGTAACCTCACTGTTCATGCCTACTGGAGTCAGCAGTAATATGCACCTTACTGCTGACCGCCCTGTCCAACCAGGCCAAGACATTGCCTTCCACATGCTGGTAGAGACCCAGAATGGCCTTCCGTGAAAAGAAATGGCATTTGGGATCCTACCACTGAGGTACCACACATTCCACAAATTCACGAAAGGGGGCAGAGTCTACCAGCTGAAAAGGAAGCAGTTGCAGTGCTAGAAATTTGGCCAAGCTAGCATTCAGGCGCTGAGCATGGGGATGACTGGGACCAAATTTCTTTTTATGGTTCAGCAACTGGGGTAGGGAAATTTGCCTGCTAAAATCCGATGTTGGTGTACCGCTAGCAGATTGGCCACAAGTATTTGGGACACCTATTTCTATATCTTCATTCTGCTTGGTACAGGTTTCTGAGAGGACTGGAGGTATAGTGGGGTTGGAGATCCCAGCTTGATGAGGAGCAAGGAGAGGTCCGCCTTGTTCTTTGATGTGGGTCTTTTAAGTGCTGTTGCCAACGGACTGCATGGGAGGTCATCATATGTCTGGTCAAGCATGTGGTGCCCAAGCGGCTGCTGTTCTGGCCACGCTTGATACACTTCAGACATATGTTGCAAACAGCAACGGTGCGATCTGCTGCACACGTGTCAAAAAAAGGCCCACGCCAAAGAACTTTTCAAAATATGAGGGGAGTCAGCAGCGCCCTGCACTTGCTTAGCTTTGCGGTGTGATGCAATAGGGTGGCTGCCCTTAAACTGCCTCCTGGAGGGCATCCTACCTTATTGGAGATGTGCCTCCTCCTCCTCTCTTATATGAGGCACCCAGGTTGAGTCAGTGACCTCATCATCCTCCCCCTCCTCGTCACTGGAGCAAACTTGGCAGTATGCTGCAGCTGGGGGAACATGACTGCCAGTTTCTTGACCTTCTTGGGCACCCCCTCTCTCTAGGTTGGCGTTACTCACTTCCTCAACCTGGGTACCATCATCGGAGCCTTCAAATCGCTGTGCATCCTCCTGCAGCATGTACCCGACACTGTTGTCGAATAGTTTGCGGGACTCCTCCATGCATGATGGTGGGGCTAGGGAAGGAGTGACTGTTGACATGGAGCCGATGGAATAGGCCGCTTTGGCAGCTGCATTGGCAGGCAAACTACTCTGAGCCTGGGTGACAGAGGATGAGGAGGATGAGGACAGCTTTGTTATCTATTCCTCCAACTCTTCTGCATGTTGTGGCTCAATAACACGGCCAGCTGCAGAAAAAAAAGGACAAGCGTGCCCCACGGCCATGTGCTGAGGATGCACCATGTCCACGACCAGCACTGTCGACTGTAGGCACAGAGCCTGCTTGCCCTCTTTTAGTGGCCTGTAAGCGTCTGCCTCTCCTTGGTGGCCTTCTTGACATGCTGTAAATTTTGTTTAGCAAAAAAACACTACACTGTATTGTGTACTGTGTACACCACCAGGAAAGTAGTAGCAACTGCACTAGGGGTGCACGGTACTGTGTACACCAACAGAAGTTTAATAACAACTATGGGTGCACTGTATGTATTGTCTACACCACCAGGAAAGTAGTAGCGACTGCACTAGGGGTGTACGGTACTGTTTACACCAACAGAAGTGTAATAACAACTATGGGTGCACTGTATGTATTGTGTACACCACCAGGAAAGTAGTAGCAACTGCACTAGGGGTGCACAGTACTGTGTACACCAACAGAAGTTTAATAACAACAATGGGTGTACTGTATTGACCACCAGAAAAGTATGAGTAACTGCACTATGGGTGCACAGCACTGTATACTGTGTACACCGCCTGAAGTATATTAGAAACAGTACACCAGGAATGGCCTGCAGTCAGATATAGCTAAACTGGATACAGTGGATATATATATACAAGACTATCTGTAAATATATATATTAAATACACTGCAGCTAACTGAATCACCTGCCTGCCTGAAGTATATTAGAAACAGTACACCAGGAACGGGCTACAGTCAGATCTAGCTAAACTGGACTGTTTGGTAGGAGGTGGATGGAAGGAGCCTGATCAGACGCTTACATCAAGACATGTATGGTTTAATCATGTATAAGGAATACAAACCTATAAATATTGAATCATACAAATACTACCTTGCATAAAAACAGGTAACAAAATAGGTACTAAAAAGTTAAAATTGGAGTATGCCCATGTTGAGGCAGGTATTTAAAAAATGTTGACGCGTTTCTAGGGTAACCTCTTCATCAGAGCCAGGAGAACAGGAGCACAGTCTGTATGGGCTGGCAGGCCGACATGTGTACATGGGAAGGAGTGGCTAGTAGGAGGGGATGTCCTGTGATGGATAATTGATTATTCCAAGTTCCATACCAGTCCACGTCCAGGTGTTCTAGGTGGGATATAGATCAGAACAGTATATACCGTACGCTACAGACCGGAGACGTAAAATAAATTTACATTGGAAATTGCATTAAAAAAGGTCAGATGTATAGACTTAAATTAATAAAAAAAAATAATAATAGAAAAAATAATAATAAAAAAGATACCATATCAATACAGGGAATTAATAATATAATTATATATAAAAGGGGACATAAGTGAATGATGTAAAAATGCACAGAGAAACGTTGAGAGATATTGTCTCCACACATGGTGTAACCAGTTCTGCTTCTGTACAAAGGACATGCGCATGCATGTGAAGACAACTCTGCCAGCACGTGAATCGCTGTGTAGGAACACAAGTGTGGATGTATGCCGATGCTCACAGAAAGCACAACTGGGGGCACAGAGATGACCGTGCGGTTGTGCAAAAAACATAGATATATACATAGAAATATATAAATACACATATAAAATACACATATAAAAATAGAGCACACCTATAAACACATATCATGTGCCTATGTTGAAGATGTGTCATAACAGTAGGGCGGGAATATACAGTTTGTGCAGCATGATGGCAGAGAGTGACAGAAGTGAATGCGTTGCAGGAATATAGTGTTACTGGTGGCCAAAAAGTGGAAGTGGCAGATAAGTAGACTAATGAGGGATCGCACCTACCTACAAATGTAATAGGAATGTATATCAATTGCATTTTCCTTTACGGTAGTATTTGGCAGTCAGATATGCCTGTAGTGAAAACAGAAGATGAGCAGGGGGAAACAGCGGAGTGTGACCTGAAAGGGGGGGCACTGGTGGATTAACAGGATAAAGGAGGTACAAAGTTGGTGGAGAGACCTAGCTAAACAGGATACAGTGGATATATATATAATATATATTATATTATTTATATATATATATATATATATATATATATATATATATATATATACATATATATATATATATATATATATATACACGAGACTGACTGTATATATATGTATCAAATAAACTGCAGCGAACTGAATAATCTGCCTGCCTCAATCTAAATGACACTCTCTCTCCATCCACACCAACGACACACTACACGAGGCCGACGTGCAGATGGCCTTATACTTATAGTGTGGGGAGTGGACTTAGTCCCCCTGAGCCATGATTGGCTAAAAGCACTCTGCCTTTGGCCAATTATGGCTCTCTTAGCTAAGGGCGCTGTGATTGGCCAAAGCATGCAGGTCATGGTGCATGCTCTGGCCAATCATCATACAGCAATGCACTGCACTCCCGCAGTGCATTATGGGCTGTTATGCACCACTTAAATTTGGCGCGAACAACCCATAATATTCCGTTTTCGGCGAACGGGCGAACAGCCAATGTTCGAGTCAAACTCATGTTTGACCCGAACAGAAAGCTCATCCCTATCTAAAAGTTTAGAGCTGAATGGGAGCAATGAGATGGGTCATAAGTTGTTCAGGTTGGTGGGGTCCAGTGAGGGCTTTTTAATTAAGGAAGTGGTCTGTGCATGCTTTAGAGGGGAAGGGAAGGTGTCAGTAGGAGGAAGAGATTGAAGATGTGAGTAAGAGAGCATAAGATAGAATAAGAGGGTGACCATAGTACTTGCAAAGGAACCAGATCCAGGGGGCAATTGGTTAGGTGTGTATCTGAGAAAAGTTTTGTAACCTCTTCTTCAGTAGTACTAAGTTCAAAGAGGAAAGGGTTCACTGTGCTGTTAGACAAGGTATGTTAAGTGTTGAAGATATCTGTACAGTGGATGTGTCCTCACGTATTGCATCAATCTTGTCTTTGTAGTGATAGGCAATCTCTTGGGCAGTGAGTGAAGTTATAGGTAGAGGGGGCGGGGGACAAAGCAGAGAGTTAACAGTAGAGAAAAGCGAACGAGGACTGGATGACAAAGTATTAATATGAGAGATAAAGTCGGTTTGTTTGGCAGCATGGAGGCAGGAATTGTATTTTAGGAGGGCAGATTTATATAGGGTCCTATGTATAGAAGTCCTGCAGGGATTTGGTTTTACGCCACAGTTGTTCAACAGCTTAGCAATGTCTCTTGAGATTGGTGTTGTCAGTTTGCCAGGGTTGCAATGGTCAGGGCCTGATTCTGCATGTAGTTAGAGGAGCAAGTTCGTCCAGTGAGGATGAGAGTGAACTGTTGTAGACAGAGTTGGCCAGGTCAGGACAGAACAAAGGAGAGATTTTGTCATAGAGGTGGTCAGTAGCAGAATAGAGAAGAAAAGGAATAAAGTGGTGAAGGTTTCTTCAAATAATGCGTGTATATAAAGTGCGCAAACCTAATCAATATTAGTTCAAAAGCTAAAGTTAATATATAAAGTCAACATCAATATTAAAATATATAAATTAATAAATGAATGCCATGTGTATTCCGTGCCAATCATGGATATCCGTAATGTTCATCGCTGTATTTCCTTACATCAGAGGGGAAAAGATTAAATAGCCTCTTACCAGACAGGATGGATCCCAAGTTATAGGGATCAAACACACCTGTTATCAAAGTAACCACCTGCGATATCCTCCTCTATCGACTCTGCTGTGAAACCTTCCTTCCATAGTGATGTTCACACCATCAAGGATTTCAGGGACAATATCCAAACAATTCCTGCACCAACAATAAATGTATTCAATGCTCTCCAGCTTATATAGCACATATAGGATTTAAAAAGGGAGAAACTTCGTGGTACAGTATATTTTATTTCCAAATGTCATTGCACTTCACAAACAAAGAAAATCCAAATGAACACAGCCACAGGAATGCCGTGCAGGCTGGAACGTGGTGACGTCAATGATTACTGCTCCCCCCGATGCATACACCTGTAAGAAGCATTGACTGGGAATGGAGGGTGAAGTCCTGCAGGGATTTGGTTTTATGCCACAGTTGCGCAGCAATGTCTCTTGAGATTTGTGGCGTTGTCAGTTTGCCAGGGTCGCAATGGTCGGGGCCTGATTCTGCGTGTAGTTAGAGGAGCAAGTTCGTCCAGTGAGGATGAGAGTGAACTGTTGTAGACAGAGGTAGCCAGAACAGGGGAGAGATTTTGTCATAGAGGTGGTCAGTAGCAGAATATAGAAGAAAAGGGTTAAAGTGGCAAAGGTTTCTTCAAATAATAATTTGGTGCTTGGAGGGATAGGTGGTTGGAGACAAGGATGCTGTGAAACTGATGAGGTTGTGATCAGAGAGAGGAAAGGGGGTGTTGGTGAGGTTGCCAGGTGTGCAGATATGGGAGAATACATGGTCGAGGGTATTACTATCGGAGTGGGTGGAAGTGTGTCCATTGTCAAAAGATAAGGTTAAGTTGAGCTGTAGCTGGGTAACATTAACAGGGATGTTAAAGTCACCAAGAATGATAGTGAGTATTTCATAGGAGAGAAAGTAGGATAGCCAGGCTGAAAAGTCATCAAAAAAGTGTGATACTGGTCCAGGAGGCCGATAAATCAATGCAATCCTCAGAGAAACTGGAGAAAACAGACAAATACAGTGCTTCTCCAAAGAAGAAAGGGATAGAGAGGGAGGGTTAGGAAGGATTTTAAAGGTGCTCTGCGGTGATAGAAGGAAACTCCAACTCCTTTCTGTCCACTGGGTCTGGGTGAGTGAATCCACTGGAAGCCACATCAGAAGCTGAGTCAGAATCTTTAAACCAGGTTTCAGTTATGGCAAGTATATAAAAGCAATGGGAGATATAAAGGTCATCATGCACAGATGGGAGCTTGTTACAGACAGAACGGGCATTCCAGGGGGCACATGCGATTGGGGCGCTGGTTTTTGAAAGCAGGGGGATATAAATTAAACTAAATGGATTGCGGCTCTTGCCAGAGGAAGAAGCGTGCCGGATATGGGGTTTGCAGTTAGAAATGAAGGGCCAGGATTGGGTGAAATGTCTTCAGAAATTAGGAGAAGAGGGAGGGTGAGGAAAGTAAGATGGGAGTGGGATGTGTATGAGTGCACATATCTCACTGTCCTGGTGTTTAGGTCAGCATTTGGGTTCAGTATTTGCAGGAGAAGATAGGTGCAGTAGTAGGGAGGAGGTTGGCTGAGGGGTAGAGTAAGGACAATTTGAGGACAGAGAACACCAATGTGAGAAGGAAGTGTAGAGGGAGCATGTTAGTGAGAGAGAGTGGGAATCAGACTTCAAAAGAAATGAAATAGCAAATGTGGGTTTGCTTGCAATGTTTGAAGAGTGGAGCAGACTTCTTGTTGTATCTTCATACAGTTTTAGTTATCCTGCTTTAGTTAAACTACAGTGTTTAAACTGCAACAACACTTAAAAGAAACACTCAGGAAAGAAACGTGGTGTCCGCAACTGACCCCTGTCTGCGACTTCCCCAAAAGCCGCTCTAAATTTATAGGGAGGTGGAGCAGCTGTTGCCATAATTGCTGTTGTCATAACACTCACTTAGACCGAAGTAAAAATAATAAGGAAGATAATACCATATCTTTTAGAAGGGGCATATTTTTAAAGTAATATATGTGACTTTCATCAAACATTAACTGCATGTGACTCTTCCTGGTGCATGTGTGTTTTTAAAATGACAGTAATTGATACAAGTGCAGTGAATAGTTGATGAAAGCTACATTTACTGTGGTATACAATATATATGCCCTTGATCTCTAAGTAAACACTTAGAGCTGCACAATTAATTGTTAACCACTTCAGGATTTACACCCTTCCTGACCAGAGCACTTTTTGCGAAACGGCACTGCGTTGCTTTAACTGACAATTGCGCGGTCTTGCGATGTTGCACCCAAACAAAATTGACGTCTTTGTTTTCTCACAAATAGAGCTTTCTTTTGGTGGTATTTTATCACCTCTGTGGTTTTTATTTTTTGTGCTATAAACAAAAAAAATCGACAATTTTGAAAAATAAGTAATATTTATTACTTTTTGCTATAATAAATACCCCCCAAAAACATATAAAAAAAAAACATTTCTTTCTCAGTTTAGGCCGATATGTATTCTTCTACATATTTTTGGTAAAAAAAATCACAATAAGCGTATATTGATTGGTTTGTGCAAAAGTTACAAATCTACATCTACAAAATAGGGAATAGATTTATGGCATTTTTATTAGTAATGCCGGCGATCTGCAATTTTTTTTTTTTTTTTTTTATCTTGACTGCGACATTATGGCAGACACATCGGAGACTTTTGACACTATTTTGGGATCATTGTCATTTATACAAGGATGCTATAAAAATGCACTGATTACTGTGTAAATGATACTGGCAGGGAAGGGGTTAAACACTGGGCAGCGATCAAGGAGTTAAAGTGGTTGTAAACTCTAAAAATAAAAAAAAAATATAGCATACTCATCATTATGAATTGCTTACCTGAGATTGAAGCCCCCACAGCGGTCCTCGTTCACCTCTGTCAGAAACCATGAACCAGACCGACACAGAAGTACAGTTAAATCACACTTGTTTATTAATAAAAAATAAAAAGGTAAATAGAGTAAGCGCAGTCAAAGCATAGCCAGAGTCCAGTAACCAGATCAGGTAGTCAGCCAAGCCAGATTTCAGTAACCAGATCGGATAATCAGCCAGGCCAGAAGTCAGGGATCCAAGTGGAAGAACAGCAAGCAGGATAAGGAGCCAGAAGGGAAGTTAGCAAGCCAGTCTTTAAACAGGAACGCAGGAGATGGTTTCTTGTGATGTGACCAAGGTGAAGGCAGGAAAGAAGTGAGCTTTGAGTCTTTAAGTAGGCGGTACTGACAAGCAGATCCACAACAGCTGGTTACCTGTGGAGAGAGAAGAGCTGGCAATTAGCCGACAGCTGAGCGGCCAGCTCAGAGAAAGAAGGGCTGAGCCAGCCCTGACAACTGCTCCGGCGGCTGACATCACTCCCGGGGGTTACTTATGGGTATCGCGGCTCCGGCGCTGTGATTGGCCGGAGCAGCAATTACGTCACTACTGTGCATACGTGATGGAGCCGCCCGTAATGGCACAGTCTAACTGAAGCAAAGGCACATACGTGCCGTTGCTTCAGTTTGCTTAAGTGCACACCAATGACGTCGGCACATGCAAATACAGGGATATCTCCTAAACCGTGCAGATTTAGGAGATATCCAGTGTAGCTACAGGTAAGCCTAATTATAGGCTTTCCTGTAGTAAAAAGTGGTTGTAAAGAGTTTACAACCACTTTAAGCGTGTCCTAGGGAGTGATTCTAACTGTGGGGGGATAGGCTCACTACAACATGACAGAAATCACTGCTCCCAATGACAGGGAGCAGTAGATCTCTGTCATGTTGCTAGGCAGAACAGGGAAATGCCTTGTTTACATAGGCATCTCCCCGTTCTGCTGCTCCGTGACATGATTGTGGGCCCACGGCGGACATCGAGTCCGCAGGACCCGCAGGCACAGTCACAGAGTACGTGGCACGCGCACCCACAATGCTGCGATTTAAAGGGGATGAACCTGTACGTCCATTTGCCCAGCCATGCCATTGTGCCGACATACATCATCGTGCGCTGGTCGGCATGTGGTTAATGTGTTAAAGAGAGGAAAACTCAAATGGCCCTACTGTCCACTCCTTCATATCCAGTGTTTGTAGAGCTGCACGATTCTGGCTAAAATGAGAATCACAATTTTGTTGCTTAGAATAAAGATCACGATTCTCACGGCGTAACATCATCTTTCACATTATACAAAAAAATTGTGCTAACTTTACTGTTTAGTTATTTTTTAAATTCATTGAAGTGTATTTTTTCCCAAAAAATTGTGTTTAAAAGACCGCTGCGCAAATAAATACAGTGTGACAGCGTGACATCAAATATTGACTGTGAGAACATGATTAGAGTACTGAAGTATTGACAAGTCCTTTCTACTGAATTTTAACAAAATAAATAAATGCATCACTGCATGTGGAGATTGTTTGTTATTGGTTTTCACTAAGTAAATTGATTTTTTTTAAATAATATCAATGTGTAACTGTTTTTAGATACTATTTATAGTCATTAGTCCAAGTTAGAGCAGTATCTAATAAATTCATAGGTGTTAAATTTTATATTTTCATTGTGCTCTAGCTAGCCACATACTGGTAAATTTGTTGCATACAGACATTGCTTAATTTACAGACAATTTATAGGACTGTTAACTACAAGATAATTCACAAAGCATCATGACACACATTGTCCTAAATGCATTTCATAACAGACAGCATCATCTAGATAAATGCACAATGCACAATGTAAAAATCCCTTGCCGCAGCTGCATGGCTTAGGAACTTGGTACAGTTTAATGTCCGCTTCTCTCAGCACAATCTAAATCTCACACATTACATTTATTTCATTGTTTCCATTGGGAACAAGGGAATAAAACTGTAAATGTTGGCACAATCAAACATTTACTGTCCAGATGGATGATAAATGAGAGCTACATGTGGATCACCAGCCAAACAAGTGAAGAGGATGAAGAAACGCTTTTGTCTGTATCCCAATCACACATTGTGAAGGTAGTGCTGAATTGTGAAGATCACATTTAACCACTGGAAGAAAGCAGGTAGAAAACGACATCAAGGTCAGCTGATTAAGAAAACTTTCATGGAGGCTATCATTATTTTTAATGGCCCTTTTAATCAGCCCATATTTTTTTATAGCTGCCTCAATCTTGTCTGCAATATCTTGTTGTCATTGTGTTTGGATGCATCTAACTCAGATCTCATTTAAGTGCTATGAGAAAATACCAAATAAAAGACACTTTGGCTTGTCAGCACAGACATACATCATATTTTATTCAAACTACTTTTGCAGTAGCGATTTTTCAAAAAATCTACGTAAAGTAAAATGTTTTAAAGCATTATGCATAAATGTGACTCTAATGTAAAAGGAAAAAAAATATTTTGCTTTTAAGTGTACATAGCTATCAATAGGTTATGAATGACCTTATCTAAGATAATTTATGATTGTATTAAAAGACCAATAAACCTAAAACACAATTTGGCTTATGAAAATAGCTATAAATAATAATACCATAGTGGGAGGAAAATGTTTGCATATTCCCTAAATTAACCTCTCAGATAACTTTGTGATGAACTAAAGCTAAATTTTATTATATACAGGGATAAGCTTTACAACTAGAAACAAGCAAACCAATCAAAAATTGCTATGACTTCAAAACTCACCTTGGCACCTTATACCTAGCAAACAATTAAAGAAGTTTTGCGTGTGATGCGGTTTTGTTGAGGAAAGGCATGTTGGCTAAGGATTGTTTTTAACTTCCAAACATTCTGTACCGTTTCTAGTCTCTGAATTCAGCACATCAGCCACAGCCTTGGTAAAGCAAAATCTTTAGGTGTATCATTGAATTTTTGTTATACTATCAATGCAATGATAATAAAGACTCTACTTTTATATGTGTGTGATAAATCACAGCACATTTCTACGCAACAGTGCTTGACTCCTAAGCACCCTCATATTTTGCCCCCCCCCCCTTCCATTTGCCATGGTTTTATTCCACCACAATGGCAGCATAGCTGCAGAGGGAAAATCTGGTCTTACAAACACAATTTGGCTTGTGCCACTTGTTCCATATATAGGCAAAGCTGCCCTTTGCATGCTGCCCTTTTTTTGTGTTCATATTTTTACATTTCTATTACTGAAGGATTAAAAGGTTCACAGTCTCAAAGCTGAAACATGACATTTGATAGAGCTTAGAGCCAAACACTGGTCAGGCCCATGCAATTTACCTACTACTAATACTACTTCAAATATAGCATGTGTTTATTATATATTTTTTGTGTGTGTTTTAAATGCAAGTTTAAAACCCCCAAACATCTATTTTCTTCTTTCACACAATATCAGTGCAACTGTTTATCAAATGCATATTTTCAGAAAAAAATACACCAATGTTAATTTTAGGTCACGCATAACAATATAATTAGCATTTTTTGCTTAACATATAAAATATGAGATTGGGTTGAGTAAATAGATACCAAACATGCCAATTCCTAAAACTGAGATCAACCGTGAAACTGCAACAAACTACAGTGGTCCAAAATGTCCATAGGTGATGATTTAAGAAGCTTTTTAGGTGATCACTTTTGGGTTAACCAGCAATGATGGCCCTAAAATTATTTCTCTTACTCTGGCTTGCGCAATGATATGTAACATGTGAGTAGGGATGAGCCGAACACCCCCCCGGTTCGGTTTGCAGCAGAACATGCGAACAGGCAAAAAATTTGTTTAAACAAGCGAACACCATTAAAGTCTATGGGACACGAACGTGAAAAATCAAAAGTGCTAATTTTAAGGGTTAATATGCAAGTTATTGTCATAAAAAGTGTTTGGGGACCTGGGTCCTGCCCCAGGGGACATGTATCAATGCAAAAAAAAGTTTTAAAAACGGGAGCAGTGATTTTAATAATGCTTAAAGTGAAACAATAAAAGTGAAATATTCCTGTAATTTTGTACCGAGGGGGTGTCAATAGTATACCTGTAAAGTGGCACATTTTCCCGTGTTTAGAACAGTCCCTGCAGAAAATGACATTTCTAAAGGAAAAAAGTCATTTTAAACTACTAGCAGCTATAATGAATTGTCAGGTCCCAGCAATACAGATAAGTCATTGAAAAAAATGGCATGGGATCCCCCCCAGTCCATTACAATGTACCCGCTACCATTTCAAATAGGGGGGGCGGGATCTGGGGTCTCCCCTTGTTAAAGGGGGCTTCCAGATTCCGATAAGCCCCCGCCTGCAGACCCCCACAACCACCGGGCAAGGGTTGTGGGGATGAAGCCCTTGTCCCCATCAACATGGGGACAAGGTGCTTTGGGGGGCTACCCCAAAGCACCCTCCCCATGTTGAGAGCATGTGGCCTGGTACGGTTCAAGAGGGGGGCACTCTCTTGTCCCCCCTCTTTTCCTGCGGCCTGCCAGGTTGCATGCTCAGATAAGGGTCTGGTATGGATTTTTGGGGGGACCCCCACGCCATTTTTTAAAAAATTTTGGCACGGGGTTCCCCTTAAAAACCATACCAGACCTGAAGGGTCTGGTATGGATTTTGAGGGGGACCCTACACCATTTAAAAAAAAAAAATTGGCACAGGGTTCCCCTTAATATCCATACCAGACCTGAAGGGCCTGGTATGGAATTTGGGGGGACCCCCACGCAATTTTTTTTTTCAGTTTTGGTTTGGGGTTCCCCTTAATATTCATACCAGACCCAAAGGGCCTGGTAATGGACTGGGGGGGATCCCATGCCGCTTTTTTTCAATGACTTTTATCTGTATTGCCGGGACCCAACAATTCATAGCCGCGAGTAGTTTTAAATTTCTTTTTTTCCTTTTAGAAATGTCATTTTGTGCAGGGACTGTTCTAAACACGGGAAAAATGTGCCACTTTACAGGCATACTATAGACACCCCTCAGGTACGAAATTTTAAAGGAATATTTCACTTTTATTGTTTCACTTTAAGCATTATTAAAATCACTGCTCCTGAAAAAAACGGCAGTTTTTCAAAACTTTTTTTTTTTGCATTGATACATGTCCCCTGGGGCAGGACCCAGGTCCCCAAACACTTTTTATGACAATACCATGCATATAAGCCTTTAAAATTAGCACTTTTGATTTCTCCCATAGATTTTTAAAGGGTGTTCCGTGGCTTTAGAATTTTCCGCGAACACCCCAAATTGTTCTCTATTCGGCGAACAGGCGAACACCCAATGTTCAAGTCAAACGTTCGACTCGAACAACGGGCTCATCCCTACATGTGAGACTAAATCATCTTTTTCGTACATAGCCACATGTGGCGCATACATTTACCGCATACATTTACATATGTATGTATGTGAGGGTAGGCAATTCTGAACCCAGAAGTGACATAGTATAAATTGCTTTTGTGTCTATTCATCAGAGGGGAGGTCAGTAAATGGATGATCACTGATCTCCCTCCTTTCTACCCGGCGACACCAGCCATCATGCCCGCCCTCAGCCTGGAGGTCAGACAGCAGAGCCTGGGAAATGTTAGGGACTGTTGCATGAGGGGGGAGTACTTAGAAGTGATCAGGTGGCTTTACAGCTGCCTAAATCCCTTCCACCTGAAAGCATACAGTGAGCTTAACATGTAAACATAGTTTAGAAAGAAAATCAACATTACAACATATATATGCTTTATAAGCAGCATTTTGTATGCCACATTTTCAAAGGTAGAAATTAGGCAAGTTTTAATATGAAAAAAAGTTAAATGTAATATGCTTGCTATGGCCAGTCTGTAGTCCAGACGCAACACTCAATAGTCCATGGTGTCTGCTCTTCATATGATTTAAGTATATGTTTTTTCATTTGCTGATGCAGGACCTTCTCAACCCCTACTAGCTTTATGTGCATAACTTGATGCAAGGACATACAGTGCTGAATAACTGTCACTAGGCCACATTATATTAAAAACATATATATTGTTGTGCCTACATGAGTAAACTTGTGGTTGGCCCCATTTTGAAATAGAACCCCCACATCCAATTTAAAATGTAGAAATCAACACTACAGTGTAATTTATTTATTGAAAAAAGTCCCCAAAATATGTATGTGCCCAAATGCGCGGTATTAAATTATTTTTACTAGGCCTGAATTTGAACAATACACCCACCAACCCTTTTAAAATTTAGATATCAACATTACAGTGTAATTTATTCATAAACAAAGATACAAAAATACTTTTGTGCCTTTATGCACATAATAAGATATTTGCATTAGGCTCCAGTTTGAACAGAGCCCATAACAACCATTTTATTATCTAAAAAATAATATTGGAATGTAATTTATTCCCAGAAAATCATCCCAAAATACTATAGTATCTATGAGAACAAAGCATTAAATCATTTGCACTAGACCTCAATTTAACCACTAGCCTACCGCCCACTGTCATATGACGGCGGGACGGTAAGGCTCTAGTTCTGGGCAGACGTCATATGACGTTATGCCTTTGCCTGCCGCATGAACGGACCACACCTCTGCCTGATACCTGTACTATGCAAATAATTAGCTGTAGCAAGAGGCAGTATGTTTATGAAGGGCTGGAGAGTGGTACAATAATGAGTGTCTGCAGGTAACAGTGTACCAGGACCAATATTATGGCTGTGCTGGCTGTCTCTGCCTGGACAATTTCTATGGACAAATGCTTTGGCTGTGCTGACAATATCCTTGTGCTGACTATAGACAATATTCCTGCCTGCTGCTTGGATAATTAGTATTGCTGTCGCTAAGCACATCCCTGACTGCTGCCTGGACCAGTGCTCTCTTCTGTGGACACTACTAAAAGCACAGGTAATACTTTTTTTTTACCCTTTCCGCAATAGAATTTATTTTGGATTGTAATTCTTGGTATGCACATGCTATGTGTTAGAAATATGAAGGGCCTTCAAAAATGAGAGGTTGCCAGGAAATTATCTATGTAATGTATGCTCCTAGAACGCCTGATGGTGCTACTTGGATGTTGGGCCTCTGTATGTGGCCAAGCCGTGTAAAAGTCTCACACATATGATATCCCCATACTCAGGAGGAGTATCAAAATGTATTTGGGGTGTCATTTTTGCTATGTGTTGGAAATATCTTATAAATGGACAACTTTGTGTAAAAAGAAATGCGTTTTTACTTTTTTCCACATTTTCCAAAAACTTCTGGAAAAAAAATAACCATTCAAAAGACTCATTATGCCTCATAGATTATATGTTGGGGTATTTGCTTTCCAAAATGGGGTCATTTTGTGGGCAAATCCATTGTCCTGGTGCTCCAGGGCCTTCAAAAGTGTAATAGGTGGTTGAAAAATGAGATGTGCAATTTATGCTCGTAGATCGCCTGATGGTGCTACTTCAATGTTGGGCCTTTGTATGTGGCCAGGCTTTGTAAAAGTCCCACACATGTGGTATCGTCATACTCAGGAGGAATAGCAGAATGTATTTTGGTGTGTCATTTTTGCTATGTATTTGCTATGTGTTGGAAATATCTTATAAATGGATAACTTTGTGTAAAAAAAAAAAAATGCGTTTTTATTTTTTTCCACATTTTCCAAAAACTTCTGGAAAAAAAATAACCGTTCAAAAGACTCATTATGCCTCATAGATTATATGTTGTGGTGTTTTCTTTCCAAAATGGGGTCATTTTGTGGGCAATTCCATTGTCCTGGTGCTCCAGGGCCTTCAAAAGTGTAATAGGTGGTTGAGAAATGAGATGTGCAATTTATGCTCATAGATCGCCTGATGGTGCTCCTTCAATGTTGGGCCTTTGTATGTGGCCAGGCTTTGTAAAAGTCCCACACATGTGGTATCGTCATACTCAGGAGGAATAGCAGAATGTATTTTGGGTTGTCATTTTTGCTATGTATTTGCTATGTGTTGGAAATATCTTATAAATGTATAACTTTGTGTAAAAAAAAAAAAAAAAAATGCGTTTTTTTTTTTTTTTTCACATTTTCCAAAAACTTCTGGAAAAAAAATAACCATTCAAAAGACTCATTATGCCTCATAGATTATACGTTGGGGTGTGCTCCAGGGCCTTCAGGGCCTTCAAAAGTGTAATAGGTGGTAATAGGTGGTTGAGAAATGAGATGTGCAATTTATGCTTGTAGATCGCCTGATGGTGCTACTTCAATGTTGGGCCTTTGTATGTGGCCAGGCTGTGTAAAAGTCCCACACTTTAGGATATGTGGTATTTCAAAACTCAGGAGGAGTAGCATAATGTATTTTGGGGTGTAATTTGTTGTATGCATATGCTCTGTGAGAGAAATAACCAGTTAATATGACAATTTTGTAAAAAAAATAAATCTTCCTTTTGCAAAGAATTCTGGGAAAAAATTACAACTTAAAAAACTCACCATGCTACTTACTTAATACCTAGGAATGTCTACTTTCTAAAAAGGGGTCATTTGGGGGGTATTTGTACTTTTCTGACTTGTTAGTACCTCAAGAAATGAGATTCACCTGATGTACTGAAGGCCTGATCAGATTTTTTCAATTTTCAGTGATTGGCACCATAGATTGTAGACTCTATAACTTTCACAAAGACCAAATAATATAACTTTCACAAAGACCAAATAATATACACTAATTTTGGTTATTTTTACCAAAGATATATAGCAGTATAAATTTTGGCCAAAATTTAAGAAGAAAAATTGCTAATTTGGTAAATTTTATGACAAAAACAAAGAAAAAGGCAAATTTTCACAAAATTTACAGTCTTTTTTTATTTGTAGCACAAAAAATAAAAAACCCATTAGTGATTAAATACCACCAAAAGAAAGCTCTATTAGTGTGAAAAAAAGGACACACATTTCATTTGGGTACAGTGTTGCATGACTGAGTAATTGTCATTCAAAGTGTGAGAGCACCGAAAGCTGAAAATTGGTCTGGGCAGGAAGGGGGTTTAAGTGCCCTGTATTGAGGTGGTTAAACAAGACCCTCAACATCCATTAAATCTAGAAATCAACATTAGTGTGTAATTTTATTTTTCGGAAAGTCCTCAGAATATTATTATGCCGATATGCAAAGCCTTAAATCATGCGTACTAGGCCCCATTTTAAAAAAAAGCCCCCAGGACCATTTTAAAATCTGGAAATCAACAATACAGTGTAATCAGTTCGCTGATAAAAGCCCCTAAAAATGTACTATGCTTAGTAATGAACAAGGCCCCAGTGGGCATTTTAAAATCTAGAAATTAATATTAGAGTTTCTTTTAGTCACAGAAAAAATTGTTAACGGGACCCACTCCAACCAATTTTTAATAATAAAATCAACATTACAGCCAATTAATTTTACCAACAAAATGCACTCAAAATTTTCTATTGAGTGCATGCCTAACCTGACTTAAAAAAATGTGAAATAAAGAAGTGCCCCAAAAAGTAATACAAGGGGGGTAGAGCAGCCAAACAGCAAATAAAGTTGTTGCAGAGACTCGCACAGTAAGGTATATGTGCCTGAAGAAAAATCTATGAGATCGCTAAAATTTGCTATAGGAATATGCAAAAAAGCCTGAGAAATTAACAAACCTTTATGGAATCTGGTACAAGACCTTTTTCAGGTCTATCTGCACCCCCATGCCAGTTTCTATAGTAGAGTGAAACTGAGCAGCAGGGGTTCAGCGCCTAATTAACAAAAGGTATCACACTTCAATATAGAAAGCTTCCGCAGATCCCAGCTAGACCTGGCATATGGATGTGAACTTTCATGCTTCCCTTCTCTCTGTCCATGTGATGAACACACTACACTGGTAGAGCCTGCATAAAGGCAGAGAAACCTCCATTCCCTGCCTATATTTATTTATTTATTATTTATTTATTTCAGGTACTTATATAGCGCCGTCAATTTACGCAGCACTTTACATATACATTGTACATTCACATCAGTCCCTACCCTCAAGGGGCTTACAATCTAAGGTCCCTAACTCACATTCATACATACTAGGGACAATTTAGACAGGATCCAATTAACCTACCAGCATGTCTTTGGAGTGTGGGAGGAAACCGGAGTACCCGGAGGAAACCCACGCAGGCACAGGGAGAACATGCAAACTCCAAGCAGGTAGTGTCGTGGTTGGGATTTGAACCAGTGACCCTTCTTACTGCTAGGCGAGAGTGCTACCACTGCACCACTGTGCCGCCCTATATGCACAGCCTTTACCCCTAGATAATGCAGGATTAATAGTATTCTGCCCCTCTCACTCTCAGCTGAGGGGGGTGTGTGGGGGCAAACAGAAGAAGCAGCTCCAGCTCTTCTGCTCTCTATGCCTATTCTGTTGCAGACACGGCATAGAAACATGGAGCAGATTGTTCCTAATTAACAGAGTGGCTTGCATACCTTTTTAATTAGGAGTAGTGTCTGCTTTGTTTACTCAGTTTAGAAGGGTGGCACCCGTTAATGCCCCCCCAGTGTATCTGTGACTCATGTAAATATGGACCTTTAATGACCAATGACCAACAGCATGTAGCTGTCCCTAGAACCACTCTGAAAATGTCTCCCTAATCTGCTATATTAGATTCTAATTGTCACTTGTAGAGCTTTAAAAAATGTTCCTAATCTGTACCACACACTGTTTGTATGCCTGTGGCTGCATTTAAAACTATATAATTGTTATTTGAGCAATGGGCATTGAGCACTGGCATTAATGCCTAACTTTCCTTGTCTGTGAGCTTTCCCTAACTATTCCATATCTGTCCCAGCACAAACTGAGCAAATATTCTTTGGAATTCTGACACAAAAGAACCTCAATGATTGAACCTTTTAAACCCCCCTGATCACAATTCAGAGGCCAGAAAGTGGTTGGCTGGGAATGGCTGCTCTGGCAGAGGGTGATTAAATTAGTTTTCTATTTTTCCAAACTGCAAATAGTTGGAGTTTGGGTCAAACTCATGGTCAGCCTGAAGCTAATCCCTAGCTGTAACAAGTCATGGTTTTATGAAATGAAAACAAGTCAGACCAAAACACCTTACATATGGGTATAAATGCTAATCATTAACTTCCACTTCACTTTATTCTCCAGGAAAAGGAGCTCTGGAAAAGAAGCACATTGATAATGCTTGAGCAATTCATTATATTTAGTCTTGCTAGATAACAAATTGGGTCAGAAATTTACCTGATTTCATCCATTACACATACTGTTTTTTTGTTTACAGAAATACTTATTCTAAATCCTTGTAATTTTCCAACACAAAAAATCACAATAAATTGGCATAAATTAGGATAGTCCATCTGTTCAATGTTGTGTAGCACAGGTTCTATGAAGTGCCAGCTCTGCTTGGCCGGAAATAGATGAATGGGAAAAGTTACAATTTACATTTCTGGCTCAGGTTAAAAATGGTTGAGATCCTACTGATATCAAACAACTGTTCTTTTATTTTAGTTTCCAATTCTTAAAACTAGCAATGCCAAAAGTGTTTGAAGTTGATGTAAATGCAAAATCCTTCAAAACACACAATAAAAGCGACCTTTACAAAATTATATAACTAGCTTAAGTGTTAACTGATAAAGTGAAGGATAGAGGTTTTTTTTTTTTTTTACCACTGATGGTGGCTGAAGTTTAGCAATGTATTGTACATGACTAAAAATGCATAAGAAAAACATCTTTATAGAGTGCGCATGCACGAGGCTCCTAAAATGGCCGCGTAGACCGGGAGCTTCGCACTGCTCAGGTCATCTCACATCCCATCCAGCGACCAGCACACACATCACCCCTCACCAACTACTCCCAGGATCAGGGCTACACCAGCAGCAACGCTCTGTCATCAGTGCCTGTCCGCCAGGCCCTGGAAGCACAGCTCATGATAGCCGGAGATCCTGCAAATCCAAGATGGCCGCCGTATCACTGCCTCATGCACAGATGGAGCTGGGGCACTACACAGTGGAATCGCCCCCAGATCCCCTGACTCTAAGCCCTCACCCTGGGGCCCACGTGAGTACCCACTTCCCCATACCAGCCTCTCCAGCATCCATGGAATCCCTAATTGGGCACACTATGGATGACCTACTGCTATCCCCCATGGAAGCAGGCCCAGCAACAGAGCAGGGGGGCCTTCACAGTACAGCACTCTGATCTACCTTTTGACACTGCCTCTATGTTTTCCAAGTTTTCTGAGATGTTAGACCATGGCTTAGCCTTCTATCCTACTGTAGCCAGGGCTAACCAAAATACAGACCATATACAAGATCTCCAAGACCAACTAGAGACCATACTAAAAATCTAAAATAGGCAACCTTGAAAACAGGTCAAGGAGGTACAACTTTCACATCAGAGGGATCCCTGAAACTGTAATTGATGCCCCTGCTGTGGTTTGCTCCCTCATCCAAGAGCTTTTCCCAGGCATCCCACAGCACAGACTAGAACTGGACTGAGCACACAAAGCCTTAGGTCCACCTAGATCTGACGAGCTTCCAAGGGATATAGTGGTGAAACCCCTCAAGGAGGAGATTATACAACGAGCCCACTCTGCACCCCAGCTGAAGTATCAGGACCACTCTATCCAAATATTCGCTGATTTATCGCCAACCACCATCCAGAAATGGAGGTCACTAAAACCACTCCTGTCAGCACTGATCCAAAAAGGAAATCAAAAACTGGTGGCTATTCCCATTCAGCCTAAATTTACACACAAGAACAGATCCTACACATTCTCCAAATTTCTGTAAGGAGAAAAACTACACCTATGCCTGGGCCTCATCTCACAGGCTCCCTCTTCTACCCAACCAGGATCGGCTGCAGGAGAGGTGAAATGCCACCTTCCCATGAGCCCGATCGTCCCGTTATGGCAGAAGCCTAAAACAAAGAAGTCTAAGAACTCCAAACCCCCCTGATAAGGTCACTACCCACAGAAGGCCTTATGCTTGTCACTCCCGTCTTCACTAGAGTTCCGACCCTCTTCTCAAACTCTGATCTGACTCTCTGGAGTCTCTGTTACTTCAACAATTCACTGTTTCTTTTACCTAACCGGGGAGGACTACCATTCCACACCTTTATACCCCCCCCCCCCGCATGGTAAGAAACCTGAGGCTGTCATACTTGACAAACTTCATTGTTATCTGTTAACTTTTCCCGGCAGAATTTTTTCCTGGCTGAACTTTCAACTCCTTCACTACCACAGCCCTGGATTGGACCAAGACTCACCGCATGCTCCACTTGGTAGGAGGCAACACTCCATCAACTCCAGGATTCACTAGCCACTATATGCCTGACCACTCATAACTCCCAACTGGGCCACTAATAAATGTGGTTGAGCCTTTCAGCTTCACTCCTTCACCCTGAACTGCTGATTCTGACTCTATTCTATATAATCATCCCTTTGAGGGCCTGTCTGGTCTCCCTGAGTCTCCCCTCCTTTTTTTCTCGATTCACACCTTCTCCAACTTTCCCTCTTTCCTTCCCCCCACCCTATCCCTATTACACACAATACACAGTGGGTAAATTCCCCAATCAAACGCTGGAAAATCTTCCAATATTACCATCAGAAGACTGATGTTATACTGCTCCAGGAAATGCACTTCCCCAGACTGTACAACCCCAAGTTCATCCACCCTAAATTCCTCAACTTCTTCTTGGCCAATGCTGAGGACAAATTGAAGAGAGTAGCAATTCTCTTCTCACACAGATGTAAATTCTCACTGAAATCTGAGCATAAAGACCCAGAGGGCAGATTTCTCCTTGTTAAAGGAGTGTTGGAAGACCAACTTTACTCATTAATTTCATATTATGCACCCAATCAGGGCCGGGCTAATTTCTTCAACACTATGTTCCAGACTCTGGGCCCACTGGTCGAAGGCACAGTGATTTACGGGGGCGACTCAAATGTCGTCTTTGATCCCAGACTAGAAAAAAATTATCTCTGGGAGCACAAACCATCAGACCCACTAAACAAAGCCTTACTTTGCTAGGCTAGTATTTCAATATAAGCTAATTGACATTTGGAGGGAACTTAATCCTTCAAAGTGGGGCTTCACACATTACTCCCATCCACATCAATCCTTCACCCGAATAGATCATATTCTTATATATTCAACCCTCATGCCCCTGGCACATAAGTCTTTCATTAGAGACACAGTATGGTTTGAAAACTTACTGGTCTTCCTAGTCATAAAGACAACAGGGCCAGAAAGGTCTCAGTGACTGAAGACTTAACGAGTCCATTCTCAGTGATAAGTGCGAACAATAGAAATAGAAAGAGCCATCATTGACTACTTCCACAATAATGACGAGGAAGAAATCTCCCCATTTACCCTCTGGGTGGCTCACAAAGCCACCATCAGAGGGAAATTCATACAGCTTTCTTCCCAAATCAACTGAGCACGCAGGGCTGATATAGAGCGCCTGGAAAGGGATTTCCTAAATCTTAGCAAACCACACAAACGCGATCCTAAGTCCATCTCCATGACCAAACTAGATGCAACAAGAACTGCATTAAACCTCACTCTTGCTTCTAAGGCCAAAAAGAGTCTGAGATGGAGTGGGGCCAGATTCTACCAACAAAGAGATAGATTGGGCTTGATGCTGGTGGCAGGTTTAACTCCCAAACTACAGATGCAGGTGCCCCTTGCTAAACGCCCCCTTGGTGGCTCAGCAACACACAACCCACAGAAAATAATGGGGGCTTTCCATGATTTCTACACAAAACTATAGAGTGGGGGGACTGTCGCCGTGCCATACTGGAAGCTCCAATATCAGCTGAAGAGGTCACCCAAGTCATCAAACAACTAAAATGGGGCTTGGCTCCAGGGCCTGATGGCTTCTCAATCCCTTACTATAAAGCCTGCTCGACTGCCCTCTCTCCTTACCTAGCACGCTTCTTCAACTCTCTCAGGCAGGGACCATCCTTGGAGCATTCTCTTAACTCAGCATATGTCACAGTAATTCCAAAGCCAGGGAAGGACCCAAGCAAAGACAGCAACTATCACCCTATCTCTCTGTTAAATAATGACCTGAAAATCCTGACTAAAGGATTTATACCAGGTAGACAAGGTCCAGACCAGATTATAAGAGCGATAGACATCATCTCGCTATTGTAATTGGGTTGGGATGGAGAGCAACCACAAGAAGGTTTCCTCTTATCTATCGACCTACAGAAAGCCTTCGATTCAGTCTCATGGCGCTACCTTTTCTCTATCTGAGAGCGCTGGGGAGTGGGACAACCTTTTCTCTAACATTCTCAGCGCTCTCTACTTGTCTCCCAAAGCAAGGGTTCGACTCCAAGGCTTTTACTCAGAACCCTTCCTAATTTTAAAAGGCACGACAAGGCTGCCCCCTATCCCCCTAATTTTTGCAATAGCGATGGAAACTTTAGCATCAGCCCTTAAGACCAACCTAGATATTTACAGAGCTCCCAAATACACAAATGTGCCCTCTTCGCAGATGATCTCCTCCTCTTTATCACCTCACCACTAATCTCTTTAGCAAACATCTGCTGCCTTCTTACTAAGTTCGGCAACATATCAGGCCTGTGCATCAACAAGTCTAAACCTCAAGCCCTTAACATCAATATCCCAGAATCCTTACTCTCCTGTCTAAAAGACCACTTTGACTTTGCTTGGAGTGACTCTATCCTATTTGGGAGTCTCCCTCACTAAAAGGGTGGACCAATTATATTCAGCTAATTTCCCCCCAGAAAAATTCAAATCTGACCTCAGCCGCCCCCTCTCAATTCAATCTTTTGTCGCTAGGAAGGATTCAGTCCATCAAGATGACCCTACTCCCGCGAATCCTGCATCTTTTTCGATCATTCCCTATACCCATCAACAAGGCGATTGCAAGCAAAAATTATCACCTTTGTCTAGGGCTCTAAGGGACACCGTTGTGCCAAAGAGGTTCTCCTTACAGCGTGTAAAAAGTTGGTCTCGGCCTACCCAACCTTCTTTGGTACTACCAGGCAGCCCAGTTAGCCCAGATCTCTATGATTTACACATGCGTAGCCAAACCCGATTGGGTGCATATGGAAGGTCAGGCAGTGCCACACTTCACCCTTGATTATCTCATGTGGTGCCCCCCTAAAGCTCGCCCTCCGATTACGGCCCCGAAACTTTCTCACTCATATTCTTTATGGGAGGGCCTAAAAGGCCACACAGAGTTAATCTCCCAGACCCGCCCACTTGCCCTTCTTTTCCACTCCAGGAATGAGTATTAAAGCATTCCAATGGTGGTTGGACAAGGTAATGTACAGAATTGGTAACTTTTTTAATCTCTTTAGCCCACTCACCCTTGGGCATTGTAACAGCAAACTCGAAATACCCACCTCAGAGAGATTTAGATTTCTCCAGATTTCCCACTTCCTACACTCCTTATTGAAGACTAAACCATCTCCACCTAACATTACACCCTACAAACACTGGTGTACCCAGGCCATGGAGCAGAGAGGAGGAATTTTTATGATCTATAAGTCACTCTCTAGGGACAACTCTAAACCTAGCTATATGACAGAATGGGAGAGGGACCTTTCTCAAGACTGGGACCTAGAGGAATGGTATGACGTGGCCTCAAGGGCCTATCAAGATATTCTAAATGTCTCATAGATCAAAGTGGACCTCAAGGTAATAACACGGTGGTATTTGGTTCCCATAAGGTTGGTTAAATTCTACCTTTCGGCCTCCCCCGTTGTTTCTGAGACTGCTCTCACATAGGCTCCATGCTTCATATCTGGTGGGAATGCCCCAAAATAAGAAGCATATTTTCATATTTTCCATGGTGCGAAAAGTTACGGGTATCCAAGTCACCAGATCCCCTCACATAGCTATATTAAATTTTAGTAGAAAAAACATCTAAAAATGTAAAGCGACTGATTCACTTCATATATCTAGGGGCTAAACTGACGATGGCTAAAACCTGGAAGGGACCCTTTGTCTCCATAGCCATGACAAAAAAGAAAATCTCGTGGATCATAGCCCAGGAGAGGATGGTCAGCATACTACAGGATAATCATTTAAAATTAATCACTGTGCTAATATTAATAAAGTAGCTGAAATAAATCGTATGGTAACAATAAATAGCAAAAGGATGAATATTTGCAGCACTAAAAGCATGAAATTATAAAATATTCAAAGTTCTTGTTCAGGGAAAAAAACTGGAACCACCACACGGTGTAAACAGGGACACAATAAGGTGAGTATGAAATATATATCCTACACTGAACACCAAAGAAAATGGACCACTGAATTACAGGTGGTCAGACGGGCATAATACATCCATAACACCATGGCACCACTTCACTTGGATAGTAGATAGCTGGATCTTGTAGTCTCAACACATGGTAAATCCATAGGTACCTGCATAGAATACAAGAAGGCAACTTCTCATGGTGTAGCATGTAAAAACAGGGTAAATTTATTTCATGTAAAACAGCCAGACTACTCACATTTAATTAGAAAAAGGCAGGCATGTCAGAATCTACTACAGGATATAGTAAGGAAGTTCAAAGCCACTTGGGAACCATGGGCCGACCATAAATGCATTCCCTTGAATCCTCCGTAGGGTTTTTAAGCCCATTTTAGAGTTTCATCAGGACATCTTTGACTTTTCTCCTTTTTGTCCTTCCTTTTTTCCTTTTCTATTTGACTTGTTGTAGCCTTAGGGCTTTTGTTCTGGGTACTGGATACCCCATAAAGAGTGGGTGCACAATGCATACTAGGAAGCCCACTCTTTGAGGATCAACCTAATTCCCCCTAGCTATGCTGGGTGAAGTTCCAACCAGGAGTGATGCCCTTGCTTTCAAAGTTATCTACACTTTCATGCCCACAAGTATCATGCACTAGTGTTGGCTATCTAATTGATGTGCTTTAGTAAAAGTACTACATGTACAGGTCATGCTGGTACCCAGCATGACCTGTATCTTATCTGAATTAACGCTCTGTCCTAGTTCTTGGGGAAGCCACAAATAGAGGCAGGATGTACATTGACAGCAGACCCCAGTTCTCTCAAACATAATATACGCGTTTCCGCTTGTTATCTCATACACTCCTTCTGTCACTGTTCCTGGCTCCCCTGGACCGCCCTATAGGCCTTAAGATACCCCTACCGCATAAGGTCTGGAAGTTATTATCTCATTCAGCCACTCTCCCGTAATTACGCTGCAGGTTTTTTTTTCATTGGTTTTGTTCTTTTACCACGAGCAATCGCTTCTGTAATACTGCAATTATATTTTGTATTTGTTTATATTACTCAACCTTAATCAATAAACATTGATAAATAGAAATGTGCCCAAGCACGTTGTCATTTTGTGATGAAACGCATAGGATGGAGTGACATGCTGACGTAACTGCATTTGCGCAAGTCGCGAAAGGACGGGCTGCCACTTTTGAGCCGGCTGGCTCAATATATGTTTAACCTATTTCTGTAAGTATTACTTTATTTTAAAATAAACCTTATGTTGGAGATTTTACATTATGGAAGCCTTATCTCTTTCTTGGGAATATAATGTGATGGAGTCCTTCCACGAGTGGCGGGCGATAAACAACTTGATTTTATTGGAGGATTAAAAGCCTTGGCTGGGAAAATAGTCACAAGCATGCCAGGTCTAAGGAGCTGGTAAGTGGCAAATTTACTAGGTGGAGGTTTTCCCTATGGAACTCACACTTCATTTTGGAGATTAGCAGTGCACCGGGGGATTGTTTTTTACATCACTGAATGGACTTTCTGTTTGCATTATTGCTGTTTCATTTATCTGTCACAACTTTATTTTTTGATTATTGATTTTTGCTGTGTGTGTCTCACAGAGTTAGTTGCTGCTGCAAATCTATTTGCATATTATCCCCTTCCCGCCGAGCGTACGCAGATGTGCATACTCAGCTTTTGGGGGTTATACAGGGATGATGCCCGCAGCTGCAGGCATCATCCCGATTTTTTTTTTTTAGAGCTGGTGATCGGCTTTCCAGGTATAACAACCAATGTGGCTAAAAGCCGCTCAGCTGTTACACCGGAGGAGCAGGAGGGGACGTCCCCCCGCCGCCTCCCGCCGCTTTTACCGGGCCTCCCGATCCACCGGGAGGCCCGATCACCAATCCGCCGCCTCCGGCGACTAGTGACTGTCTAGAATGAAGCCGTAAGCGGATTCGTTCCAGCCTCCTAATAGTAAACACGGAAGCGACGTCATGACGTCACTTCCCGTTTACTCGGCTGTCAATGATGATGGTTTTAAAAAAAATATACAGTATTCAGAATCGACGAAAATGGCGATCTGAATACTTTAAAGTGCGAAGGAGGGATCGGGGGTCTTTTAGACCCCCGATCCCTCCATAAAGAGTACCTGTCACCACCTATTACTGTCACAAGGGATGTTTACATTCCTTGTGACAGCAATAAAAGTGATCAAATTTTTTTCTTAACACAATTTATAAATATAAAAATAAATATAATAAATAAGCATTTTTTTTTTTAAAACGCCCCCGTCGCTACGAGCTCGCGCAGCAAAGAAAACGAATACAGAAGTCACACATGTGAGATATCGGTGCGATCGTCAGAGTGAGAGAAATAATTCTAGCACTAGACCTCCTCTGTAACTCTAACCTGGTAACCATAAAAAAATTTAAAGCGTCGCCTATGGAGATTTTTAGGTACCATAGTTTGTCGCCATTCCACGAGTGCATGCAATTATAAAGCGCGACATGTTTGGTATCTATTTACTCGGTGTAACATCATCTTTCACATTATACAAAAAGATTGGGCTAACTATACTGTTTGTTTTTTTAAAATTCATGAAAGTGTCCCTTTTCCCAAAAAGTTGCGTTTAAAACACCGCTGCACAAATACCGTGTGATATAAAATATTGCAACAATCGCCATTTTATTCTCTAGATTCTCTGCTAAAAAATATGTATAATGTTTTGGGGCTCTAAGTAATTTTCTAGCAAAAAATATGGATTTTAACTTGTAAACACCAAATGTCAAAAATAGGCTTAGTCATGAAAGGGTTATATACTTTTTGGATAGCACAATATATACTATATACCAGAAATGTATTATGGAATGGCAGTGAGCCTCATAACCCATCACTAGGGATGAGCCGAACACCCCCCGGTTCGGTTCGCACCAGAACCTGCGAACGGACTGAAAATTCGCACAAGCGTTAGAACCCCATTGAAGTCTATGGGACTCGAACATTCAAAATCAAAAGTGCTAATTTTAAAGGCTAATTTGCATGGTATTGTCCTAAAAAGGGTTTGGGGATCAGGGTCCTGCCCCAGGGGACATGTATCAATGCAAAAAAAAAATTTAAAAACGTCAGTTTTTTCGGGAGCAGTGATTTTAATGATGCTTAAAGTGAAAAATAAAAGTGAAATATTCCTTTAAATATCGTACCTGGGGGGTGTCTATAGTATGCCTGTAAAGTGGCGCGTGTTTCCCATGCTTAGAACAGTCCCTGCACAAAATGACATTTTTAAAGTAATAAAAGTCATTTAAAACTGCTTACGGCCTTAATGTCCTGTCCCGGTAATATGGATGAAAATCAGTGAGACAAACGCCGTGGGTACCCACCCCCAGTCCATTTCCAGGCCCTTTGGGTCTTGTATGGATATTAAGGGGAACCCCGCACCCAAATTAAAAAAAAGGAAGGTGTGGGGCCCCCAGGCCCTCTGAACAGCAATATACAGGCGGTGCAAACAAGATAGGGACTGTAGGTTTGTTGTTAAATAGATCTGTTTGTAATTTTGAACTAGTACATTTTTAAAGTGTAGCTCCAGCCAAAAAATCTATTTTTAGGCTTTTTGGAAAACATAGGGGTTATCACCCCTGTGACATTTGTTTTGCTGTCTGTGCACCTCTTCAGAAGATTTTACCTCACTTTCTGTCCCAATGACAAATTTTTTTGACAATTTGGGGTTTTTAGTGAAACAAGGATTGGTAATAAAGCATCAGTGGAGAGGAGACACGTTTTTCCCATATTAACTCTTACAGGAGAGAATTTCCCATCCTAGGGGTAGATTTCATCTCACTTCCTGTTGTCTCCTTCCGTTTGCAAGTAGGAGTCATTTGTAAGTTGGATGTTTGAAAGTAGGGGCCTGCCCTATATACTCTGCAGAAAATGCGGCCTTAGGTGTTGGTGTTGCCACAACACTGTAAGCCCTCACAGTTACTCTTGGTGGGCGCAGGAACGGGCTCTGCTGTAAAATATTAGATCAAGAATTGTAATTACATGCCCCTGTTGAACAGGGTCAGAAAAACTGGGCCTTTGGTGGTGCTGGTGCCACAACACTGTAAGTCCTCACAGTTACTCTTGGTGGGTGCAGAAACGGGCCCTGCTGTGAAATATTAGATCAAGAATTGTAATTACATGCCCCTGTTGAACAGGGTCAGAAAAATTGGGCCTTTGGTGGTGGTGGTGCTGGTGCCACAACACTGTATGTCCACACAGTTACTCTTGGTGGGAGCTGGAACGGGCCCTGCTGTGAAATATTAGATCAAGAATTGTAATTACATGCCCCTGTTGAACAGGGGCAGAAAAATTGGGCCTTTGGTGGTGGTGGTGCCATGACACTGTAAGTCCTCAAAGTTACTCTTGGTGGGCACAGAAACGGGCCCTGCTGTGAAATATTACATCAAGAATTGTAATTACATGTCCCTGTTGAACAGAGGCAGAAAAATTGGGCCTTAGGCACTGGTGCCACAACACTGCAACCCCTCACAGATACTCTAGTTGGAGCGCAGGAATGAGTCCTCCTGCAAAATATTGCATCAACAATTGTGATTACACGCCCTTGTTAAACAGGGGCTGAAAAATTGGTCCTTAGGCACTGGTGCTGGTGCCACAACACTGCAACCCCTCACAAATACTCTAGTTGAGTGCAGCAATGAACCGTCCTTGCAAAATATTGCATCAAAAATTGTAATTACACGCCCCTGTTAAACAGGGGCTGAAAAATTGGGCCTTAGCCACTGGTGGCGGCGCCCAGAACCAAAAATATTCTTACAAGCTATCAGCATGATCATTGAGGAGGAAGAGGATAGTTACTCAGCATAACAGGATGGTCACTTAGCATCAGCATAGGCAGTCTTGAAGGGATCTGACATTTCAAAAAAAAACTATTCGGTTACATCAGCATCAGGTGCTTGGTAGCTGGTGGTGATCCAAGACTGATTCATTTTTATGAAGGTCAGTCGATCGACCGAGTCGGTGGACAGGCGCACCCTGTGATCGGTAACAAAACCTCCAGCAGCACTGAATGTGCGTTCCGAAAGAACGCTGGATGCAGGACAGGCCAGTAGCTCAATTGCATACTGTGCAAGCTCTGGCCAGTGATCCATCCTCAAGACCCAGTAACCCAGAGGATTTTCGGTGGGAAAGGTGTCCAAGTCAGATCTTGCCCCTAGATATTCCTGCAACATGTAAAACAGACTCTGGCGATGGTTGCTGGAACCGATCATACCTTGGGGCTGCAGACTAAAAAATTGTCTGAACGCATCGGTCAGACGGCCACCTTCTCCCTTGCTCCTTCTTTGACTGACCGAAGCCTCAGCAACACGTTGTCCAGGAAAAGGAGTTTGTAACCTCCCAGTCTCTGGGAACGCATTGCACAGACCTTTCTGCAAAGCCTCCCGAAGATGTTTCATCCTCTGCTCCCTCTGCGACGGCAAGATAAGGTCCACAACCTTACCCTTGTAACGTGGATCAAGGAGGGTTGCCAGCCAGTATTGATCCCTCTCCTTGATACCATGAATAAGAGGATCCTTCCGCAGGCTTTGCAGGATCAGGGAGGCCATGCAGCATAGGTTTGTTGAGGCATTTGGTCCGGAGTCCTCTGGGTCACTAAGGACGACATGATCCGCAGCCACCTCCTCCCAGCCACATACAAGTCCATGGGTTTCTTGGGACTGTAAATGATCCCTTAAAGACTGCTGCTGATGCTGAGTGCCAGGCTCCACCTCCATGCTGACACAATCCTCCTCTTTCTCCTCCTCCTCCTTGTCCTCTTCCTGTGTGATGGGCGGGCACGCAGGAACACTATCTGGATAAAGGGAGCCTTGAGAGCTAAGGAAGTCCTCCTCTTCCTGCCTCTGTTCTGCCTCAAGTGCCCTGTCCATTATTCCACACAGCGTGTGCTCCAACAGGTGGACAAGGAGGACAGTGTCACTGATGCATGCACTGTCCCTGCTCACCATAATCGTGGCCTCCTCAAATGGTGACAGGACAGTGCATGCATCCCTGATCATGGCCCACTGGCATGGGGAAAAAAAAAGCAAGCTCCCCTGACCCTGTTCTGGTGCCATAGTCACACAGGTACACATTGATGGCCTTCTGCTGCGAGTGCAGCTGCTGCAGCATGGCCAACATTGAGTTCCACCTGGTGGGCATGTCACAGATTAGGCGGTTCTTGGGCAGGTTAAATTCCTTTTGAAGGTCATCCAGCCGAGCACTGCCATTATATGACCTGTGGAAATGCACACAGACTTTCCTGGCCTGCCTCAGGACATCCTGTAAGCCCGGGTACCTGCCCAAGAACCGCTGCACCACCAAGTTAAGGACATGAGCCAAACAGGGCACATGGGTCAGTTGTCCCTGTCGGAGGGCGGAGAGGAGGTTGGTGCCATTGTCGCAAACCACCATACCTGCCTTAAGCTGGCATGGCATCAACCACCTCTGAACCTGCCCCTGCAGAGCTGACAGAATCTCTGCCCCAGTGTGGCTCCTGTCCCCCAAGCACACCAGCTCAAGCACCGCATGGCATCTTTTGGCCTGCATGCTTACGTAGCCCCTTGAATGCCTACAGAGCACCGCTGGTTTCATGAAGGAAGAAGAAGAGGAGGGGGTAGAGGAGAGAGGTGTGGCAGAATCACCACTAGTAGTATTTTGGAGGCGTGGTGGCAGAACAACCTCCAACACTACTGCACCTTGTCCTACATCCTTCCCAGCTGCCAGAAGAGTCACCCAGTGTGCGGTGAAAGATAGGTAACGTCCCTGTCCATGCCTGCTGGACCATGAATCAGCGGTAATATGCACCCTACCGCTGACCGCCCTGTCCAGCGAGGCCAAGACATTGCCTTCCACATGCCGGTAGAGAGCCGGAATCGCCTTCCGTGAGAAAAAGTGGCGTTTGGGAACCTGTCACTGAGGAACCGCACATTCCACAAACTCACGGAAGGGGGCAGAGTCTACCAACTGAAAAGATAGCAGTTGAAGTGCTAGCAATTTAGCCAAGCTAGCATTCAACTGCTGGGCATGTGGATGGCTGGGAGCGAACTTCTTATGGCGGTGCAGCAGCTGGGGCAGGGAAATTTGCCTGGTACAATCTGACGTCGGTGTACCGATAGCAGATTGCCCCCAAGTACTTGGCTGTGACACACCTAATTCTACACTTTCATTCCTCATTTCATTTTAGGTATGCTTGCCAACGAACTGCATGGTAGGTCAACATATGTCTGGTCAAGCATGTGGTGCCCAAGCGGGAGATGTTTTGGCCACAAGAGATACGCTTGAGACATATGTTGCAAATAGCAGTGGTGGGATCTGATGCACTCAAAAAAGGCCCACAGCAAAGAACTTTTGGAATAACGCGCAGAGACAGCAGTGCCCTGCACATGCGGAGCTCTGCGGTGTGATGCAGTCGGTGTGCTGCCCTTAAGCTGGCCCCTGGAAGGCACCCTGCCTCGTTGATGATGTGCCTCCTCCTCCTCCCCCTCCTCTCTCCTATCAGGCACCCATGTGGAGTCAGTGACCTCATCATCCCCTCCCTCCTCATCACTGGAGCAAAGCTGGCAGTATGCTGCAGCTGGGGGAACATGACTGCCAGATTGCTGTCCTTCTTGGGCACCCCCTCTCTCTGGGCTCACGTTACTGCCTTCCTCTAGATGGGTATCATCATCGGAGCCTTCAAAACACTGGGCATCCTCCTGGAACATGTACCCAATACTGTGGTCAAACAGTTCGGGGGACTCCTCAGGAGGACATGGTGGGGCTAGGAAAGGAGTGACTGATGCCATTGAGCAGAGGGAAGAGGCCGCGTTGGCAGCTGCTTTGCCAGACAAAGTACCCTGAGCCTTGGTGAGAGAGGATGAGAAGGATGAGGACGGCTTGGTCATCCACTCTACCAAGTCTTCCGCATGTTGCGGCTCAACACGGCCAGCTGCCGAAAAAAAGGCCAAGCGTGTCCCACGGCCACGTACTGATGAGGATGCACCGTCTCCAAGACCAGCACTGTTGTCTCTAGGCACAGAGCCTGCTTGCCCTCTTTTATTGGCTTGTGACTGTCTGCATCTCCTTGTTGGCCTTCCAAACATACTAATGACCTGCAGTGAGATGTAGCTGCACAAAGCTGGGATGTATATATATACTGATACTGCAGCTAGCAGAATCAACTGCCTGCCTGTAGTATTATTAGTATGAGAACACCAGCAATTGTCTTCAGGTAGCTTTAGGTGAACACTGTGCAGAGGATGCAGTACACTAATGCCCTGTACACACGATAGGATTTTCCAATGGAAAATGTGTGATAGGACCTAGTTATCGGAAATTCTGACCGTGTGTAGGCTCCATCACACATTTTTCATAGGAATTTCCGACGCACAAAGTTTGAGAGTTTTCTATAAAATTTTCCGACAACAAAATCCATTGTCGGAAATTCCAATCGTGTGTACACAAATCCGACGCACAAAGTGTCACGCATGCTCATAATAAATTAAGAAACGAAAGCTATTGGCTACTGCCCCGTTTATAGTCCCGATGTATGTGTTTAACGTCACCACGTTCAGAACGATCGGATTTTCCAACAACTTTGTGCGACCGTGTGTATGCAAGACAAGTTTGAGCCAATATCCGTCGGAAAAAATCCATGGATTTTGTTGTCGGATTGTCCGATCAATGTCCGACCGTGTGTACGGGGCATCTCTGTAAATACTGTAACTGCCTGCCTGTGGTATCAATAGGAGCAGAACAACAGCAATTGTCTTCAGGTAGCTTTAGGTGCACACTGTGCAGAGGACGCAGTACACTAACTGTAAATACTGTAACTGCCTGCCTGTGGTATTAATAGGAGCACAACAGCAATTGTCTTCAGGTAGCTTAAGGTGCACACTGTGCAGAGGATGCAGTACACTAACTGTAAATACTGTAGCTGCCTGCCTGTGGTATTAATAGGCTCAGAAGAACACCACCAATTTTCTTCAGGTAGCTTTAGGTGCACACTGTGCAGAGGACACAGTACACTAACTGTAAATTCTGTAGCTTCCTGCCTGTGGTATTAATATAGGATCAGAAGAACACCACCAATTTTATTCAGGTAGCTTTAGGTGCACACTGTACAGAGGACACAGTACACTAACTATAAATACTGTAGCTGCCTGCCTGTGGTATTAATAGGAGCAGAACAACAGCAATTTTCTTCAGGTAGCAGAGGACGCAGTACACTAACTGTAAATACTGTAGCTGCCTGCCTGTGGTATTAATAGGAAAAGAAGAACACCACCAATTTTATTCAGGTAGCTTTAGGTGCACACTGTGCAGAGGACACAGTACACTAACTGTAAATATTGTAGCTGCCTGCCTGTGGTATTAATAGGAGCAGAACAACAGCAATTGTTGCCAGGGAGCTTTAGAAGAAAAATGGGAACCCCCAACAGGGGACCAAAGTACCCCCCGGTACAACGGGACTTTTTAGGTGAACAAAACAATTGTGTTTTATAATAAAATCCTTATTTATTTTATTTAGAAAAAAAAAAAGAAGCATAAAAACAAGACAGACTAAACATACATCTATACAAAAGTGCCTATACAGCAAATTTCCTTTTATACTAAACACTGTATACTCTTATCCGTAAACACATATTTCTCTATAGGCCTTACACGTTTCAGGATGGTGTCCCTTCTTCAGAGGCGTATTTATCAAGAGAAGTTGTGTATTAAAGAAAGGACGTGTTCTGAAAAGACAAGTAAAAACAGTTTTACATATTTAGGATATTCTATGAGGCAAATAATTCATAACATAGCATCCAACAATGTCCAACATACATACCAGATCCAGTCCTTTAAAGAGAACAATGCTGTGCACAAAGTGTGCAAAAAACACAGACTTTTGTATTATAAAAAGGTGATTGCTAAAAAACAATGGTCACCAATTAATCAGACAACTGGGCATGGTGGCTCTCCCCTGGGTTCAGGAATAGCTCCGCAAAGGCCCCCAAACAGGAGGAAGGCCCTGCCAAATACTCACTGTGACTCTGAAAAAAGAGGGAAGAAAAAGGGAAAAAGGAGGAAATTTGTATATAGATTAATCATTCACACTCAGCTGCTATAAGCATTCTGAATTATTGTGAACTATTTTCTATATGGTATCAAGCAGAATGAAAGGTTCTGGGTTATAGCCGTAAGGTAAGTAGTTTTTTAATAATTATGCCATTTATGAGTTAACACTATTAACTATATTATCATCAATGGTCCCACTAACTGTAAATACTGTAGCTGCCTGCCTGTGGTATTAATATAGGATCAGAAGAACACAACCAATTTTATTCAGGTAGCTTTAGGTGCACACTGTGCAGAGGACACAGTAAACTAACTATCAATACTGTAGCTGCCTGCCTGTGGTATTAATAGGAGCAGAACAACAGCAATTTTCTTCAGGTAGCTTTAGGTGCACACTGTGCAGAGGATGCACTACACTAACTGTAAATACTGTAGCTGCCTGCCTGTGGTATTAATAGGATCAGAAGAACACCACTAATTTTCTTCAGGTAGCTTTAGGTGCACACTGTGCAGAGGACGCACTACACTAACTTGTAAATACTGCAGCTGCCTGCGGTACTGTACTAATAGGATCAGAAGAACACTAATTTTCTTCAGGTAGATTTAGGTGCACACTGTGCAGAGGACGCACTACACTAACTGTAAATACTGTAGCTAATAGGATCAGAAGAACACCGGCAATTTTCTTCAGGTAGCTGTAAATACTGTAAAAACACCTGGACAAAAAATCTATAAAAAAAACATGCTAAAAACCAAAAAGCTGAACTAAAAAAGTGATGGCCGAATGTTTAGTAACTAACCATCATATAGAAAGCCGCAACTAATGTGTACAACATCAATACATTATTAGGTGGAAAATTTTTAAAAGTCGCGTTATCCAAAACTGCACCAAAATCCAAATAGTGATATATAGATGTGACAAAAATATATACAAATATTAAATCATTAACCAGTGCTGATAATGAGAACATCAAAAAATGAATAAATGATAAACATTAGAAATAGTCAATACATATTGTGATAAATAAAACACCAGTGAATAATGAATTCCAAGTCCATCAATACGCGAACAAATTCTAAATAAATTCTGTTTCCAAATGATGAGTGACATCCATCCCCACAATCAACGGGAATGCGGTCTTACCAAAATGCCATGATCCCCCATAACAGAGGCTCAAGGGAAGCATGTATTGCATTGGCAACTCCAGGAAACAGCAAACAAACTTTGGATGGTGAGGGGTCACTCCACTTCAACTCGGTTCAGCAGGGCATTACCGCAATGCATGGAAGAAAGTAATGCTCCAATAGTGTAAAACCATTAACACTCTTTATTTAAAAAATATGTAAAACACTTACATAGTAGCAGCTGTAAAAACACACAGAAAGTCTGTTGCGCCAGGCGGAGCACAAACAGACAGCCCGTTCCTACTGGATACACGAATGGAATACGAGGTGACGTCAGCTCGTCGCTCTGCCCTATGCGTTTCGTAATAACTTTCGTCGTCCAGGGGCACGGGCGGCGCGCTGCGTCACCTCCTAAATACAGACAAAGAGTGTGTCAAGCCTCGTTCCGAGCCGACACATAAACGTACGCATGCGCCATAATAAAACAGCACTGCTCCGCACGTAAACAGACCCAAACATTCGGGCAGCTGAAAAATATGACTCCAAACGTGCCCATAATAAACCGCGAGACCCGCCAAAATAGACGAGATAAATGCCAAAGGTAAAAAAGATGTGGAAAGTGCTGACGAGTCCCCCCCCACCGGAACTGATTAAAATGTAACTAAAGGTGTAAAAACACCTGCCTGCCTGTCAGTAGTAGGAAGAGAAAACAGGAACGGATCTAGCTAAACTGAATACAGTATATATATATATATATATATATATATATATATATATATATATATATATATATATATATATATACACACAACACCTAGGATGTATATATATACACAATACACTGTAAGTGCAGCTAACTGGCTCGCCTGCCTACTCTATCTAACTTAAATCAAATGACACTGTCTCTCTGTCTATCTATCTCTCTCTCAATGCCTGAACACACTACACAGGGCCGCCGTTCAGGCGGCCTTATATAGTGTGGGGCATGTACTAAACCCCCTGAGCCATAATTGGCCAAAGCCACCCTGGCTTTGTCCAATTACGGCTCTCTGTACAGACGGCGCTGTGATAAGCCAAGCATGTGGGTCATAGTGCATGCTTGGCCAATCATCAGCCAGCAATGCACTGCGATGCCGCAGTGAATTATGGGCCGTGACGCGCCACTCGAATTTGGTGCGAAAGGCCCATATCGTTCGGAATTCGGCGAACGACCGAACAGGCAATATTCGAGTCGAACATGCGTTCGATTCGAACATGAAGCTCATCCCTACCCAGGACACAGTCTGCTCCCAGAAGGTGTGTCTGGACGTGAATGTCATCACCGTTCCATTACCGCAATATAACATTTCAGTGTTTGAAGGTATAGATAATACATATAATACATATACATATATATATATATAATACAAACTTGGTCAATATATTCGAATAAGCTATTCTATGTTCTAAATCTACTGTATAACAGAAGGTATCAATGCTTTCGTATACTTTTGTTCTTTTTCGTGAAAAACGTAATAAAAAACTATTGAAAGAAAAAAAACTTTTTTGCTGCATTGATTACAAATTGTAGATACCGTGTACCAATGTATCTCTCAGTTCCAAAAAAAGGGGAAATGTAAATTGAAAACTTGTGATTTAAATAATCAAAAATAATAGCTTCCCTACTACTGAGAGAGAGTTTTCTAATCTCAGCAAGGTGACAGCAGGAAGGCGACAGAAGAATTGATTTGCATTGGATGTAGTTGGTATAATATAAAGTTTTGCTTGTTTAATATTTAACATTAAATGTCTGATATATGGGATTATATTTAAATCATTGATTGTTGTTTCTGCATATTATACATCTCCCAGCTTCCTAACTGTGTTACTTTGAATTTCTACTTCAAAGGCATGGCCACTGCATTAAAACCAAATATAATGGGTTACAATAGACAATTTAACAGCAGCCCGGTATTCTAATTAGCATCTTGGAAAATTATTGTAATAAAACTAGAATACATTTTTTTCCGATAATTTTCCACTGTTCATTGTACTGTTTCCTTAATACATCTCACATGGGTTGTAAAGAGCAAAAAAAACAGCAACCTAATTTAGATCCTCCAATCTCGCCGCTTATACATTTGTTAGGTGTGGTGACCAGTTGGTGTGTCTTATATTAGACACTGTGAAGAGGATATAGTAATGTTACCAGCCATGTGTTCTCTTTCCTGGGACATAAACACCCTCAATATGACCAGGCATACTGTAAAGCTTAGCAGCAAAATAACAGAATACTTGTACTCTACATTTTCTTGTAAATTTTTGGGGGGATTTGTTTATAAATTTCGTGACACCACCAATAATTGATGGTATATTGGTGATTGAACTACTTCTTTTATCCAAGACTCCTCAGATCCAGGTGTAGTTATGAAAATAATGAAATTTTATAATAGTATACATATAATGATTAACATATATTTACGTATTCACTAAACCTAGATAATATAATTGCTAATTAGTATAAAAAAAAAACACATGAAAAGGGCAGCTGATGGCAGTCCACATTTTTAGAAACACAGAACAGTAAAAGCATAAAAATAGACCAATGTTTTAATCTTTCATTTTTTAAATTGTATTTATTACATATTTTACTTAGTCTCAGTATAGATCTACATTTGTCCCAAGCATGTTTGAATTCACTCACTGTTGACTGAATCCCTATCTCTAATGGACATCTATTCCAAACTTTTCGTTATGGGTCCCAAACTTTATTAACTAGTAATTTTCCTTCGAAACACTACATCAAAAAACAAAGTACTTACACGTGAAAATACATTTTATATTAAATAATATTTCACTTTAATTTTTCTTTTTCTTCATTAACATCCCCCTAGTACTTTTTGGTGACCCCATCTTTTGCAAAGTTCCTCCCTTCCCTTAAGTGAAAGAAAGAAAGAAAGAAAGAAAGAAAGAAAGAAAGAAAGAAAGAAAGAAAGAAAGAAACCATCATTCACTTAAGCGTATTCTAATTTTAATATACTTTTCATCACCCAAATATCAGTTTGCACATTTGTAATTAACTTGCATGTTTAACCAGTAAAATGTGGATTAAAACTGCATCAATAGTAGTAATCCTATACATCTTCTCATGGCCAGCACAGTGGCTTAGTGCTAAGCATTTCTGCCTTGCAGCACTGGGGTTCATATTTTGAATCCAACCAAGACAATATCAGCATAGAGCTTACATGTTCTCCCTGTGCTTCCATGGGTTTTCTCACACATTCCAAAGGCATGTTGGTAAGTTAAGCCTTGTACACACGATCAGATTTTTGGACGACCGTTTGTCCATTTTTTGATGCATGCTAGTCTCATGTCAAAAGTGAAGAGGTTACTCACCATATGAAAATTCTCGTACGACAGAATACAACTTCAGAAGTGACGTAATGTGTTGAATAGTTTTGTATGTATTCTTTCATTTCTGAGCATGCGTAGTCTTGCTCTTACAATTTTTTTCATACAAAAACCATACTAATTATACAAAAATTGGACGTAAAGTTCACGTACGACAAAAATTTTATAGTCTGCACATCCAGCTTTTGCCAGATGAAAAACCACAATCAGCTGTCGAAAACACCACACTAACAATCCGAAAATCAGCCGATCGTTCGTCTAACAAAATTTTACTTCCGATTTCATAACATGTGTTTAATTGGCTTCTTTCTAAATTGGCCCTAGTGTATATATATGTAGGGGATGGAACCATAGTTTGTAAGCTCCTTGAGGGCGTGAGCCAAAGTGAATGTATAATATGTAAAGCGCTAAAAACCTGTTGGTGCTAAATAAATAACTTCAATAAATATGTTTCCAGGAAAGCGATTATTTCTTTATATTTTTAGCTGAACTATACAGAAAAACTAGCAAAAAAAAAAAAAAAACATTTTACAAACAATTTTATTTAGTGACATTTTATTTAGTATCTGACAAAACATACTTCAGGGATAAAGCACAGCTTGAAATGATGGATGATACTTTGATTGCATGATTTTTGTCTGTATGACCTAACTGATAAAAATTGATGAGATCAGGGATGCCAACAAAAAATAGCTTTTTTGAAACGTCTTAGGACCATATTGGAAAGTGATATTGGTATATAATTTCTATAAACTAGGATGTATAGTAATGTGGGTTTTAAGCAATCACTGTTGCTGGAATGTATCAATGCTAAAAAAATTTAATTGAAAATCAGAATAAATTTTTTTTTTTTTTTTACAGACTATGAAGTTAGTGTATGTTGTTTATTAAATGATGTTTATTCCTGAGTGAAACAGAATGAAATATAAGGAAAACTTTTAAAGATGAATGTATCCAGTTAGATCAAATTGTAATTATTAGAACATCAAAAATAAAGTTCTAACGTGCAGCAATGTCTTGCCTGGCAACGTAAGAGACCTTATTTAGTCTTTGAAGTTAAACTTTTACAGGTCCTGTCCACTGAGCAACCCGTGACTCAACAGTGAAAGGAGATGCAGCAGATCAATGAGCTTTTATCTATATCACTCTGCTATCATCTCTCATCAGCATGATCCTTGTTAGCACATAAGCACTACAGCACAACTAATTGTTTTCTTGATTTGCTTCTCCCTCTTCCAGACTGAACTCTGCTGTACAGGGGATTGCTAGATGCTGATACCAAGCCAAATTCAGGTGCTTACACTGCTTGCAAGAAACCTCAAAGATCATAACACTCGCAAATGGGCTAGAAATTCAACAAATCTGTGCACTAACGTATTGGAAAATCCATTGGGATAAAAACAAATGCATGATTATCAAATGCTGCATGTTATGCATTTGTGAACTAAACCTAATCTGTTTTTTACTTCAATTCTTGCTTAAAGGCAAAGTACAGCTAAAGCTCTTTTAGCTGTACTTCTCCTGTGGATCACGGGAGTGCAGTTTGTTCTGCACTCCTGTGACCTATTTTCAGCAGAGAGCGGGCTGAAGTCTGCTCTCTGCTGACGTCACAGTGTCGGTCCAGGCTCAGACATCATCATGACCATAGAGTCTGCCCATATCCATGGACTGGCACCTGGCTCAGCCTCTCAACGAGCCGCTGAGAGGCTGAGCCAGCCACTCCGCCCCCTCCACAGCCCACTGCACCAGTGAGCGAGGAGGGGCAGAGCAGAGAGCCGCTGACTGACAGTCAGCAGCTCTCTGCTCACAGAGCTGTGGTAACTGAATGATTAACGGTGTTCGATTGTTCAGTTCTCAGTGTTAGAGATGCCGGGGGACAGATGCAGCATCGGAGTGATGCTGCATCCACCTAGGTAAGTATGGTTCTAAAAAGAAAAACCCATACTTCTCTTTTAACTTTATGGTGCTTGTACACAGACTGAACATTGGACATCATATATTTGTTTTAGATATAATTAGGTGACACAATGTGTATGGAGCAAATGCAACACTACACAGAGGGTAGAATTTAGAAAGTGGTGCATTAAGTCCATATCTAAAAATACAGCCATCCAATAGGAGCAGGCCAAGCATGCATCATCTGCTCACTCTACAATCATCATCAGGGAAAATCATCGTACAACCATGCATACCATGCATACATTTTTATCAAGATGCATGTCTGTGCCTCTGGAGGTGGGATGGGGTGAACTGTACAGACAATGAAACAAGCTCTCTTTAGAAGAAAACAATTGGATAGGCCAATCAACTTCCTCTCTGAGAAGGCTTGGGAAGGGGATGCCTGTTTGGAGGTAGGTCTTACAAACATATAACCCCTCCCCCTCCCCACACATACACACACACACACACCGGTTGTACCATATACTGACAGAGGAAGGGTAAACACACACAAACTATTTAGGAATTAAAGAGCATAAACCAAGAAACACAATTTAGAAGTGGGCTTTTCTAATCTCTTTCACTAGTATTTGAAAAAAGACACTGTTCATTTATTCAAGTTACTCAAGCATGTTCTCTTTTCTCACATCTTAAGCCGCTATGATAATATTCCCCATTGAGAACATAATTTTGAAATTTCAGATAGGGAATTAATAGTCGATAATTATACATGGGGCATTTAATCATAGACTTAGACATTATTTAAATTAGGTAAATGGATATTTGTTTGCATTTGCCTGGGGTAGTTCTAAAAAGTAATCACAACATCTCATTGTCATATACTGCTTCCATGCAGTGTATAGCGGAGGGTTGTTCTGTGGATTCATTCGTTAATCCATTATTAACTGTCAGCAGCTCTTATTGTATCCATTGTTACCTGGAGCACTACTCTTGTAATTATATACAGTAGCAAAGGCAAGGTCAGGTAATCTTCTGTCTTTTGACCCGCAGTGACCCTAGTCTAATGTGAGGAGGATTTATGTTAAGGGCACTGCAACATTCATAAATACCAATAACTATCAAGGCGTACACAGATGATTTAAAGTTTTTTTTTTTTTTTTTAACATGGAAGTGCTGCCTTTTCACTTTTCTTTTTTTCATTTTAAAAGCAGTGGCAATAGAAAAATATGTTAAAAAGGCCTAGACAAGTGAGCACTGTTGGTATACAAGCAATACATTTCAAGAAAAAGCTAAATCAGAACAGATTTTTTTTAAAGTGTGTCTCTACCTTTTACTTCTTTAGTCAATCACTCCAGCATGTACAATTAGGCAACTGACAGGATAGCAATTGTGAGATATCTGGTGACCTTTGGCCCTATATTTTATTCTGTCAGGTTTATTTTGCGGGACCACTAAACCTAATTATCCTAAATAGGTTCATTTAATTACATTTAAACATAAAATCACGGATGAATATGCCAAAAATTCAAAAGCTTACTTCCAAGTAATAGAAGAATTTTAGTACCACCTTTTGTCTAATATGCCAGCTAACATAAAGCAGTTGTATGCACAGCCAGATTCCATACATTTCTGACATCCCATTTGTTGCATAGATGGTTTGAAATCATTTTTTTTTCATATCACTGCTATGTTTTTCTAGATAACACTGGTTTTATGTGTGTGTGTGTGTGTGTGTGTGTGTGTTTGCACACTTTTATATGCTACAACCATGTTGCCTGTGCATGGATCTTATAAGAAACTAAAGGGGTTATTTACGAAAGGCAAATCCACTTTGCACTGCCAGTGCACTGCCAGTGCACTGGAAGTGCAGTCGCTGTAGATCTGAGGGGAAAATCTGAAATGAGGGGAAGCTCTGCTGATTGTATCATCCAATCTTGTGCAAGCTTAAATGCTGTTTTTTATTCTCCTTGCATGTCCCCCTCGGATCTCTATTGAAACTAGTAAGGGCCCTTTCACACGATCGAACCGTTCAGGTCCGCCTGTCAGTTTTGACGGTGGACCTGAACGGGCAGAGCGACGGATGTCAGCGGAGACATGTCCGCTGACATCCGACCCGGTCCGATCCGCAAAAAGCAGACGGATGGCCCTACATCCAGATCCGTCGCTATCGGATCAGGTGAGATCTGATGAAATTGGACATGCTGTCCGTTTTCATCCGATCCCTCCATAGGCAGCAGCGGCGTCTGACAAGCCCCTCCTCGCTCAGTGAGCAGAGAGGGACCTGTCATCCGCCGGCTCAGCAGAGATCAACGGAGAGATCTCCCGTTGAGCCGGTGGACTGAGGCGGGCTCCATGGAAATCTAATTAATAATATAATATTATTAATATATTAATATTAATAATATGATGTGTGACCACACCAATATGTGATGAAAAAGTGTTAACCAATATGTGATGAAAAAGTGGTAACCAAACCCACATAAAACATCCACTTCAATCTATGTGTATTTATATATACTTTGAATGCATTGAGGTTATTAATTTCCACTTTATTCCCTGGTCAATTTCCCCAAAAGAACATATAATAAAGATGAATTGATAATAAAGAATATTAAAAGGGTAAGGAAGGAATAACATTACTGAATTATTTATTTGTGCTGATCTTTTATATAGCTCGTATAAAAGGTGAATGTTGAATCTATATCACCAATGGGTGCACTATAATACCAGGTGAAAATTAGGGATGGGCTGAATGGACCCCTGTTTGGTTCACACCAGAACTTTCGAAACACAGCGAAAGTTCGGACCCGAATAACGAACCCCATTAAAGTCAATGGGACCCAAACGCCAAAAATCAAAAGTGCCCATTTTGAAGGCTTATATGCAAGTAATTGGGCATACAGTGGTTATAGGGGTCCGGGTCCTGCCCTGGGGGACATGTATCAATAAAAAAAAAAGTTTGTGAAAAACTTCATTTTTAAATGAGCAGTGATTTTTAGATTTTTAAAGTGAAAGCATAAAAATGAAAAATTCCTTCCAATATAGTGCATGGGGGGTCTCCTTAGTCTACCTGTAAAGTGGCAGATCTGTACCATGTCTAGAATCTGCTGCAGCAATAATCAAATTTATAAAGCCCAAATAAATGACATTTTCTTCTGCCTTCTCCAAAGCTCCTCTCTTAACCAACAGAATACTGGCAGTAACACACGCAAAATGATATGGTGTTAAACTGGCAGCAATGCACACAAAACAATATGGCGTTAAACTGGCAGTAACGCACGCAAAACTATATGGCATTAAACTGGCAGTAACACACACAGAAGTGAATGGCGTTAAACTGGCAGTAACACAATCAAATAGACGGTGTTCAACTGTCACTACACTGATGCTATCTGAACTGTCCCTACTCTAGCTATACACTAATGTCAAGCAATATATCACACGGAACTGTCAGGTAGTGTGTGAGTCAGCGCTCACTGGCAGCTATAAGGTGGATCATAAGGGATCAATAACAGAGGGGGGGACAACAAGATATACCCAAAATGAATTAATACAAATTAGTCCATACAGTCCATAGTATTAAGGGATATCAAGGAGAAGTCCACAGGACGGATGGATCCACAGGTGGATGTAGATTGCACACACAGTCACCGGCAGCTCCTCAGCAGGAAATGGGAGTTCCCTCAGACAAACAAAAACAGCAGAAAGAGGGCGCCTGGGTCAGTGAGATAGTAAAAGCAAGTAACACTTAATTCAGATACATTTACATAAAAGTATGTTGCAAGCTGCACACAGGGTGGATGTGGATCACTAATCAAGCAGTCAGCCATCACAAGGGATGAGAAGACCACTGTGGGGATAAGCTCAGACCTGCCATATGGAGGTGTATAACCAGCAGCATCTCCAGCTCTCACACCTGCTCTCACAGAGCTAGCAGGAGACCAAATCAGGAAGGGGGCAGGCCGCAACGCATTTTCTTTTTTTTTTGCCTGAAGAAGGAGGCGGCACCTTGGAAACGCGTTGCGGCCCGCACCATTCCAAGATACTTTTGTGTAAGTGTATCTGAATAAAGTGTTACTTGCTTACTATCACACTGACCCAGGCACCCTCTTTCTCCTGCTTTTATACACTAATGCCAAGATTACTGACAGTCTCACTACACTACACTGAAACTAAATGAGCTGTCCCTTCTAAGCTTTCACTGCTTCAGCCAATCAGGGCTTGCAATGCACTGTTCAGCGCTGCAATGTATTGTGGTCGGTTTGTTCCGCTGTTCGCTCAGGAGAATCCCTAGTGATAATTAACTAAATAGTTTTTCGGATTAAAAGCTATATAGAGTTTTCTGTCAATTTAGTTTCATTCTGAGAATGATTTATATTGTGGGTGATAAATTTTCTTTAACACATGCAGCGGTCCCCGCACACCGCTGTGACTGGCGACATGTCTCCAGGAGTTATTTCCGAGTTGGAGGGCTCCTGCACTGTGATTGGCTGGAGCCGCGATGACATCACTCCCTTGTGTGCGCGAGCTGCCAGTCACGTTGCGGCTACTGAAGAAACAGCGCGAGCAGGCCGTTACTTCAGTGCGCATGTGCCAATGACCTTGGCACATGCAGATACAGTGAATATCTCCTATACTGTGCAAGATATTTAAAGTTAAAGTGCGTCACACTTCACTAATTTTTTTTGGTGAATGGGTAGGGGTACAATATACCCGATACCCATTCACAAAGGGGAGGCAGGATCTGGAGGCCCCCTTGTTAAAGGGGGCTTCCAGATTCCGATAAGCCCCCCACCCGAGGACCCCCACAACCACCAGGCAAGGGTTGTGGGGATGAGGCCATTGTCCCCATCAACATGGGGACAAGGTGTTTTGGAGGGACCATGTTGAGGGCATGTGGCCTGGTACAGTTCAGGGAGGGTGCTCTCTCTCCCCCCCCTCTTTTCCTGTGGCCTGCCAGGTTGTGTGCTTGGATAAGGGTTTGGTATGGATTTTGGGGGGCCCTCACGCCATTTTTTTTCAAATTTTGTCACAGGGTTCCCCTTAATATCCATTCCAGACCAGGGGGGACCCCCACGCAATTTTGTTTTTATTTTGATGCGGGGTTCCCCTTCATACCAGACCCAAAGGGCCTGGTAATGGACTGGGGGGAACTCACGTAGTTTTTTTCAATGATTTTTATCTATATTGCCAGGATCCAACAATACATTACAGCCACAAGAAGTTTTAAAAGACATTTTTTTCCTTTAGAAATGTCATTTTACTGCGGTACTGTTCTAAACATGGCAAAGATTCGCTACTTTACAGGCATACTAAGGACACTCCCAGGCACGATATTTAAAGGAATGTTTCATTTTTATTGTTTCACTTTAAGCATTATTACAATCACTGCTCCTGAAAAAACAGCCATTTTTAAAACTTTGTTTTTCATTGCTACATGTCCCCAGGGCAGAACCCTGGTCCCCATACACTTTTTATGGCAATAACTTGCATTTAAGCCTTTAAAATGAGCACTTTTGATTTTTCATGTTCGTGTCCCATAGCCTTTAACGGTGTTCGCACACATTTTTGACCCTCTCACCAGTTCTGGTGCGAACCGAACCGGGGGTGTTCAGCTCATCCCTATCCAATAGCCAATGGCACATGAGCATGGTGGTACCATAATATTAATGCTTTAAATGCAAAACATTCTTGTATAGAATGAAAAGAATCAAACATTAGTAATAGTATTTTCTATGGATGTTTGTGCTCAGCTCCATAGCCTAGTGGTATGCTCTGCTACCTTCAAAGGTTCAAGCCATAGGTTTGAACCTCATCAATGGTATCACCTCCTGAAAATGTACATTGTACTCAGCTGCATAATTAGTGAATGCATAACAGTTTGGTTCATTCCATCATTTTAACTCTTCAAATGCATGCAAATGGTGTAGGTTCTCCCCCCAGTGCATACCAGGCCCTTTGGATCTGGTATGGATTTTAAGGGGAACCCTGCACCACAATAAAAAAATGACGTAGGGGTCCCCCAAAATCCATACCAGACTCTTATCGGAGCACCCAAGCTGGCATGTCAGGAAAGGGGGGGCCGAGTGAGTGCCTCCTGAACCAGGCCACATGCCCTCAACAATGGGAGGGTGCTTTGGAGTCCCCCAAAGCACCTTGTCCCCATGTTGATGGGGACAAGGGCTTCATCCCCACAACCCTTGCCAGTAATTGTGGGGGTCTGCAGGCAGGGGTGTTGTGGAAAATTTTATATTAATGTGTTGTCATACGTCTCCCAGTGTGTGTGTTCAATCACAGCCCGCTCTAATAGCTGACTGGGGCAGACCAACCCTGGTTGAGATCCGTTTGGTAGTGAAAAGCTCTTTGGGGATGTAGAGAAATGTTTGTGGAGTGGGGACATGTCCGCCAGCTAACGTCTGGTGGGGGTGTGTTCGCTCTGCAAAGACATTGTTGGTTTAACAAGTGTGCTCTCGTGTTGCCCCTGTGTGCCTGATCAACACATTTGTGGCCCAATGAGTGTACACCTGCCGATAATCTCTCGTCCACAAAGACAGTAGAATAATCCGGGTATACATTGTTCTCTGGAACAATGTATAATAGGGATTTCTATCAACGGAAATACGAGAGTCTTTTGGGTTCTGGTTGGAGACAGGGTTAATGTTTGAAAGCCATGTGGCTTCTAAAAACATACATGCACCCTGTCTCTGCTCAGACACACCCATAAGACTCCTGTAGTCATTGTTCATTGGTTGTTGCATTTTCCTGTTTTGTTAAATCCTTATATGGTCATTGATATCCTGTGAGGTCACAAGCTTTGTAAGAGGTGTTTGGCTGTTGGAGGCGGAACCCTCGAGCTTTTGGGACCTCCTATTGATATGCTAATAAAGTGGCTCACGCAGACAGCTAAGGGAGGCTGGCGAGCAGTGGGTTTTTGGATCCGGAAGCAGGAGGATGTGATTTTTTTGTCTAGTGGTCTGGATGGGGCACACACCAGAGGATGGATACGATCAAAAGGTGAGATGGTATTATATCATTTAGACGAAATTGTTATTAACAGGAGATTTGGCTGTGTGCTTTGCGTACAACCAAATTTCGCTGACAGCATGGCGAGCCAGGTAGGAGTGAACAGAACCTCCTTCAGAATCGGATCATTAAGATGTGCTGGGGAGGGTCTGCTTCGCAAAAAGAACAAATTTTTCGTCTTTTGAAATAATGCTGGAAGTTTGGTCGTATGTCTGGTGTGTGCCTGTGTGTGTGTGTGTGTGTGTGTGCGTGATTTGTATCTCGAATCATTGTGTAAGGAGACTGTGTGTGTGTGTGTGTGTGTGTGTGTGTGTGTGCCTGATGCTGTGTAACAAGTTTATAATGCAGATGTTTGAAATAGAAATGTATGAATTGATATTATTTGCAGCCTGCAATGTGTGTGTGGCTGAGTAGTTTTGTAAGTAGCTGAACCTGTTTGTAAAGATGAGTTTAGTGAAGGGGCAGGCATTGTTGTTTTTGTATTGAAAGGGGCTACGCCCTGGGGGAAGGGAACTATAATGTTCTGAACAGACATTGCAAGCATTCACTGTCTGTATCTTTCAATGTTTTGGTTCCTGTGAAAGCTGATGTGAACTGAGTTTGAGTGTATGTTACAGCCGTGTAATTGTGGGTTATGTGGCTTGGTTGTTTCCTTGGATAGCATGTGTTCCTAAGTTGTGCTTTTTGTAACTTTAACACTTTTTTAAATGTTTGTCTAAGCGTTCATTTAGTATCTCAAATGTGTAATTTTGTGGGGAGAAATTTTTGGTTTTGGCAGGAAAATGTTTTTTGTCTGCTACTTCCTTTTGTTCTCTTGTTGTTGTTGTCTACCATGTGACTACGGTTGGCCATTTTCTTTTCCTTTGTGTGTGAACTTTGAAATGTTTATCCATCTTGGTCAGTTTTGGCTGGAAAATGCGCCATTTTGTTGTGGTCTGGCTTTTGTTGTGGTCACCATGTGCATCGGCGGCCATTTTGAAGACCTGTGCTCCATTGTGTATTCCTTTGTGTGTGCAAAGCCATGTGCTTCAAGCTACAATATGGCTTCTAGGCACCATTTTGTGAATTCTATTTTTGTACTGTTTACTTTTCAAGGAAACTATTGCGTTTTCTGTATTGAATATTGGTTTTAAGTTCAAATGCCTGTCGCATATCCAAGTGCCCATGCATTGTTGGGACATCACAATAGGAGGTGTTTACACCCTGTGGGGGTCTCAGGTTTCTAGGTAATAACATGGGGGGAGTTCTAACTCTCAGAGTCAAATAGTGTATTGTTTAAGAAATCCTGGTTTGTCTTGTCATTTGTTAATGTCGGCCATTTTTCAGTAGTCCGGGTTTCATTCACCATTTTGCCATGGACCGATTTTCGATTGCTGCAACTGCCTTTTTGTTTATGCTGATTTTAGTCTCCAGCGAAATATCTCTGGTTTTGTACTGAATTTCATTTCCAGTAGAATCATTTAGGTTTTTATTCCAGTTGTTTTAAAGAAGTTTATGTTTCTAGTGAAGAAATCTCGATTTTGGCGGGATCGACAACTAAATTTCATGTGTTAATGGCGCCATTTTGTTTGTGGCTGTAGTGGAAGGGAAAAGAACTCCTTCAGCCATCTTTTTGCAGGAGTTTCAGTTTTTGGCTTTTGTTACACTGTTGTGTGGTAGTTCTGTCTCAAAACTTGTGGTTTGACTTCCCAGGGGATATGTGAGACAAGGGGGATTCCCTCCCATTTGCAATATGGGGGCTTATTCCACCCACTCCTGGACAAAAAGTTTTTTATCTGTTGATGTTAGCCATAGATTTTTCTAATGTTTTGATAGACAAAATATGAAGCTATTCAAGGCTTCCCCTCCCCCTCCCTCTTCCTACTCAGGTGTGCAACAGGAAGTTGGTGGGAGGGGCTTGGGGTCTTTTGACTTGTGTTTGGAAGGATAAAATTATTTTTATTTTTAAATTAAATGAAGGTTTATACTGTAATACAGTTTTGGGTAGAGATCAAACAGGAGGCGTCCATGTTATTGTTGTAATATCTAGGTACAGAGAGCAGCCGCAGTGTTTTGAAAAAAAAAGCAGACAAAAGTGCTCTGTGTATATTCGTCTGGCGACGCAGTGTACGGTCATACAGCGCAATGCGCTTGTGTATGCATACACTGTGAGGGGTTGAGACATAATTCGGGGGTTGATCTGTGGTTGTTGGTGAATCATTTGGCATAGTTAAAAAAAAGAGTGGTACTCTGTAGTTCCGTGCCAAACGTGTTGGGACAACAAGCCATAGAGTTGATGCCTCGTTTTAGTGTTTCTAGTTGAGTGACTAGTTTGTAGTCTGTCAATCCACCGTGTAAGAAGGCACCGGGCGGTGGTCTCCGAAATTGGTGCAAGGGTTTTCCCTGGACGCAGGGGTAAGACAATAAGCCGATTTGAATCGCCATGGGCAATGGCAGTCCGTGCAAGGGAAGGAATGCGAGGCTTCCCACAGTCAGACGGATGCACAAGAGCATGTGGAGTCTAGTTCTGAGGAAAAAGGCCATTAAAGCCCAGAAAGATTGACATAGGTGGTCCAAGGATACTATTTTGGGTATCCCTCTTGAGTTGATGTTGCGCGACTGCGGTTTCAGATATCTGTAATGTTGAGTGAGTTGATGGATGCGTAGTACACATTTGTGTGATTAAAAATACACAGGCCTGTTTTTGAACTTTGTGTGGCTGGTCCATGCAAAGATTTTGAAATGCTCTCGTGCCTTTCAAATTGTATTCCTTTCTATCGCTAAAAGAGTGAAGGCAGCATTCCATCTGGTCGTTTTTATTTTTTTCATTTTTCGTTTTTGGGAACTATGAAATATCTCCCCCACATTTGTATCTAAATGTTTGTCTTTGTTTCATTGTTTGTATGTGGTAACAAGATGTTTGAACCTCCCGTGACAGCCCTCTTGCCTGTCGCGGCTGTTGTATTTTAGGGAAAAAAAAAACGTGAAAGTAAGATTTACAGCGGGTTTAGTTATTATCGGTTTTGTGGAATGTCAGTGACAATTTACCAATGTACATGAATATTGTATTGTTTACCATTCTTTGAAGGATAGAGTAATAACTTTTGTTTATAAGTATCTTTTCAGGTCCAAATAGTTTCTGGAAGTGTGTGTACAGGTGTATAAGAAGGTAAAAGTATCATAGGCTATTTCACTGTTTTATTCTGCACCATTCTAAACCCTGCATGTCTTCCTCCAGTTTGTAATGAGGAGGGAAGAAAAGGGGGGATGAGAGTGATGAGAATAACACATTTTCAAACCAACAATACTAACCGCTCTAATTCTAACCAAGTTTGTGCCAAGACTGTCTTTCTTTGATGGAATTTGAATCAGCAAGCAGCAGTCTGGTGAAAGAGGCTCCCATCCCAGATGCTAAGAACCTTTTTGTCAATGGTTCCAGGTATTACACCCCGGATGGTAAACCACGCACAGGTTATGCAGTGACCACAGTCCCGATGTCTGGGTTATTGTCATATGAGGTTTGTTTGAAGGTCAACCAAAAACAGAGTTGTAGTTTCCTCATTAGCTGTCACCTACATTCTCAGCTGATGGGGTGGGTGCTATCACTGTAACATGAACTTCAAAAGGTCCACCACAGGGTTCACGAGTCCATCCTGGACCTTGACACAATAACCAGTTTACATTCTTCCCAACCAGGTGACTGGGTCATTATAAAGAATCTTGAGGGATGAGACCACGCCAGCCACTGCAAGAAGCTGATCAACCACAAAAGAGTAGAGGAGTATCTTTGTTCATTTATATTTTTTTGTTTAATACATTTTGGCAAGGGTAACGATGAAAAGCATCCCAACTAGCTAAGAAAGAGAACAGGACACATGGTCGGGTATTAGTGCCCCAGCGATGACGGCGATACATGATATATGTGACGTTCATATTGGCGTGAGGAGTTTTGACAGACTAGTAAAATCCAGACACCTGTCAATAGAACTTAACAACAAAACATTTCTAGAGGGTAAAATTAATTATAATTTTAACAATAGCTCTGCACCTTGCCAGCTTTAGTATCGGGATAACGAGGTAGCCCACAAGTGTGCTTCAACTGTAGTTTGGTATTAATGTGGATCTACAGCTTATAAGGTAATTTCCCGTAAGGCAAGAGGTTCATGTGTGCTGGTGAAACTCGTCCCAACATCTTATGTCGCAGCCAATCGTGAGGATCTGATGGCGCGAGAGAAGGTAAGAATGGCAGGGACAGCTGGAAGGGAATTGCTTGTACACGGTGGGGGCTTGAGCTTATGAAACAATTGAACAATTTCTCATCCATAGAGGATGAGATGTTTTCATGTAACTGTTGAAGCTACAAGGAAGTTCCCAAAGTCCAAGGGGGTTTCTGGGAATTCATAAGTAAAGACTGTTATATCTGGATCGGGGATAGTAGTGACAAAGTTCAGGCCCATATGGATAAGGTTTAGGTCCCTACAAGGCAAAGCCAGAGCTATAGGTAGTGAAGGTTGGAATCCTTTTTAAGGGTTTGGGAATCGTTGGAGATTTAATTTTTATCTTGCAGCGGATCATAGTGAAGGAAGTAGGGGTATATATACTCATGTTGTTTTTGTTTCTATTCCTCCTATATGCCATGATGAGGTGCTCCTGTTGCTTGATTGGACGTGTGACCAGAGCCTGAGCAGATGACCACATCTTCCCTGATGAGATGCCCCGAAGCCCGACCCACGTACAAGACACAGAGGATCCCAGACCGACCGGTGACTACTACAGCTCACCACGTCATCTATAACAGAGTCTACTTTTTATGGACTAAGAAGAAGATCAGGATTCATCGAGGGACACATGGGATCATATGACAAGAGGAGGGACTGGGGGCTTATCGGAATCTGGAAGCCCCCTTTAACACGGGGTCCCCCAGATCCCACCCCCCTATGTGATTGGGAATCAGGTACATTGTACCCCTACCCATTCACCAAAAAAAGCTGTGAAATGTGACTAAAGACAATAGCTGGTTTTTGACAATTCTTTTATTAAAAATGTCTTCTTCTTTCCCTCGCTTCTTCCTCCATCTTCCTCCACTTCTTTCTCTGGTCTTCTCCATCTTTCTCTGACTTCTTCTTCCCCTGCTTCGTCCTCCGGTCTTTCTCCTCCTCCGCTCCCGCCACCAACCTGCTGAACATGAAAACAACAAACCTTTTCCGATGCTGCAGCCAGACGATCTGTCCACTTTAATAGGGCACGTATCATATATAACTATGGAGCATGGCCGCCGGATGACATCAGCAGGAGACCCCACCCCCTTGTGACATCACTGACCCATCATGCCCCGGGCGATGAAGTCACAAGGGGCAGGGTCTCGGAGTGACATCATCTGCCCCATCGCAGCATCAGAGGGGCTTTGTTTTTTGAATGTTCAGCGGGAGCAGCAGAGGAGAAAGACCGGAGGATGAAGCGGGGGAACAAGAAGCCGGAGGAAGATGGAGAAGACCGGAGGTAGAAGCAGAGAATGATGGAGGAAGAAGAGGTGGAAGAAGCAGCTGGAGGAAGAAGGAGAAAACCAAAGTAAGACAGGAGGAAGATGGAGGAAAAAGCGGTGGAAAGAAGAAGACATTTTTATTAAAGGAATTGTCAAAAACCAGCTATTGTCTTTTGTCACATTACACTGCTTTTTTTGGTGAATGTGTAGGGGTACAATGTACCCGATACCCATTCACATGGGGGGGTGGGATCTGGGGGGTCCCCTTGTTGAAGGGGGCTTCCAGATTCCAATAAGTCCCCCGCCCGCAGACCCCCACAACCACCAGGCAAGGGTTGTGGGGATGAGGCCCTTTCCCCATCAACATAGGGACAATGTGCTTTGGGAGGAACCTCAAAGCACCCTCCCCATGTTGAGGGCATGTGGCCTGGTGTAGTTCAGGAGGGGGGTGCTCGCTCGTCCCCTCCCTTTCCTGACCTGCCGGGTTGCGTGCTCGGATATGGGTCTGGTGTGGATTTTGGGGGGACCCCCACTGCATTTTTCTTTTACATTTTGGCATGGAGTTCCCCTTAATATCCATACCAGACTCGAAGGACCTGGTATGGACTAGTGGGGGGAACCCACGCCGTTTTTTTTCTTTGATTTCTACTCTATATTGCCGGGAACCGGCAATTCATTACAGCTGCGAGCAATTGTAAATTACATTTTTTCCTTTAGAAATGTAATTTTGCTGTGGTACAGTAATAAACACGGGAAAGGTGCGCTACTTTACAGGCATACTATAGACTCCCCCAGGCACGATATTTACATTTTTATTGTTTCACTTTAAGCATTATTAAAATCACTGCTCCTGAAAAAACGGCTGTTTTAAAAACATTTTTTCCAATTGAATTGATACATGTCCCCTGGGGCAGGACCCAGGTCCCCATATACTTTTTATGGCAAAGAACTTGCATATAAGCCTTCAGTGAGAACTTTGGATTTTGCAGGTTCGAGCACCATTGACTTCCACTATTCCCGTAATGTAATATGACAGGCATGTTTGCCGGCAATAGCGCTGCTTTCTATTTGCATTAGCGCCCAGTTTCTGAGAGTTGAAGTCTTAATTGGCCTTAATTGGGCGCTATTTCCAGGACTGCAGGATCGTTTTTTGAGGCTATAGTAGATAGCCACATTATCTATGTCTGTTTTTCCAGTGGCGGGAGACACTTTTAAATGTGAGTGCTATGTGGTTTAAATAAACAAGAAAACTTTTTTTAAAGGATTTTATGCTATGCTGTGCTTTCTTTCTTTTTCGCTCTCACATCTCTGGAGAGATTGATCATACACTGTGGAGAAAAGTGGGGAGTATATATCTTTTGGGCTCTTGCAGACCATTACACTGTGAAAAAGAAGATAAATTGCCCACTGGAGATCCAGATTGACTGCTACTGAGGAGATCTGATATCATTATCTACCACAGATCTGCAGAGTATTGCATACTACTAAGGGAATAAGCATGTTTGCTAGTTTGTCTTTACCCGCCACTAACATTGGTGAGTGATTTAGATCATAAGCGTGGAGGTTACATTCTATGAAGAATCTGCTACTTACACTTGTGGGATTGAACATAATTTCTTTTGAACTCTTTTTGTGTTATACACAGTTTTTTTTTTAACTCTTTTTTTGTTACACATGTTCACTAATAATAATATTTTTGGCTAAAAAATTTTGGCACTAATACTTTGAGACTTTTATGGACTTTTGTTTTTTTTGTTCTTTGGCTATGTATAGACACATATAGATTGAAGTGGGTTTTGGTTACCACTTTTTTATCACATATTGGTGTGGTCACACATCATATTATATTATGTTATTTATTTAGTTTTATATTATTATCACTAATTCTGTTAGAGAGTATATCACTATTACTAGTTTACATAGAGATTATAGTATTGTGTCTCTCTCTCTCTCTCCCTCTCCCTCTCTCCCTCTCCCTCTCTCTCATATCACATACACACGTTACGCACTGTCTTTCTTCATTTATTTTTTAGATTTAGTTATGTTGTTTATTTTAGATCAAACATTCCTGTGTGAAGAAAATCTAATACACATTCACTAAATAAAAGGAAATGTGTGCAGAAAGAAATCTAGGGATTGCCATAACTGATTTATCTGTTCAAAATTGTCAGTTGTCTTTCTAATATGCTAAAAAAGTTGGAAAAGAGGAAAGGGTCAAGAGCACCACGTCCCAGAAAAATAGGTTTAAAGAAAAATAGGGGTTTTGAGGCCATAGAATGGCCCCAGGGACTTTTAAACGGTGCTAGAGTCAATACAGTGAAGAATATGAGATAAAACAGATCTTTTATTTAGTAATCTTTAAAAAAAACAGACACTGGTCAAAAACAGCCTTAGAAATAAATTTACAAAGCAAATACAAAAATTTTTTTCATGGATACAGAGATTAATACCACTCTCTCAACATGTTTCGCTTTCCTAAGCTTCTTCAGGAGATATATTGTGGTATTGTGATCAGCTATAGAAATAGAAGAAATATATATAGATAAGGATTACATGTCTGCTAATGAATTTCAGATCATAAATTATATTAGTTTAATCATAACGGAAAACAAAAAATATGTACAAATGAAAAACATATCAGAAAAAATGTTAATATATATACAAATATATGACAAATAATAATATCGAGAGAAAAAAAAAAATATATATATACAAACACCACATATATCACATCACAGATTGCTTTTCGATCTTACCCGTAGAGAGAAAAATATATAATGGAAAATAGATTTGTGCTTGACTGATGTTTTGCTCTTCAGTCTAAACCTCATTGAAAAGGCATGCAGAGAGGTATAAAAAATTTTTTTTTTTTTTTTTATTAAAAGTGGATGAAATTCTCTAAAAGAGAGAAGAGTTGAATACAAGGGTATTAGCATAAAGAAGCTTCAAAACATATATATATATATATATATATATATATATATATATATATATATATATATATATATATATATATATATATATGTATATATAAAGTTGGCTAGCAAAAACGCTATGCGAAAAAATCATCCAAGATAAAAGTATAGTAATGTACCTTTAATAGAATCAATTCACAGATAATCCAAAATTACATCCGAAGGATGGTGAGAAGCCAGAGCCAGATTGCTGTATATATAAGTGAGTGGTTCTTGTAATGCAGCAGGACAGCAGTGGAGAATGGACAGCATACAGGACCAGAATACCCACAAATAGCTAGTGGGCAACTGAACCTGGGAGTACGTCTGCAGCCTGCCACAAAAGAAGCCTAAAGGTATAAATAAAAAGGTTGGCTAAGTTTAAATTCCTGAGTTTAAATCAAGGAAAGGAAATGATGAGTTTCTAATGAAAGGTAGGGGAACGATCAACAAACTTACTATTGGTAATTAGAACCGATCTTAGCAGCACTCACATAGGTAGCGTCCATCTGCCCAGCATATCACCAAAAGGAATGACAGAGACTGGCGGGAGAATCCCCGCTTTTAAACCTCTCCAGCGTGACGGCGTCTGACTCGCCGTCACGCTGCGGACCGAAAAAGACAACTGCGCACGCGCACGCATCCCGGCTTCTAAATGAAAAGAAACGTCAGGCGCGTCAAGCAAGGATGACTGACCCGCGGCCATTTTGGAAAATCCTGTGCCAGAAATAATGCACTACGGAAGCCCTATGACTCAATATTAATCATGAGGATAGGGGCGTTGGCGGCGTCAGGCATATATGTCTGATCCGCGGCCATCTTTGGAAAACCTATGCCCTAAGTGTAACACCAAGGGGACCGTGGGGCTAAAGGCATTTAAGGAAAAAACCGGGAGGGAGGAAAAAACAGCACTGGTTGTCAGTTAAAGGGCAACACAGCATACAGGACATTGATTACGACATGAGATGCTGGGTGCCCCGGGTGTCCGTGCAGGCCAAAAGAACAGAGGAAAACAGACTGAAGAGCAACAAAAGAAAGAGAGTCATATCACACAAAAAATTTTTGGATATAAGAATAATAACAATACAAATAAAATATGAAAAAATAATTATATAATAGCATCCAAATATAAATTCAAAATTATTATTAAATCAATTATGTATAACAGATCGAATGTATATAAGGGAAATGAATAGGTGGTGATGTAAAAGAAAAAAAAAAAAAATTTTTAAAGAAAAGGTTTGTAACTCAAAACATCGTTCAGGCCTGGATGTTTCAAAGCATTAAGAGTAAAGATCCACTTAGTCTCGCGTTGTAATAAGATCTTATCATCACCCCCTCTTTCATTAGGGGGGGCATGCTCCAAAGCATAGAAGTGCATTTTACTGTCATCGAATTGGTGACATAGACCCATATGTCGGCTTATAGGGGTTTCCATCTTTTTCTTATTAACTAAGGAGACATGGTCTCTAATTCGATGGAAAAAGGGGCGTTTGGTTTTCTCTACGTAAAATGCATTGCATTCGCATATCATTATATAAACCACGCCGATGGATTGGCATGTGGCTATGAAATTAGGGTTATATAGCTGTCCATTTGGGAGAATGATGTTGCGAGATGCATACATGTACCTGCAAAAGTCACATTTGTGGCAGGGTTTAGTACCCTTATTTTTAGTAATAATTGCAGGCAATGGCACATGGTGACTATGGACAATGTGGTCCCTGATTGACCGGGATCGTCGGTAAGTGATCTCCGGATGATCTTTTAGATGTTTGGACACCTTCGGATCTCCCATTAACAAATACCAGTGCTTTTGTAGCAAATCACGCATTTGTTGATGTTGTCCAGAGAAGGTAGTAATTACTCTTAAGCCTGGGTCTAATTTTGGTTTAGAAAACCCATGAATTAGTTGGTTGCGGTTGCTTTTTTTGGCCCTGAGGTAGGCTCGTTTAAGGCATTTATTGCTGTAGCCACGTGCCTTGAGACGTTCTCTCAGTGCCCTGGCCTCGGATTCGAAGTGGACATTATCACTACAATTTCTCCTCAATCTTAAATATTGTCCGTAAGGAACATTGTTGATAAGTGGCAGCGGATGTGAACTAGTGGCGTGCAGGAGTGAATTTCCTGCTGATGTTTTGCGAAAAAGGGTGGTTCCGATGGTTCTATCAGGGTTGATAAACAAGGTAATGTCTAGAAAAGTTAAGATGGACTGATTCGCTTCCATGGTGAAGGTAAGGTTATAGGGGTTGATTTTCAATCCCTCAAAGAAACGGGAGAGGTCTTCTCTACTGCCCGTCCAAATAAAGAACACATCGTCAATATACCGTTTCCATATCAGTATATTTTCCACCAGGACTTGCATATCTTCCTAGAAAAAAAGTTTTTGCTCCCACTCCCCCAGGTACAGGTTCGCATAGGAGGGGGCACATCTGGTCCCCATAGCGACCCCCTGCACCTGGAGGTAGTGGGAGCGTGCAAATAGAAAAATGTTATTGGTAAGGATAAACCTCAGAAGGTCCAAAATGAACCTCCTGTAGGTCTGAGGAACATCACCATCGTGAGAAATAAAGCCCTTTACAACTGCCACCCCCAAATCATGGGGGATGGAGTTGTAGAGGGCCTCCACATCCAAAGCTACAAGCCATGTTTCCTCTGGAACGGCCACGCCGTCCAGAGTACGAAGAAGTTCACTGGTGTCTTGTAAGTATGATGTCAGGCCTTCCACATGGGGCCTGAGAAATTCATCTATAAGTTGGCTAGCATTTTCAGTGAGAGATCCGTTTCCGGACACTATCGGTCGGCCAGGGGGATTTGCTATGTCCTTGTGCACTTTGGGGAGGGCGTACAGTGTAGGAATCCGAGGACAGGGCACATTGAGAAACTCCCATGTTGGCTTGGTAATCAAACCTTGATGGTAGGCAGTCCCAATTAATTTTCTATAGCGTATGGTCATATTGGTAACATGCGTCTCAGATACTTTCTTATACCAGTCTCGGTTTTGTAAGAGGCGTAAGACCATAGATTCGTATTGTTCTGTGGTCATCACTACCAGATTACCTCCCTTGTCTGAGGGCTTAATCACTAGACGGGGGTCCGACTGTAATGATTTAAGAGCCATTTTTTGTGGGCTTGTAAGATTTGAATGTGTTAGGCCCTTCCATTTGGTCTTACAGATGTCTTCTGTGACCTGATGGATAAACGCCCAGACATTGGGGTTACCCTGTGGTGTAGGAAAGATTTTTGATTTAGGTTTATATTCCCTGGGGGTAAAAGGCACTATTGGGTGGGGAGCACACGACCCATGACTGGGAAAACCGTCCTGATCAAGGGTATGAGCTTCCAAGAGGTCTATTTCATCTATGTGTCCCTCATTCCAGAGTTCCATAAGATCTTCCATTGCTTTAATCTCATTTAGTGTGATGTTTTCCACTGTGGGTTGAGCGTGAGATGGCATAGAGCTGGATTGTGCGGGTTTATCAAACATAATGCGAAGCATTAGTTTGCGAGCGAATAGGTTAAGATCTTTTATCAGTTCAAACTGATCAATTTTCTGTGTCGGACAGAAGGTTAAACCTAATTCTAAGACAGAAATTTGATCAGCGCTGAGAGGAATGGAAGATAAATTTAATTATTTCAAATTTTTGGCCTGTTTCTGAAGGCCCTCCAAGACCGTCATTTTTTTCGGATCGTGCACCGGTTGTGTGAAAATCAGGGCTGGACGAAAATCCGACTGGCTAATGGATTCATTGGTGTTAGTAATTAAAGGTGCCGATGTTGAAGGTAATGAAGTACTTAAAAGAGTATTAGAGAGGGTGTCCCGGTGTGTGTGAAGAGTTGTTAATTTTTGCCGTAATGGCTCTAGTGTGAATTGGTGTGCGATTGGTGTTTTGGTGCCGCTTACTTGACCCTGTGGGCGCGTTACCGGTGCCGTTGGTGCTCTTAGAGGATCCAAAGTCCTTGGAGCCTTCTTGTGCCTGTGAAGAGAGGGAGGAAGCAGAGGAGGTATCAGAGTCATTAGGTTCTGAAGGGGCATCTCTAGAGATTCGCATTTTTGTATTCCGTCTCTTGTTTGTTTTAGTCTGTGTCCAAGCATAAGCTTGATTATTGTCATATGATACTTTATCTCTTAGGAATTTCTTTTCCTTAGTTTTTAGAATTTCAGCTACATAGGTCTCTATATGCGCTTTGAGGGTACCCTCACGGCTAGAAAAAAGCTCACTTGAAACAATTGAACTGTTTTCAGCATATAGTTTTTCTATTTCCTTATCTAGAGAAGCCAATTCCTCGCTGTAATGGCCACATAATAGTTCCATCATTTTCATCGAGCACAGTTGGAGATTGGTTTCCCAATTTGTTCTAAAATCTTGTTCTAATTTGCTCACCGTAGGGAAAATTTGGATTCTCAAACCCCATGGGGCAATTTGATATTATTATTTGTCATATATTTGTATATATATTAACATTTTTTCTGATGTTTTTCATTTGTACATATTTTTTGTTTTCCGTTATGATTAAACTAATATAATTTATGATCTGAAATTCATTAGCAGACATGTAATCCTTATCTATATATATTTCTTCTATTTCTATAGCTGATCACAATACCACAATATATCTCCTGAAGAAGCTTAGGAAAGCGAAACATGTTGAGAGAGTGGTATTAATCTCTGTATCCATGAAAAAAATTTTTGTATTTGCTTTGTAAATTTATTTCTAAGGTTGTTTTTGACCAATGTCTGTTTTTTTTAAAGATTACTAAATAAAAGATCTGTTTTATCTCATATTCTTCACTTTATTGACTCTAGCACCGTTTAAAAGTCCCTGGGGCCATTCTATGGCCTCAAAGCCCCTATTTTTCTTTAAACCTATTTTTCTGGGACGTGGTGCTCTTGACCCTTTCCTCTTTTCCAACTTTTTTAGACTTAAATTGAGGTGTTACCCACCTATTACCCCTAGGAAGTTGAGGAATCTCAAATTGACATCTAAATGTATTAATTACCTATTATACTGATTGATCTCAGATTTACAATCATTGTATATCATTTTTGGTTTCTGCTTTTTGTTTTTTGTTTTTTATTTGTTTTCACTTTCTTCGTTCATATGGCTAATTATTGTGGTAACGCATTCGAAGGATTTATGGACCAGATCCATAAATCCCAGAATGCCACTGGGGGTGGTCTATCTATGGACCGTTTTTTTCTTCGTCTCCAGCGAATGCTGGAAAAGAAAGCGAGAGTGTATTGGAACAAATGGTACTTTCAGAAATATTTGGACGATCAAATTGCCCCATGGGGTTTGAGAATCCAAATTTTCCCTACGGTGAGCAAATTAGAACAAGATTTTAGAACAAATTGGGAAACCAATCTCCAACTGTGCTCGATGAAAATGATGGAACTATTATGTGGCCATTACAGCGAGGAATTGGCTTCTCTAGATAAGGAAATAGAAAAACTATATGCTGAAAACAGTTCAATTGTTTCAAGTGAGCTTTTTTCTAGCCGTGAGGGTACCCTCAAAGCACATATAGAGACCTATGTAGCTGAAATTCTAAAAACTAAGGAAAAGAAATTCCTAAGAGATAAAGTATCGTATGACAATAATCAAGCTTATGCTTGGACACAGACTAAAACAAACAAGAGACGGAATACAAAAATGCGAATCTCTAGAGATGCCCCTTCAGAGCCCCTGATACCTCCTCTGCTTCCTCCCTCTCTTCACAGGCACAAGAAGGCTCCAAGGACTTTGGATCCTCTAAGAGCACCAACGGCACCGGTAACGTGCTCACAGGGTCAAGTAAGCGGCACCAAAACACCAATCGCACACCAATTCACACTAGAGCCATTACGGCAAAAATTAACAACTCTTCACACGCACCGGGACACCGGGACACCCTCTCTAATACTCTTTTAAGTACTTCATTACCTTCAACATCGGCACCTTTAATTACTAACACCAATGAATCCATTAGCCAGTCGGATTTTCGTCCAGCCCCGATTTTCACACAACCGGTGCACGATCCGAAAAAAATGACGGTCTTGGAGGGCCTTCAGAAACAGGCCAAAAATTTGAAATAATTAATTTATCTTCCATTCCTCTCAGCGCTGATCAAATTTCTGTCTTAGAATTAGGTTTAACCTTCTGTCCGACACAGAAAATTGATCAGTTTGAACTGATAAAAGATCTTAACCTATTCGCTCGCAAACTAATGCTTCGCATTATGTTTGATAAACCCGCACAATCCAGCTCTATGCCATCTCACGCTCAACCCACAGTGGAAAACATCACACTAAATGAGATTAAAGCAATGGAAGATCTTATGGAACTCTGGAACGAGGGACACATAGATGAAATAGACCTCTTGGAAGCTCATACCCTTGATCAGGATGGTTTTCCCAGTCATGGGTCGTGTGCTCCCCACCCAATAGTGCCTTTTACCCCCAGGGAATATAAACCTAAATCAAAAATCTTTCCTACACCACAGGGTAACCCCAATGTCTGGGCGTTTATCCATCAGGTCACAGAAGACATCTGTAAGACCAAATGGAAGGGCCTAACACATTCAAATCTTACAAGCCCACAAAAAATGGCTCTTAAATCATTACAGTCGGACCCCCGTCTAGTGATTAAGCCCTCAGACAAGGGAGGTAATCTGGTAGTGATGACCACAGAACAATACGAATCTATGGTCTTACGCCTCTTACAAAACCGAGACTGGTATAAGAAAGTATCTGAGACGCATGTTACCAATATGACCATACGCTATAGAAAATTAATTGGGACTGCCTACCATCAAGGTTTGATTACCAAGCCAACATGGGAGTTTCTCAATGTGCCCTGTCCTCGGATTCCTACACTGTACGCCCTCCCCAAAGTGCACAAGGACATAGCAAATCCCCCTGGCCGACCGATAGTGTCCGGAAACGGATCTCTCACTGAAAATGCTAGCCAACTTATAGATGAATTTCTCAGGCCCCATGTGGAAGGCCTGACATCATACTTACAAGACACCAGTGAACTTCTTCGTACTCTGGACGGCGTGGCCGTTCCAGAGGAAACATGGCTTGTAGCTTTGGATGTGGAGGCCCTCTACAACTCCATCCCCCATGATTTGGGGGTGGCAGTTGTAGAGGGCTTTATTTCTCACGATGGTGATGTTCCTCAGACCTACAGGAGGTTCATTTTGGACCTTCTGAGGTTTATCCTTACCAATAACATTTTTCTATTTGCACGCTCCCACTACCTCCAGGTGCAGGGGGTCGCTATGGGGACCAGATGTGCCCCCTCCTATGCGAACCTGTACCTGGGGGAGTGGGAGCAAAAACTTTTTTTCAGGGAAGATATGCAAGTCCTGGTGGAAAATATACTGATATGGAAACGGTATATTGACGATGTGTTCTTTATTTGGACGAGCAGTAGAGAAGACCTCTCCCGTTTCTTTGAGGGATTGAAAATCAACCCCTATAACCTTACCTTCACCATGGAAGCGAATCAGTCCATCTTAACTTTTCTAGACATTACCTTGTTTATCAACCCTGATAGAACCATCGGAACCACCCTTTTTCGCAAAACATCAGCAGGAAATTCACTCCTGCACGCCACTAGTTCACATCCGCTGCCACTTATCAACAATGTTCCTTACGGACAATATTTAAGATTGAGGAGAAATTGTAGTGATAATGTCCACTTCGAATCCGAGGCCAGGGCACTGAGAGAACGTCTCAAGGCACGTGGCTACACCAATAAATGCCTTAAACGAGCCTACCTCAGGGCCAAAAAAAGCAACCGCAACCAAAATTAGACCCAGGCTTAAGAGTAATTACTACCTTCTCTGGACAACATCAACAAATGCGTGATTTGCTACAAAAGCACTGGTATTTGTTAATGGGAGATCCGAAGGTGTCCAAACATCTAAAAGATCATCCGGAGTTCACTTACCGACGATCCCGGTCAATCAGGGACCACATTGTCCATAGTCACCATGCGCCATTGCCTGCAATTATTACTAAAAATAAGGGTACTAAACCCTGCCACAAATGTGACTTTTGCAGGTACATGTATGCATCTCGCAATATCATTCTCCCAAATAGACAGCTATATAACACTAATTTCATAGCCACATGCCAATCCATCGGCGTGGTTTATATAATGATATGCGAATGCAATGCATTTTACGTAGGGAAAACCAAACGCCCCTTTTTCCATCGAATTAGAGACCATGTCTCCTTAGTTAATAAGAAAAAGATGGAAACCCCTATAAGCCGACATATGGGTCTATGTCACCAATTCAATGACAGTAAAATGCACTTCTATGCTTTGGAGCATGCCCCCCCTAATGAAAGAGGGGGTGATTATGATAAGATCTTATTACAACGCGAGACTAAGTGGATCTTTACTCTTAATGCTTTGAAACATCCAGGCCTGAACGATGTTTTGAGTTACAAACCTTTTCTTTAAAAATTTTTTTTTTTTTTTTTTTTTTTTTTTTCTTTTACATCACCACCTATTCATTTCCCTTATATACATTCGATCTGTTATACATAATTGATTTAATAATCATTTTGAATTTATATTTGGATGCTATTATATAATTATTTTTTCATATTTTATTTGTATTGTTGTTATTCTTATATCCAAAAATTTTTTGTGTGATATGACTCTTTCTTTTGTTGCTCTTCAGTCCGTTTTCCTCTGTTCTTTTGGCCTGCACGGACACCCGGGGCACCCAGCATCTCATGTCGTAATCAATGTCCTGTATGCTGTGTTGCCCTTTAACTGACAACCAGTGCTGTTTTTTCCTCCCTCCCGGTTTTTTCCTTAAATGCCTTTAGCCCCACGGTCCCCTTGGTGTTACACTTAGGGCATAGGTTTTCCAAAGATGGCCGCGGATCAGACATATATGCCTGACGCCGCCAACGCCCCTATCCTCATGATTAATATTGAGTCATAGGGCTTCCGTAGTGCACTATTTCTGGCACAGGATTTTCCAAAATGGCCGCGGGTCAGTCATCCTTGCTTGACGCGCCTGACGTTTCTTTTCATTTAGAAGCCGGGATGCGTGCGCGTGCGCAGTTGTCTTTTTCGGTCCGCAGCGTGACGGCGAGTCAGACGCTGTCACGCTGGAGAGGTTTAAAAGCGGGGATTCTCCCGCCAGTCTCTGTCATTCCTTTTGGTGATATGCTGGGCAGATGGACGCTACCTATGTGAGTGCTGCTAAGATCGGTTCTAATTACCAATAGTAAGTTTGTTGATCGTTCTTCTACCTTTCATTAGAAACTCATCATTTCCTTTCCTTGATTTAAACTCAGGAATTTAAACTTAGCCAACCTTTTTATTTATACCTTTAGGCTTCTTTTGTGGCAGGCTGCAGACGTACTCCCAGGTTCAGTTGCCCACTAGCTATTTGTGGGTATTCTGGTCCTGTATGCTGTCCATTCTCCACTGCTGTCCTGCTGCATTACAAGAACCACTCACTTATATATACAGCAATCTGGCTTCTCACCATCCTTCGGATGTAATTTTGGATTATCTGTGAATTGATTCTATTAAAGGTACATTACTATACTTTTATCTTGGATGATTTTTTCGCATAGCGTTTTTGCTAGCCAACTTTATATATATATATATATATATATATATATATATATATATATATATATATATATATATATATATATATATATATATATATATATATATATATATGTTTTGAAGCTTCTTTATGCTAATACCCTTGTATTCAACTCTTCTCTCTTTTAGAGAATTTCATCCACTTTTAATAAAAAAAAAAAAAAAAAAATTTTTATACCTCTCTGCATGCCTTTTCAATGAGGTTTAGACTGAAGAGCAAAACATCAGTCAAGCACAAATCTATTTTCCATTATATATTTTTCTCTCTACGGGTAAGATCGAAAAGCAATCTGTGATGTGATATATGTGGTGTTTGTATATATATATTTTTTTTTTTTCTCTCGATATTATTATTTGTCATATATTTGTATATATATTAACATTTTTTCTGATATGTTTTTCATTTGTACATATTTTTTGTTTTCCGTTATGATTAAACTAATATAATTTATGATCTGAAATTCATTAGCAGACATGTAATCCTTATCTATATATATTTCTTCTATTTCTATAGCTGATCACAATACCACAATATATCTCCTGAAGAAGCTTAGGAAAGCGAAACATGTTGAGAGAGTGGTATTAATCTCTGTATCCATGAAAAAAATTTTTGTATTTGCTTTGTAAATTTATTTCTAAGGTTGTTTTTGACCAATGTCTGTTTTTTTAAAGATTACTAAATAAAAGATCTGTTTCTAATATGCTAATTTAATGTCTTCAATTCTGAGTCCCTGATCTGGAATAAGCCTGATTTTCAAATTTAATCTGCTGTGTGCTTACTGTGGGTCAGTAGCTTAGAATGTGTTGAAGCCTGAGGTTACAGCCAGGCATTTTTTTCAAGAGGAAAGGTGATCAAGGGCAGATTCCTCAAAGCATAAGTTTTCTCATGTATACTAAATTGCGAATTTTGCAATCTGTTGAAGAATTATGACTGCATGTTAAACCCCAGGGGTGAAGATGGAAGCAGTACTGAAATGTCATTCTAGCAAGTAATTGTGCTCCTTTTTGTTTGCATTCCTTACTATACATTGTTTTCAGTGTGTGTATGTATATCTGAGCAGGGGCGGAACTACCACCATAGCGACCCATGCGGGCGCTATGGGGCCCGCAGCCGAGTGGGGCCGGTGAGGATGAGAGCACCGCCGGCATAGTCTCCCAGGCAGGGGAAGAGAGAGGAGAGGAAGAGGCAAGCTGTCCGTATCAGCAGAGAGCCGAATTGCCCGATGTAATAGCTTTCATTAGAACTTCCAGTGTTTCCGGGGCTCACGTCACATAGCTCCACCTCTTGGCCCGGCGCCTTTGATAGACAGAACGCCAATCCAATGTGGGACGTGTGACGTCATCAAAGGCGTCGGGCCAAGAGGTGGGGCTATGTGACGATGAGCCCCAGGAAGATGGGAAATTCAAATGAAAGCTATTACAGCGGGCAATCCCACTCTCTGCTGATCCGGGTGGTTTGCCTCTTCCTCTGCACAGGTGAGGCTGTATGGGGCACAGGCAGGCCAGGCTGTATTGGGCTCAGGCAACTCTGTATTGGGCACAGGTCACGTTGTATGGGGCACAGGTCACGTTGTATGGGGCACAGGTCACGCTGTATGGGGCACAGGTCACGCTGTATGGGGCACAGGTCATGCTGCAATGGGCACAGGTCACGCTGCATTGGGCACAGGTCACACTGCATGGAGCACAGGTCACGCTACATTGGGCACAGGTCACGCTGCACTGGCACAGGTCACACTGCATGGGGCACAGGTCACACGGCATTGGGCACAGGTCACGCTGTATTGGGCACAGGTCATGCTGTATGGGGCACAGGTCATGCTGTATTGGGCACAGGTCACGCTGTATGGGGCACAGGTAAGGCTGTATGGGGCACAGGTCACGCTGCATTGGGCACAGGTCACGCTGCATTGGGCACAGGTCATGCTGTATGTGGCACAGGTCACACTGCATTGACACTAGGGCAGCTGTGGGGGGGGCTGTTTGCAGGGGGGCCCCATACAACATTTTGCTATGGGGCCCTGCTATTTCTAGTTACGCACCTGTATCTGAGTGTATGCTGTGTATATACAGTGGGGACAGAAAGTATTCAGACCCCCTTAAATTTTTCACTCTTTGTTATATTGCAGCCATTTGCTAAAATCATTTAACCACTTAAGGACCAGCCTCGTTTTGGATTTTAGGTGTTTACATGTTTAAAACAGGTTTTCCTGACGCCACCATGGCAGCATACTAGTGATAGGCTCTGCCTTTCTCCCCTCCCTCAGGACCAATGAAATAGCATAAATTAAAGGCCAGCTAGGCCCCGCCCCATTCTTCTTTTTGTCCTCATACCTCCACGCACCAGTGAAGAGTAAGCAGTACTATGTCCCCCCTCTGCCTCCAGGCAGCTGCCAGCTGGGTAAAGCCTCTCCCAGTGCGAAGTCCCAGTATCAGGCTTCTAAAAGCGCCAGAGTAGCTTGGGAGCTCCTTCTGTGGGTCTTGATGGAGCTGAGCAGTTTTTCCTATTTAGGTATGAAATCTGCCTTTAAGGTTGGTGTCTGCAACGCTTGTTGGGTTTCGGGAGGCCAGCTTTGCATCCTTCTTACCTTTGCCTTTGTTTGTCTCCTGTCATTTTCTCACTTTCTGCACCTCCTGTTCTTTTCCTCCTGCAGTGGCACTGGTCTGGGTACTCCCCCTAGACAGGTTCTCTGTCCTTGCTGTCCTAGGCCGGCTGTAGGTATAGCTTATGTTTGTAGGTTGTGTATGTATAGGTTTGGGGCAGGTGGGTATGTGTGTTTGTATATGTGTGTATGTGTGTGTGTATATGTGTATGTATGTATTCATGTGTGTGTATGTGTATATATATATATATATGTATATATGTTTGTATATATATATATGTATGTATATGTATATGTGGATGTGTGTATTGTAGGGGATCAGAGGGGTGGACAGCTGGCTCGGAGACAGCCCATTAAAACAAAAGTGGCTTTATTCAGCAAAATGGCAAAATAAACAAAAGATAAGACAGACTTGTCTTGTCGCACGGTTGTGCACACAGGTACAGCTCACAGTTCAGCAGCACACAGGCTTATAGGTAATAGTTCATGGCTCCAATCAGAGCTACAGTCGTTATGTGGTTAAGCTCACCCAGCACACCATCCAGCAATGGACATTTTCACACACAGCATGCTCCTGTGTCTCTCTCTCCTACTCGAACAGCTCCTCTCTGAGACTTTCAGCCCAGCTGACAATTAGCAGGTCTGAAGGGGAAATACCTGCCCTCTCTTGACCCTGCCCCAGGCTGACCCTCTGTAGTATGTATATATGTTCATGTATATGTTTGTGTATACATGTGTGTGTTCTTATGTTGGTTGGTATGTATGTATGTGGGGGGGTGTTATATGGAGCGGTATGTGCATGTATTTATATATGCATGCATATTGTTTAAAAAAAAAAAAAAAGAAAGAAGGGGAAAGGAGAGAGTGTGTAGATGTATATATTTAGATATACATTATTAGAGGGAGAAGCGAAGTCGCTGTTGCCTTATCTATTTTTCCTCTTCTCTGTCTTTCTGTGGCTGTCCGTCTCTCAGCTGGTCGTCCCATTTCTCCACGGTTCGAGTATCAGTCACCACCCATACAAAAGACCCTCAACACTTAGGGTGGGGACCACCGTGTCGGTAAGTTTTCAGGAAAAGAGTGCCCTCTTATGCGAATTGCTTTGATTTGCTTCAGCTCCGTGTGCCCACGCTCTCAAAGGCCAGAGCCAGAGGCCATAGAAAGGCTGACGTTCTTCAGAGAAGCATAGCTTGGATGCCGCTCCCACTCAGGAGAGAGGTTCCAAGGAAAACGTCTTAGCTCTTCTTTCCCAAACCCAGCACCCCAACAAGAGTCCTGCAGGACCTGTGGCGCAGTGCCTATGTCCAGGAGGCTAGTGAGTGAAGTCGGCCTGGTTGAAGTTTGCAGCTGACAGGTAATACCGAATGTCTTTATTACTTATAAGGTGGCACAAAACTTCTGTTTTAAACTCACTGTAATTACTCTAGCTAGTCAGCCCCCTTGTTGTGGGTCTAGCCACTAGCAGAACAACCTGCCTTATGGATCACTCATCCTCTCAGTACTCCTGATGAGGGGCACAGCCTGCAAATGATTTTAGCTCCCTTGTACCAGAGGAAGATCTGGAGCTACTTGGTGTCAGTTTTTCTTTGGAGAACTGTGTATCCAGGCAGTCATGCAAACCATTACATGGGTTAAAAGACAAAGTCATATTTACCCTTTCAATGAGCAATCACTTTTCCATTAGGAAACTGGTTTAATTCAAGGTGGATATAGCATCACTGAAATCCATGCCTACAGTGGGACCGGCTGTTGTCCATTAGGGTGGCGGCTGGGAAGGGCCTGCCACTCAACAGAGGCCCTTACCTTGGTGACGGGTACTTTGGGTTTCTGCTCCCAGGATATGGTTTGGGAGGAAATCCTTAGGGCTGATATTTTGGGACCCGGCCAAGATGTATCGTCAAATTTTACTGCGGAAGCAGCAATAGTCTCAACCTGGTGCCTGCCCAAGGCAATGCTATACTCAGTTACGGCTAGGGGTACCCTATGGTTGAGACCCATGGCTGTGTTTGGCTTCCTAGAAACAAAATTGGAATAGTCACTTTATAGTGCAAGATCTCTGTTTGATATAAAACCAGAGACAGACATGGCGGAAGTGACCGGAGGAGGGTCCGTTCTTCTCCCATAACAGAAAGCAGGAAAGTAAATTTTAAAAAATATATATAACTAAAAATAAATAATAATAAATAAAGGGAGAAATATGTTTCTCCCGCTAGGTTCCGCTCCTCCAGGGGCAACCTTTCATAAGGTCCATAAATGAAAATCTTTGGGTGTACCGCAGGTACCCACAAAACCCTTTTACCGGGCGTATCCCCAGACTTTTAAGATAAGTCCCAGTGGGCACACATCACGGTTTACTGGACAGTGGATTGTGCAGATCCTTGGAGGATAGGCACTCATGGTCACTTCGGTGGATTCCTCGCTGTTCCTTCTCCGGACCTTTTTCTCCCCCTCGGAGCTGCCAGATCCACTGCAACCACGGCGGTTACAATACTTACACTTCAGACTCAGAGGGGAGCTGTCCTGGTCCCATCTCGAGATTGTAGGTTTCCTACCCACCCCTGTTTGTAGGTTGCGGGGGTTGGAGAGAAGCATTCGCTTGCAGCAGATGGCTGGAGGCTTTCGCTAGATCGTCAGGATTCTTAGCCTTACATCCCAAAATTTTTTCCTTTTTTTTTATTTCAAAGTAAGTAAATTTGGCGATTGGTTGGACACCTCCACTTTATCAGCCTACCTTTTAGCCTATGAATATCTCTAAGAATATTCACAGAGGTTTCAGTGCCGTGTCAGTTCCTCTTGGAGAACGGGGTCTCCAGATTCGCCACTACCTGGGCGTCATTTCTTTCTACATAAAAAAAGGCCAACTTTTGCTTTCCAGCAGTTAAAGTGCCTGTGTGGGCTCTGCTGGTTCCTCTGGTTTGCTTCCATCAGAAAAGGACGGTGAGGGTCATAAGGAGAATTCTGAGATCAGATGCCTCTACTTCCTGGAAGACTTCTAGGTGTCTCAGCCTCCTGGCCGTAATGTTGTCATTCATACCGATGATTCCTTGGGTGCATGGGCACCGGTGCTAGTTTCAACTACAACGGAGGAGACAGGATCCGGCGCAGCTATGGTCAGTGTCACGCAGTATGTACAGCGGTTCGTGGTGATGAAAAGACCTTGAGGATATCATGAACCAGCTGACTGGATCAATGTGATGAATCATATCGGCAAGACAGCCTGGAAGGTGCACTGCGAGGGTCTGTCGGTCAAGGCAAGCGGAGATTGCTAGCCAAGGAAGGTAGTCTCAAAAGTGCTGGAAGGTCAGGCGGCCTTTTTTATCACTTTGACCTTGCTACACAGAATCAAGGGTGACCAGTCATCTTGCGGTTGAGCAACAGGACAGCAATTGCGTATTTTCAGCTCCAGGGAGGATCTTGCGGCAATATGCTATTGAGAGATGTAGAACCCAGAATGCCTGGGTAGGAAGATCACCAGCAAATTCCAGAAGCAATTTACCTCCTAGGGGACTGGAATACACAAACATACTGACCATCATGCAAGCTTGCCAGAGCATGAGGAGGAGGCTTGTCCACAGGTGGCCTACCACAGACAGGCTTCTTTGCTTCTCACAGCAAATGCCAATTTAAGAAGAGGTCTGATTCGGTTTCCGCTCCCCAAAGCAGAGAACGGAAGCTGAGTTTCTCCATGAAACTGCAATCAAGCCTACTGTATATGTTTTTCCCCAACTTCTCTCGTAATGAAATTCCTCTGGAAGCTGTCAAGAATGAGCATGGTAGTCACGACCACCCCTCCATTCTGGCCATAGGAGTCTTGGTGCTTCCTGGCTATCTACTTCAGAATACAGAAGTCGATTCCCCTTCACACATGCACAGACCAGAGATGCAAGCATAATGGCGGGAAGGGGAAGCCGCAGAACCTAGATTGCTTCAGAGTTGCTCCAAGAGTGAGCTCTACTTTGGGGGGTGCGAAAGGCACTCTACTAACAGCCTCTATGCCAAGATCTGGAACAAACTTGTCTTTTTTTTTTTTTTTCTATTTTGCATGGCAAGATATTATTCTTACTGCACCTCTGGTGGCAGCTGTTCTGGTCTTCTTGTAGGTCAGATTGGACATGAACCTTACCCTATACTCTTTTGAGGTTGCAGGTGTCAGCAAGAACAAGGTTTAATTTGGCCAAAGGCCCTTTAGTTTGCAAAATTTTGAAGACAGTCAGGAGGTTTCATCAACCACGAGAGAGAATCTTTCACAACTAAAATCTTTCGATGCTGTTGGGGTTTATTTCAACTGTTTACTCCAACAGGGCAGTGTTTGGTTTAAGACATCGCTTACTAACCAGTATTTAGCGCAGATCGTCAAACAGAAGTCTGTTTGAGTTTCAAGCCCTTAGAGCTTCAGAAAAGCATATTGCTTTTGTTACAGGAGTAGAGCTGCATCCTGTAGTTCAGCTTATATCAGAGGTAGCGACAGCCCTCCATCTATCAATCATCTGTCCATTGCCTAACTTTCCAGGCGTTCAAGCAAGAAAACCACACAAATTGGTCATTCCCAGAGCTTGAAAGAAGTTTCTGTCCACAATTGCTCTTTTCAGTTCATATGATAAGTCTTTCACTGTTCCAGATGGAATTCATCAGGCAAGAGAGGTCGCCTCCTGGACTTTAGCAAGATTGGTTGTGCAGATGGGAAATGGGTCGTGAGCCTCCTTCAGTGGTAGGATACATCCTCTTCCAGAGGGTTTGAGGCCTCATAGGTGGCCCAGTTGAAAGCATCTATGAATTCATTCTACAGGAAAGTGGCATGCTTTTCCCAGCATACCTTTTCAACCTTTACAGAATAGATATGGGTGCCTTGTCATCAGTGGGCTGTTCAGTCTTCTTTCCCATTTAACTATATATGTGTGTGTGTATGTATATATATATATATATATATATATATATATATATATATATATATATATATATATATATATATATATATTATATATAAAATAATTATTTTGGTTTGTTAAGTAGAACCCACCCTGTCAGCTAGGATATGTATCACTACTATGCTGCCATGGTGGCGTCAGGAAAAGGAAAATTGTATCATACTTACCGTAATTTTCCTTTCCTGACGCCAATCCATGGCAGCATACGGACCCACCCTTGTGCGTTTCGGTATCTAGCTAATTATGAAGAATGGGGCGGGGCCTAACTGGCCTTTAATTTATGCTATTTCATTGGTCCTGAGGGAGGGGAGAAAGGCAGAGCCTATCACTAGTATGCTGCCATGGATTGGTGTCAGGAAAGAAAAATTGCGGTAAGTATGATACAATTTTCCGTTTTCTTGCTAGAAAATTACTTAGAAAAAAAACTATGTATAATGTTTGGGGGTTCTAACACCCTAGAGAATAAAATGGCGGTTGTTGCAATACTTTTTTTTGCACCGTATTTGCGCAGCGGTCTTATAAGCGCACTTTTTTTGGAAAAAATGCACTTTTTTGAATAAAAAAATAAGACAACAGTAAAGTTAGCCCAATTTTTTTTATATTGTGAAATATAATGTTACACCAAGTAAATTGATACCCAACATGTCATGCTTCAAAATTGCGCCCGCTCGTGGAATGGCGTCAAACTTTTACCCTCAAAAATCTCCATAGACAATGTTTAAAAAATTCTACAGGTTGCATGTTTTGCATTACAGAGGAGGTCTAGGGCTAGAATTATTGCTCTCGCTCTACCGGTCACGGCGATACCTCACATGTGTGGTTTGACCACCGTTTTCATATGCGGGTGCTATTCGCGTATGCGTTCGCTTCTGTGCGCGAGCTCGTTGGAACGAGGGTTTTTTAAAATTTTTATTTTTTATTTTTATAGGACCTCTTAAATATGAGATCTGGGGTCAAAAAGACCCCAGATCTCATATTTACACTAAAATGCAATAAAAAAAAAAGTAATTTAAAAAAATGACATTGAAAAAATATGCCTTTAAGAGGCGTGGACGGACATGATGTTTTGACGTCGCTTCCGCCCAGCAGTGTCATGGAGATGAGTGGGCGCCATCTTAGCCTGACAGGACGCGATCGCCTCCGTTGCTACCGACGGCACCGGTAAGCGGCGGAGGGCACCAGATCGCGGCGGGAGGGGGGCCCTCTCCCACCACCGATAAAAGTGATTTCGCGGTGAATCTGCTGCAGGGACAACTTTTATCAGAAAGCCGACCGCCGCACGAAAACGGGGATACCGGGGTTATGACAGCTAGCTGCTGCCATAACAACGGTATCCGCCGCCAAAGTTTGGACGTACATCGTTGTGCGGCGGTCGGCAAGTGGTTAAGTTCATTTTTTTTTCTCATTAATGTACACACAGCACCCCATATTGACAGAAAAACACAGAATTGTTGACATTTTTGCAGATTTATTAAAAAAGAAAAACTGAAATATCACATGATCTTAAGTATTCAGACCCTTTGCTCAGTATTTAGTAGAAGCACCCTTTTGATCTAATACAGCCATGAGTCTTTTTGGGAAAGATGCAACAAGTTTTTCACACCTGGATTTGGGGATCCTCTGCCATTCCTCCTTGCAGATCCTCTCCAGTTCTGTCAGGTTGGATGGTAAACGTTGGTGGACAGCTATTTTTAGGTCTCTCCAGAGATGCTCAATTGGGTTTAATTCAGGGCTCTGGCTGGGCCATTCAAGAACACTCACGGAGTTGTTGTGAAGCCACTCCTTTGTTATTTTAGCTGTGTGCTTAGAGTCATTGTCTTTTTGGAAGGTAAACCTTCGGCCCAGTCTGAGGTCCTGAGCACTCTGGAGAAGGTTTTCCTCCAGGATATTCCTGTGCTTGGTCGCATTCATCTTTCCCTCAATTGCAACCAGTTGTCCTGTCACTGCAACTGAAAAACACCCCCACAGCATGATGCTGCCACCACCATGCTTCACTGTTGGGACTGTATTGGACAGGTGATGAGCAGTGCCTGGTTTTCTTCACACATACCGCTTAGAATTAAGGCCAAAAAGTTCTATCTTGGTCTCATCAGACCAGAGAATCTTATTTCTCACCATCTTGGAGTCCTTCAGGTGTTTTTTAGCAAACTCCATGCGGGCGTTCATGTGTCTTGCACTGAGGAGAGACTTCCGTCGGGCCACTCTGCCATAAAGCCCCGACTGGTGGAGGGCTGAAGTGATGGTTGACTTTCTACAACTTTCTCCCATCTCCCGACTGCATCTCTGGAGCTCAGCCACAGTGATCTTTGGGTTCTTCTTTACCTCTCTCACCAAGGCTCTTCTCCCCCGATAGCTCAGTTTGGCCGGACGGCCAGCTCTAGGAAGGGTTCTGGTCATCCCAAACGTCCTCCATTTAGGGATTATGGAGACCACTGTGATCTTAGGAACCTTAAGTGCAGCAGAAATTTTTCTGTAACCTTGGCCAGATCTGTGCCTTGCCACAATTCTGTCTCTGAGCTCTTCAGGCAGTTCCTTTGACCTCATGATTCTCATTTGCTCTGACATGCACTGTGAGCTGTTAGGTCTTATATAGACAGGTGTGTGGCTTTCCTAATCAAGTACAATCAGTATAATCAAACACAGCTGGACTCAAATGAAGGTGTAGAACCATCTTAAGGATGATCAGAAGAAATGGACAGCACCTGAGTTAAATATATGTGTGTCACAGCAAAGGTCTGCATACTTAGGACCATGTGATTTTTCAGTTTTTCTTTTTTAATAAATCTGCAAAAATGTCAACAATTCTGTGTTTTTCTGGCAAAATTGAGTGCTGGGTGTACATTAATGAGAAAAAAAATGAACTTAAATGATTTTAGCAAATGGCTGCAATATAACAAAGAGTGAAAAATTTAAGGGGGTCTGAATACTTTCCATCCCCACTGTGTGTATATATATATATATATATATATATATATATATATATATATATATATATATATACACAGTATCTCACAGAAGTGAGTACAACCCTCACATTTTTGTAAATATTTTATTATATGTTTTCATGTGACAACACTGAAGAAATGACACTTTGCTACAATGTAAAGTAGTGAGTGTACAGCTTGTATAACAGTGTAAATTTGCTGTCCCCTCAAAATAACTCAACACACAACCAATGTCTAAACCGCTGGCTACATCCCTAAGTGAAAATGTCCAAATTGGGCCCAAACTGTCAATATTTTGTGTGGCCACCATTATTTTCCAACACTGCCTTAACTCTCTTGAGCATGGATTTCACCAGAGCTTCACAGGTTGCCACTGGAGTCCTCTTCCACTCCTCCATGACGACATCACAGAGCTTTTGGATGTTAGAGACCTTGCGCTCCTCCACCCTCCATTTGAGAATGCCCCACAGATGCTCAATAGGTTTTAGGACTGGAGACATGCTTGGCCAGTCCATCACCTTTACCTTCAGCATCTTTAGCAAGGCAGTGGTCGTCTTGGAGGTGTGTTTGGGGTCGTTTTCATGTTGGAATACTGCCCTTCGACCCAGTCTCCGAAGGGAGGGGATCATGCTCTGCTTCAGTATGTCACAGTACATGTTGGCATTCATGGTTCCCTCGATGAACTGTAGCTCCCCAGTGCCGGCAGCAATCATGCAGCCCCAGACCATGACACTCCCACCACCATGCTTGACTGTAGGCAAGACACACTTGTCTTTGTACTCCTCACCTGGTTGCTGCCACACATGCTTGACATCATCTGAACCAAACACGTTTATCTTGGTCTCATCAGACCACAGTGCATGGTTCCGGTATCATATCTTTAGTCTGCTTGTCTCCAGAAAACTGTTTGTGGGCTTTCTTGTGCATCATCTTTAGAAGAGGCTTCCTTCTGGGATGACAGCCATGCAGACCAATTCGATGGGGGGGGTATGTTCTGAGCACTGACAGGCTGACCCCCCCACCCCTTCAACCTCTGCAGCAATGCTGGCAGCACCTATACGTCTATTTCCCAAAGAAAACCTCTGGATATAGCGCTGAGCATGTGCACTCAACTTCTTTGGTATGCTTTGAGTGGAACCTGTCCTTTTAAACCACTGTATGGTCTTGGCCACAATGCTGCAGCTCAGTTTCAGGGTCTTGGAAATCTTCTTATAGCCTAGGCCATCTTTATTTTTCTTTTGTTACATCCTCAGAGAGTTCTTTGCCATGAGGTGCTATGTTGAACTTCCAGTGACCAGTATGAGAGAGTGAGAGCGATAACACCAAATTTAACACACCTGCTCCCCATTCACACCTGAGACCTTGTAACACTAATGAGTCACATGACACTGGGAGGGAAAATGGCTAGTTGGGCCGAATTTGGACATTCTCACTTAGGGGTGTACTCACTTTTGTTGGCAGCAGTTTAGACATTAATGGCTGTGTGTTGAGTTATTTTGAGGGGACAGCAAATTTACACTGTTATACAAGCTGTAAACTCACAACTTTACATTGCATTACATTACATGACATTACATTTACATTACATACATGAATAGGAGGGGCGGCATATAGCGGAATCGATCCCTGCCTCCAGCAGCCACTGAATGCCTGCTTCTTCTCCTTTCCCTCCCACAGGCATTCAGTGGCTGCAGGAGGCAGGAATCGAATCCTCTATATGTTACCGCCCTGTCGCCCCAACTATCCAGCTTCCCTCTGCTGCTCCTGGGCCCCTTTTCTCCAGCTCCACACTGAGCTGCTCTGGAACACACCTTGACATCACGGCACACCAAGCAACCAGCTGCTCCCAAGAGTGAGACATCCCTGAGCTGATCCGGGTCAATGAGTGGGTGAGAGCTGTGAAGGGGGATAAGCCACCCTAGCATTCCTCCACTGTATGGGGGCCCCAGCGGGGTTGCTTGCCGCAGGGCTCTGAACTGAGAGTGTATCTCTCATACCACTCAGAGCCTGCACTGATAGTCCCCCCCTCGCATGGACAGGAGAGAGCCAATCTTCTCCTTCTCCTCCCACCCCTCTCCACCTGTGTGCATTGTGGGAACTGTGAATCTAAGCACCTGAGTTTGATCATTCAGCTGCTTAGCTTAACACTTTCCGTAGCGCACACAGATGGAGAGGGGCGGGAGGAAAAGGAGCAGATCAGCTCTCTCCAGTCCTGTCTGTGTGAGGGGTGAGGGACTGGGGACTGTTGGTGCAAGCTCTGAGCTGTATGAGAGAGATGCTCTCAGCTCAGAGTCCTGCTGATGTGTACTGATAGGTGGCATTGTTGAGCTCTGATAAGTTGCACTGATGGGCACTGATAAGGGGCATTGATGAGCACACATAAATGGCACTGATGGGCACTGATAGGGGGCATTAATGAGCACTGATATGTGGCACTGATAGGCATCACTGATGGGCACTGATAGGTGGCATTGATGAGCACTGATATGTGGCACTGATGGGCATTGATTGGCAGGATTGATAGGTAGCATTAACACGCACTGATAGGTGGCACTGATGGGCACCATTGAGCACTGATGGGTGGCATTTATGGGCACTGATAGGCAGCATTGATGGGCACTGATAGACAGCACTGATGGGCACTGATAGGCAGCACTGATGGGCACTGATAAGTGACATTGATGAGCACTGAAAGGCAGCACTGATAGGCAGCACTGATGGGCAAAGATAGATGGCACTGATGGGGCTGCACTGATCATCAGGGCACTGATGATCAGTACCCTGATTATCAGTGTAAACAATGTACTGACAGTCTTGCTATAACAAGAGAGCGACCAACTCTCCTAGGAAAGAGGAAAAAGCCGTGCCACATCCAATAAATCATCAATAATAGAAAAAGGAGGTTCCCCTAGGTGGATTTTTCCGGGAACTTGCACATAAATAAAGTATGTAGGAAAGTACAAACTAATATAAAAAATAAAAGAATATTTTTATTTAATAGAGAATTACTTTTTCTAAAAACACAGTGGATATCCTAAATAGCAAAAACATATTACATAATTGGCATAGTTTACATAAAACAGTAAGCAATGATATTGTGTACAGAGAAACTCTTTTCAAGCCCGAGGCATTTCGGGGTACTTAATATTTCAGTCCTTCTTCAGGGGCATAATTGAAAAGAGGGATTCATCTAGATTAAAATATTAAAAATTAAAAAATAGTACATAAATCAGTTATTGTGAAGAAATACCAATGGATAACCATTTGAGGGTTAAATGATCAGTTGATCACCTACCTGAAAAAAAGTTTCATTGGTTACTCTGAGAAAGGATTTTAAATAAACCACATGAGAAGGCAAGATGTATTAGGGGGGATGGTGAGCAGATGTATTATTGTGGGTACAGGTGCTGTTCTAGGGTGGTTTTAGCTAGATATTAATGAGCAACATGTCTCCACAAGGAGGTATAAAGATACAGCTACCCTGCCCAACCCGGATGCGTGGAGGCCAGAGCGATATACTGGGGCCAAGAGAGGCAACCCTAGAGAGAAAAAGTCAAGATACCATCAGTATAAAAACGATCCATTCTATAGGCCTTGAGAAAAATTAGGGGACAGGCTAGTGTAGAGGATTATTGGATACATATTGGGGTTTGTATAACATAGTTTGCTTGTATTATAAAATAAAATAAATATTCAGAGTTTTTTATAATAGACAATATTTTTATAGACTCAATGCAGGGGGAATATACATACTATATGCCAATGAGTGTAAGTCTTATATGGCTTATCAAGAGTTCATAATTCAATATTCATAACCTTTTTAATAAAATTAATTAATTGGGCACAATGATACTGCCACCATATAAAACTCATATGCAAGGAGATAATAGTAGAGAGTCTGGAAGATATATAAGAGGTAGATCTAGTGCTGGATTAGCAGTATGTGCAAAACCTGACTTGCAGGAAACACTAATATTGCAGTCTAAGAAGCAACAAAAAGATAGCAGCAAGTAGGGATATGTCTGTTTGAATGCAGCTTACATAGAAAGACAGAGAAGGAGTATAGCCACATCCCCAAATCTAAAGATTAAAGTAGTAAGTAAATACCTTAAATTGTTCATTTATAAATTCGGCTGACCACGCATCCCAGCATCCGGCAAATGAAGCGCCTTATCTGGGAGTGAGTGGAGCCGGTTTATATAATGGACGGGCTCCAATCAGCTGGCGCCGTGATGGCGCTCAGCTGTGTTACGGAGCCCGTCAGCTGGGAAGCCTCATAGAAACCCCCTGAGATGAGGATGCGCGGCACCGCCCCTGCCGCGCATGCGCAAGCGCAATGACGTTGGGGCGACGTCGCGCACACTCGTCCCACCGACACGGAAATGCCTCTCTGGCGGACTGAGCATGTCCGCCGGAGTGGCAATATGGAGGCGGTGGGCGTGGATGTTAAGTCGCCCTGGTAACCTCCTATAACACGGCTTTCCGTGCTGGGCAATCGCTCGGGCCACACGCACCCCAGGAAGGGCAGAAGAAGGAGAACAGAGTGGAAAGACAGTTATGTTTGTACATTGTACTAACTTATTAAGAATATTTTTGCATAATTGCCACAACCAAAGAGGATAAACAGGCACATTGTGGGAAGAAAGGACTGCCGATAACTAGCAAGTCTGTTCATATGTGATCAGCTGATCACATGTTAAAGGGCCACTGTGGTTAGCCCTTTACCGTGATCTGTGATCAGCTGTATCACAGAGCGTGCTGGATGCGCACCCCAGGCGGCACGTGTGAGGCAGGGTTCTGGGAGGATGTCCACAGAACAGGAAGCCCAGGGCTTGGATGGAAGGGGGGGTGTTTGAGGGGCCCTTCATGGTTGCTTGCACTGGGGCCCTGAAGGGTCTAGTTATGCCTCTGCTTAGGAGTAGCGATGAGCTTCAAGTTTGAGTCGAACTCATGTTCGACTCGAACATCCGCTGTTTGCCAGTTCGCCGAACAGCGAACAATTTGGGGTGTTCGCGGCAAATTCGAAAGCCGCGGAACACCCTTTAAAAGTCTATGGGAGAAATCAAAAGAGCTAATTTTAAAGGCTTATATGCATGGTATTGTCATAAAAAGTGTTTGGGGACCTGGATCCTGCCCCAGGGGACATGGATCAATGCAAAAAAATGTTTTAAAAACGGACGTTTTTACGGGAGCAGTGATTTTATTAATGCTTAAAGTGAAACAATAAAAGTGTAAATTTAAAGTGTCCTTTAAATTTACTACCTGGGGGGTGTCTATAGTATGCCTGTAAATGGGCACATGTTTCCCATGTTTAGAACAGTCTGACAGCAAAATGACATTTCAAAGGAAAAAAAGTAATTTAAAACTACTCGTGGCTATTAATGAATTGTCAGACCGACAATACACATAAAAGTTCATTGATAAAAACGGCATGGGATTTCCCCACAGGGGAACCCCGAGCCAAAATTAAAAAAAAAAATGGCATGGGGGTCCCCCTAAATTCCATACCAGGCCCTTCAGGTCTGGTATGGATATTAAGGGGAACCCCGCGCCAAAATTTAAAAAAAATGGCGTGGGGGTCCCTCTCAAAATCCATACCAGACCCTTCAGGCCTGGTATAGATTTTAAGGGGAACCCCGCGCCAAATTTTTTTTAAAAAATGGTGTGGGGTCCCATCAAAAATCCATACCAGACCTTTATCCGAGCACGCAACCTGGCAGGCCGCAGGAAAAGAGGGGGGACGAGAGAGCGCCCCCCTCCTGAACCGTACCAGGCCATATGCCCTCAACATTGGGAGGGTGCTTTGGGGTCCCCCCAAAGCACCTTGTCCCCATGTTGATGGGGACAAGGGCCTTATCCCCACAACCCTTGCCCAGTGGTTGTGGGGGTCTGCGGGCGGGGAGGCTTATCGGAATCTGGAATCTGGAAGCTCCCTTTAACAAGGGGACCCGCAGATCCCCCCCGTGTGAAATGGTAAGGGGGTACAAAAGTACCCCTACCATTTCACAAAAAAAGTGTCAAAAATGTTAAAAATGACAAGAGACAGTTTTTGGCAATTCCTTTATTTAAAGTCTTCTTCTTTCCATCTTCTTTCGTCTATCTTCTTTCTTCTATCTTCCTTCCATTTCTTCCTCCATCTTCTTCTTGCTCTGGTTCTTCCTCTGATCCTCTGCTTCTTGCTCCGGTGTTCTCGTCCGGCATCTTCTTCTCTTCTTCGTTCTCGTGCCACTCCGCATCCATGATGGGAGGCTCCCGCTGTGTGACACTTCTTGTCTTCTGATGCTTCTTATGTAATGGGTGATCCCGCCCCCTCTGATGTCACAGGGAAAGCCTGCACAAAAAAGCCCAACTAGAATTTGCTAGGGTCCATGCTGAAAAGAAAAGAAGACTACTGAGACTCTGGAGTGATGAGACCAAGATAAATGTTTTTTGAGCTGATGGCTTCAAAACTGTATGGCTTCGCAAAGGTGAGGAGTACAAAGAAAGATGCATGGTGCCTACAGTAAAACATGGTGGTAGAAGTGTCCTTCAGTGGGGTTGCATGAGTGCTGCTGGTGTCAGAGTGCTGCATTTCATTGATGGTATCATGAATTCACAGATGTACTGCTCTATATTGAAAGAGAAGATGCTACCATCACTCCATGCCCTTGGTCATTGTGCACTTTTCCAACATGACAATGATCCAAAATACACGTCTAAGGCCCCTGTTACATTTCTGAAGAAGAACAGGGTGAAAGTGATTCAGTGACCAAGTATGTCTCCTGATCTAAACCCAATCAAACACCTCTGGGGAATTCTGAAGAGACAAGTTGAGCATCATGTCGCCAACTTGTTCATTCCATGCCTAGAAGACTTGGTGCTGTCCTTACAAATCATGAACGTCATACAAAATACTAGATGTAGTAGTTTTTGTTGTGGAATGTGTTCATTAACTGCTTAAGGACCAGCTGCCATCATTATACTGCGGCAGGTTTTCTCTCCTGGGCAAATCACAGTAGGTGTACTTTAGGAGCAATAGGGGGCGTGTGAGCCCGCGGGGCGACATCGGAGCCGATACGTGTGGCCGGCAGCCACCCATGATTGTTCCACAGAGAGTCAGAACAGGGATCTGTCAATGTAAACAGACAGATCCCGGTTCTGACAGGGGAGGAGAGACTGATCTGCTGTTCCTAGTGATTAGGAACAGCGATCTCTCTCCTCCTCCAGTTAGTCCCATCCCCCCACAGTTAGAAACACCTCCCAGGGAACACATTTACCCCTTGATTGCCCCCTAGTGTTAACCCCTTCCTTGTGTAATGGAAATTTGTAAGTTCTGTATATAATTGTATTTTATTTTGTATGTATTGCACACTACTCTCACTGTGCACACAGCACTAATAATGTTTTCAGTACATGTTTACATTCTTTCGAGTCCTGATTATAATTAGCCTGCCTATGTAACGCCCTTGTTACCATAAATGTACAATTGTAATATTAATGTGATAACTACGTAATCATGTGCATAAAAACCTTCAATTGTGTCATAATAAAGCAGAACAGTTATTTGGAAAGATGCTGAGCATATCTTTTGTGTCTGTTCCCTACTGCAGTAGTTATTATTAATTTGAAACCACTAATCAATATGAGGATAGGAGTTGCCTATCATCAATTTAACCGAGTCAGCATGGCAAGCTTTGCCTTAGGAGGGGATTCCAGGTGACCCTGAGTATCAGAAACGAGGAGCTTGAGACGATCCGGGAATTTCTGATAATCAGCCAGCTGAGGTAAGCCTTTTGCTTACATTTGAGTTATCAGACTTCCTTGATCGGTAAGGCATTTTTGGGACAAAGGGTACCTATTTTACTCCCCTTAATCGTACTGTATTGATTGGTAGTTGTATGTTATGTTGTCACTGTCTATTGTCCATCGGAGTGTTATAGATAACAAAGGGTAGAATAGTGCTGTTCACAGGTATAGGTAGTACATCTGCTAGATAAAGTAGTTTAGAGGCAAGAGGATATAGGCACACATAGAGAAGAGAGAAGACTGGCTAGTCATTATGGACATTGAATTAAGTAAGGGAATGAAGGGTAAGAGACCCTCAAAAATGCCCAGCGCAAGAGGAGCACTATATATGAACCGAAGGTGCGGTTCCGCCTATATTAAGCCCCTAGATTAATGGTTAAAGTGGACAGGGATCCACAATGGGTAACTGGGTTACCAAGGTCCACAGGGACTAAGAATCATGCAGAGTAAACAGCTAGGGAAACAGCTATCTATGTGAGCAGGATGGATCAAGGGTGACATTAACACTAGACAGAAAGGGACATTTTCATGTTAAGTTGTGGGATGAATTTGGGGTCAGGCACTACAACTAGTAAAGTCAAAACAGAGAAATTAGTTAAAACAGAATACTTTATATGTTGTCAGAGAGGGAAGATGGGATGAGCACTCTGGCTGCCCGTCTGATCATAGAAGCTAGATATAATGGATATCTGAACAAAATAAGGAAAGCAGAATTTAGGCAGGGAAATATTAATGAGAGTTAAAAGAAAGTGAGAGAATGATATGCATGTGTTGTGTACAAATGGGAAAAAGTAAGCGATTTTAGAGAGATATTGGTGTATGTGTGTGCGAATGCTGGGACCTTTAGTTCTATTGCTTGTGTGTGTCATGTACGCAGATATGACCCCCTCCTTTGTGCTTTCATGAAAGAATGAGATGAGAGGTCAGTGATAAGCTGGAAGGACACCATGCCAATTCCAGTTTTTTAGACAAAACATTTATAACAAAATGTGCCGGGTTAACGAATCTAATGGTAAACAATGTTATCACAATTATTTTGAATCTGTTTTCCAAACATGGTAAAATGAAGGTAAATGACCATGTATTACACAAATTGAATATCCTTTGATAGTGGAAAGAGTGCATTTAAAAAAGGGAAATTAAGTAAAATTAAGTGATAATGAGTATTCATTTCTAATATGAGTTTAACAATTTTATTAATAATATAGATATATTGAAACTGGTTTAGACAACCTTTGGTTGGAAATGAAATCCAGATTATTGGGGAAATTTGTAAAAATGGGATTAGTTTAGATTAAGATAACAATTTTGTCATTTTACATTTATACAATAAGCCCTTATTGAGAGAAAAAAAGATTAAGATGAGGTTGTTATTTGGAATAAAGCTGCCATAATATTTAACCACCTGACATCCGGCCGTAGCCGAATGACGGCTTCAGCGCGGATGTCAATTCCCGGGAGGACGTCATATGACGTCCTCCCCTTTCCTTGCTCCCCGTGCGCGCTCACGAGCGCGCAACGGGGAAATTCTGTGTTGGCCGTGTCCCTTGGACACAGCCAATCACAGATCGCTGTAAACGGCCAATCACAGCGGCCGTTTACAGCGCGATCGCTGCCTCCAATGAGAGATGATCTAAAATGTAAACAATTGAGATCATCTCTCATTGCCGGCTCTCTCTCCTCACACAGAGACAGCGTGTGAGGAGAGAGAGAAACTGTCAGCGATCTGTGAGTTTGTAATTAACATTTACTGTGCCTACAGTGCCCACAGTGCCCATCAATACAGTGCCCCATCAATACAGTGCCCCATCAGTACAGTGCAGCATCAGTACAGTGCCAATCGGTGCCCACCTGTGCCAAATCGGTGCCCACCTGTGCCAATCGGTGCCCACCTGTGCCAATCGGTGCCCACCTGTGCCAATCGGTGTCCACCTGTCTGCCCAGCGGTGATTAGTGTCCAGCTGCACAATCAGTGACCACCTGTGTCACCTCATCAGTGCCCACCTGTGCCACCTCATCAGTGCCCACCTGTGCCACCTCATCAGTGCCCACCTGTGCCACCTCAGTGCCCACCTGTGCCAATCAGTGCACATCTGTGCTGCCTCAGTGCACATCTGTGCCGCCTCATCAGTGCCCATCTGTGCCGCTCCATCTGTGCCGCTCCATCTGTGCCGCTCCATCTGTGTCGCCCCATCTGTGCCGCCCCATCTGTGCCGTCCCATCAGTGCCCAGCTGTGCCACCTCATAAGTACACATCTGTGCAATCTCAGTGCACATCTGTTCCACCTCGTCAGTGCCCACCTGTGCCGCCTCGTCAGTGCCCACCTGTGCCGCCTCATCAGTGCCCACCTGTGCCGCCTCATCAGTGCCCACCTGTGCCGCCTCATCAGTGCCCACCTGCGCCACCTCATCAGTGCACACCTGTGCCACCTCATCAGTGCACATCTGCACATCTGTTCCACCTCATTAGTGCACATCTGTTCCACCTCATCAGTGCACATCTGTTCCACCTCAGTGCCCATCTGTGCTCATCAGTGCCGCCTCATCAGTGCAGGCTTAGCAACCATGGTCAAAAGAAGCTTTTCCGCCGAGGAGGCGTACCAAATACTGTCCCAGGCCGACGAGAGCAACGGGGAGCTCTCTTTTTCAGATTCCCTTTCCGATTCCGAGTCGGACATAAACTATGAGCCAGTCCTCAGTAGTGAAACACTGAGTGACTCAGAGGAGGAAGAGATTCGGCCCGCCAAACGAAGGCATTCTGGTGGGGAGGCAGTGGCATCTACCAGCACGGCAGTCCCGTCCATCAGCACGGCAGTCCCGTCCACCAGCACGGCAGTCCCGTCCACCAGCACGGCAGTCCCGTCCACCAACACGGCAGTCCCGTCCATCAGCACCGCAGTGCCTCGGCAAGAAAGGCCAAGGACCCAAGCCAGCCTTCCCTATGCCCTGCAGAACCCCTTGTGGCTTCCTCCTAATTCAGGAGAAGCCAACATTCCCCCTTTCACTGCCCAGCCAGGAGTCCAGGTGAACACGGAGAATTTTTCCCCAATAGATTTTTTTAGTTTATTTTTTACCGAGGACATGCTGTCAAGTATTGTGGCCCAGTGCAATCTTTATGCACATCAATTCATTGCGAATAATCCAACGTCCTACTATGCCCGTCCCTACGAATGGAGAGACCTAACGGTGGTGGAGTTGAAGGTTTTTTTAGGGCTCACATTTAACATGGGACTCACGAAAAAAAACACTTTGCTGTCCTATTGGTCAACCCACCCCCTCCAACACCTGCCAATATACTCCAAGGTGATGCCCAGAAACAGATACCTCATGATATTGAGGTTTCTTCATTTCAACGACAATACCCAGTGCCCTCCCCGAAATGACCCAAACTATGATAGACTTTTCAAAATTCGGCCACTTTTAAATTATTTTTCTGCACTATTCCCCCTGCTGTTTACCCCAGACAAAAACATATGTGTGGATGAGTCCCTTCTTAAGTTTAGTGGCAGGCTTAAGATGAAGCAATATATTCCCAGTAAAAGGGCACGCTATGGGGTGAAGGTATACAAATTATGTGACCGAGTCACAGGTTACTTGTATGCTTTCAAAGTGTACGAAGGGAAGGACACCCAGCTGCAACCCCCTAATTGCCCAGACTACTTGGGATCAAGCGGGAAAATTGTTTGGGATCTCACATACCCCCTACTGGAGAAAGGCTACCACCTGTACGTAGATAACTTCTACACATCTCTGCCCCTGTTCCACAACCTGCATCGGATGAAGACGCCTGCATGTGGTACCATCAAAAAGAACCGGAAGGGCTTTCCTCAAAGTCTGGTCAATAAAAAATTGAGAAAAGGAGAAACGGCGAGTCTACGAAACAACGAGATTTTGGCAGTGAAGTGGAGAGACAAAAGAGATGTATACATGTTGTCTTCAATCCACGATGATACCTTCATGGAAGTCCCCAGAAGAAATGGCCCCATACAGAAACCTAAATGCGTCTTTGACTATAATTTGTTTATGGGGGGAGTCGACTTGAATGACCAGATGCTGGAACCGTACCTTGCCACAAGACGGACATATCATTGGTATAAGAAAGTCGCAATTTATTTTTTTCATTTGGCCATCTACAATTCTTATGTCATTTATCGTAACTCCACCCAAAACCCCAAACGCTTCCTTGGCTACCAGGAGGACGTTTTCACTGCCCTTACATTCCCGAACGGCCCCCCAGAAAATATCCGATCTGATGTTCTAAGTCGACTCTCCGAACGCCACTTCCCAGATAAGATCCCTCCCAAACCAACAGGCCAACGACGGCAAAAAAAATGTAAGGTGTGTACCAGAGCTGGATTCAGAAGAGACACATCTTATTATTGTGCACAATGTCCTTCTGAACCAGGCCTCTGCGTAGGTGAATGTTTTCGTCGTTACCATACTTTAGTAAATTATTAGTAAAGTATGGTAAACGTAAGCCTCCGTTCCTGCAATTTACCCTCACACCCCTTATGCCGCTGCCTCCTCTGTAACTGACCCTGGCTTGTTATTTGACCACGCTTCTGCCTAACGATTCTGCACATACCTCTGCCTGATCTGGAACTGACCCTGGACTGTTATTCGACCATGCTTCTGCCCAACGATTCTGTACATACCTCTGCCTGATCTGGAACTGACCTTGGACTGTTTGACCATGATATTTGCCTGCCTCTTGGACTGATCTTGTACCCTGCAACTGGACTAGTGGGATTCAACACAGGGGTCTCACATATGTGAGGGGCTCCAGAATTGTTTTTCTGGATGAAGAAAACAATTTATTTTGTTTTCTCAATCCTAGATTAGGGTCTGGAGACTCGGAGGCTTCAAAGAGATTTGGGTGGGAGAAGCCTCTACCCCTGTCCCCATTCTGTCCTGAACGAGGCCCTACTTCTGCCTGTAGGACTTACTGCCGTCACGCCTCTGCCTGTTGCACTGACCACACCACATGGACCTGCCTACTACCAGGACCAATATTTTTGGCACTGCGGACAATATCTCTGCCTGCACTGACCCTGGACTTTATATGGACAGTAACCCTGCCTGCTGCCTGGACAATTGTGTTCGCCGCTGCTGACCAAGTCCCTGCCTGCTGCCTGGACCAGTGCTATCCTCCTGTGTACAACTGCGCTACTACAACCACAGGTAATCTTTTTTGTTTAAGCTTTGCTCAGCATAATGTATTTTGGGGTGTAATTCTTGGTATGTGCATGCTATGTGTCCCTGGAACACCTGACGGTGTTCCTTGCATGTTTGGCCTCTGTATGTGGCCAGGCAGTGAAAAAGTCCCACACATGTGGTATCGTAATACTCAGGAGGAGTAGCAGAATGTATTTTGGGGTGTCATTTTTGCTATCTAAATGCTATGTGTTGGAAATATCTTATAAACGGACAACTTTGTGTTAAAAAAAATGCGTTTTCATTTTTTTCCATATTTTCCAAAAACTTCTGGAAAAAAATAAACCATTCAAAAGACTCATTATGCCTCATAGATTATACGTTGGGGTGTTAGCTTTCCAAAATGGGGTCATTTTGTGGGTGTTTCCATTGTCCTGGTGCTCCAGGGCCTTCAAAAGTGTAATAGGTGGTTGAGAAATGTGATGTGTAATTTATGCTCCTAGAACACCTGCTGGTGCTCCATGCATGTTGGGCCTCTGTATGTGGCCAGGCAGTGAAAAAGTCCCACACATGTGGTATCGTATTACTCAGGAGGAGTAGCAGAATGTATTTTGGGGTGTCATTTTTGCTATCTAAATGCTATGTGTTGGAAATATCTTATAAACGGACAACTTTGTGTAAAAAAAAAATGTTTTCATTTTTTTCCACATTTTCCAAAAACTTCTGGAAAAAAATAAACCATTCAAAAGACTCATTATGCCTCATAGATTATACGTTGGGGTGTTAGCTTTCCAAAATGGGGTCATTTTGTGGGTGTTTCCATTGTCCTGGTGCTCCAGGGCCTTCAAAAGTGTAATAGGTGGTTGAGAAATGTGATGTGTAATTTATGCTCCTAGAACACCTGATGGTGCTCCATGCATGTTGGGCCTCTGTATGTGGCCAGGCAGTGAAAAAGTCCCACACATGTGGTATCGTAATACTCAGGAGGAGTAGCAGAATGTATTTTGGGGTGTCATTTTTGCTATCTAAATGCCATGTGTTGGAAATATCTTATAAACGGACAACTTTGTGTAAAAAAAAAATGCGGTTTCATTTTTTTCCACATTTTCCAAAAACTTCTGGAAAAAAATAAACCATTCAAAAGACTCATTATGCCTCATAGATTATACGTTGGGGTGTTAGCTTTCCAAAATGGGGTCATTTTGTGGGTGTATCCATTGTCCTGATGCTCCAGGGCCTTCAAAAGTGTAATAGGTGGTTGAGAAATGTGATGTGTAATTTATGCTCCTAGAACACCTGATAGTGCTCCATGCATGTTGGGCCTCTGTATGTGGCCAGGCAGTGAAAAAGTCCCTCACATGTGGTATAGTAATACTCAGGAGGAGTAGCAGAATGTATTTTGGGGTGTCATTTGTGGTATACACATGCCATGTGAGAGAAATAAGCTATTACAATGACAATTTTGTGGAAAAAAAAAAAAAAAAAAATCTCAATTTTGCAAAGAATTGTGGGAAAAAAATACAACTTCAAATAACTCACCATGCCTCTAACTAAATACATTGAAATGTCTACTTTCCAAAAAGGGGTTATTTGGGGGGCATTTGTACTTTCCTGGCTTGTTAGGGTCTCGGGAAATGAGATAGGCCTCAGTACATCAGATGTGATAATTTTTTTATGATTTGCACCATAGCTTGTAGACTCTAAAACTTTCACACAGACCAAATAATTTCCAAAAATTTTTGGTTATTTTTACCAAAGATATGTAGCAGTATAAATTGTGGCCAAAATTTATGAAGAAAAATTACGAATTTGCAAAATTTTATCACAGAAATTAGAAAAAATGTGTTTTTTTTCAAAATTTTTGGTCTTTTTTCATTTATAGCGCAAAAAATAAAAAACCCAGAGGTGATCAAATACCACCAAAATAAAGCTCTATTTGTATGAAGAAAAGGACAAAAAAATCATTTGGGTACAGTGTTGCATGACTAAGTAATTGTCATTCAAAGTGTGAGAGCACTGAAAGCTGAAAATTGGTCTGGATAGGAGGGGGGTTTAAGTGCCTAGTAAGCAAGTGGTTAACAAAGCCAAGATGGATGGGATACATAAGAAGTTTTTCTACAAAGATGACATTTTAAGGTTTTTGATAATAACTTGATGTGCGGTTCATGATGTGAGAGTAATAATAAATACTATTTAAATATAACAGACCCATCACATCAAGTCCACACACCCTGTTAGGATAGATGCCACCTGCAGTGCCAGTTGTTTTTTAGTTTTTGATGCTTTCTGGTCCATCGTACAGATTCTTGGTCCTTTTGTTTTATTTATTTTTATTTTTGAAATCCAAAGAAGAATGTGTGGATTGTGAAATGATGTGCCCCTTTTCCTTGTAAGTACAGTGGTATAAGCAGAAGAATATTTTGGATTTATGGGCATCTCTCCATGACCGGAGGGTATTGTTATCATTTATTATAATATTGCCAGGAAAAAGTTGTCTTTTGAAACACGAAACTGGAGTTCTTACACAAACAGCGTGATAGAAAACAAGCCATTGTAATATATTTATGCAAGCTGGACCCAGTAATGAAGGGTTCACCCCGATATATCAGAGCTGTAGCTTTTATGCAAAGGTGCTATTAGACAAGGTTAGATATTGTTTTGGTCAAACATTTAATTTTTAATGGTCCCACATTCTGTGCAGCAAATATACAGCTAACTAAATGTTTGTCTAATGAAAGGTTTAAAATATGAGTTTGTTTATGTACAAATCTAACAATGAAAAATGCGTACATTTGAATCCAGCCACCTTATTGCCTCTATTGGAGGAGGCTGGAGACAAAGGAAGACACGTGTTACATTGATGGTGTAGGAATCAGCTGCTGTGAGCCCAGGGCAGGACACACTCCCTTAAGACCCAGATATTACATTTTTTGTAGATTTGAATATGCAGTTTATCACCCAGAAGGATACTCTGTATTTAGAGTCATTGGATCCTTTTTCCCCCAGCTCAAGAAGCAGAGCTCCATGTTTTAGCAAAGCCTGTGAGCTATAAAAAGAGTGTATATTTATATAGATAGTCGAGATATAGAGAGCTTTTGGTTCCATTTGAAGGGCCAGAAGTTTGTTTTTACTTCGGCAGGTAAACCAATAAAGCATGCCAAGTTAATTTGATTGGCTGTTTTCAGCCTTCCAGGTTCTTGCTGAGGTAGCCATATTAACTTTCACACATGGAAGCAGACCAGGTGACTAAGGATGCTGCATTTACAGCCCCGGACACTTGATGGGTCTGTGCAACTCACAGATTCCACCCTAGTTCTGGCCCAGTATAGCTGGGATTAATAATTCAACTTTAAGGACCTCAGAACGAGAAGAACAAGTGGTCCACAGGTGGCAACTTCTTATGAAACAGGACTTTGGAAAGGTGATCATTTATGTCTGCCAGCCACTCTTTTCCCTCCAGCTTGACACATGGGCCGTGTCACCAGTCACAAGCATTTATGGCTGCCTTAGTAAATGAGCATGAGATGCAGGGTTCTCCACAGTTGTTTTTATAACATACCACTTCTTGTTTTACCTGTTACCAAAGGTGTTACCAAAAGCTGAACATCCCTTCCAGAGATTACAAAAAGATATATCCAGATGCCCAAGTCAGGATCTTCCGAGTATGCATTTTGTCTGCATGGACATGTTTTTTGGATGTCCAGTGGCAAATGCTACTGCAAAGGCCACAGTAAAAAGTGTTATCAGAAGTAGTTTGTAAATATAGAGTGCAGAAAGTACAGAGAGTAACAGAGGAAATCATTTTTATTGGAGAGTCCTTACTAGAAGTTTTGAGGTTTTATTTTTACACTCCCTACTGTCTACAATGTAGCGAACAAAGTAGAGTAAGAAACTAGAAAACTTTTGCCTGAATGTTTTCTTATATTTTATCAAGCCCCTAAGGACTCTTTATCAAGCCCCTAAGGGATGTTGGACTCTCTCCCTATGGGATTTGGTTTGGGAGTGTGTTACTCACTTGCTTATATTTTGTCTCAGCAGCTGAAGTCCTCCATTCGGATCTCCCAGAGAATGTTGCTGATCTTTTAAAGTTTTTGACAAACTAATTTATGTGTTTTCTGCCCAATTCCAGATCCTAAAAGATTGGAATGATCTAAAACTAAAGCCAGGTGACTTGTGGATTGTTAAGAGACATTTATATATAAGGAAATGTTTTGAGACTCAATACAGCATCTATTTCATGTACAGTTTTTGCAAAATTTGAAGGAAAAGTCACCTGGATCCACACCAGACACTGCAAAAATAACTAAATTAAAGAAATCTCTGTGTTTGATTTGTTTCCCTATTGAGATCACAGTCTAGGGTACTTTTTGATTCAATTACTTTAATTGTAAGAGATATATATATTTGAAAAGTAGTTTAGCCATGTTGAAGTCATATTTTGTCTTTTGTACGTTTTCCATTTTATGTAGAATTGTCTGTGTTCACATATGCTGATAAGTCAGCATGCTCACAATTAAGCTAGAAGGCCATTCTGGCCACAGGAGTGTACAGCCAGTACTCTGTAAATATGTCTTATCAATCACAATGAAAAGTCATTTTGTAATGAAAAAGTTGCTCAGCTATTATTTTCTCCACAATGGAGTTGTTTTGCCTCTTTGGCCAGGACTACCTCCACCTAAGTGTGTGGAGGTTCCAGGTTAAAGGTGATAGCAGGTATGGTTAGTGATCAAAATATTGATCAAAAGAGGGGAGACTTAATGGAAATTTGTAAGTTCTGTATATAATTGTATTCTATTTTGTATGTATTGCACACTACTCTCACTGTGCACACAGCACTAATAATGTTTTCAGTACATGTTTACATTCTTTCGAGTCCTGATTAGAATTAGCCTGCCTATGTAACGCCCCTTGTTACCATAAACGTACAATTGTAATATTAATGTGATACCTACGTAATCATGTGCATAAAAACCTTCAATTGCATCATAATAAAGCAGAACAGTTATTTGGAAAGATGCTGAGCGTATCTTTTGTGTCTGTTCCCTACTGCAGTAGTTATTATTAATTTGGAACCACTAATCAATATGAGGATAGGAGTTGCCTATCATCAATTTAACCGAGTCACTTGCCAGTGACATTCACACAGTAATTAGTGCATTTTTATAGCACTAATTGCTGTATAAGTGTCAATGGTGCCAAAAATGTGTCAAAAGTGTCCGATCTGTCCACTGCAATGTCGCAGTCCCAATAAAAATTGCAGATCGCCACCATTACTAGTAAAAAAAAATAACAATAAAAATGCCATAAATCTATCCCCTATTTTGTAGACGCTATAACTTTTTCACAAACCAATCAATATATGCTTATTTTTTTTAACAAAAATATGTAGAAGCATATATATTGGCCTAAACTGATTTTTTTTTTGTTGGATATTTATCATAGCAAAAAGTAAAAAATATCTTTTATATATTTTTTTTTTAGCGCAAAAAATAAAAACCGCAGAGGTGATCAAATATCACCAAAAGAAAGCTCTATTTGTGGGAAAAAAATGTCAATTTTGTTTGGGTACAACGTTGCACGACCGCGCAATTGTCAGTTAAAGCGACCCAGTGCCGTATCGCAAGAAAATGGCCTGGTCATTAAGGGGGCAAATCCTTCTGGTCCTTAACCGGTTCAATACAGGGCATTTTCACCTCCTTGCTTCCCAGAGCAATTTTTAGTTTTCAGCGCTGTCACAATTTAAACGACAATTGCGCGGTCGTGCGACGTTGTACCCAAACAAAACTTTTTTCCCCACAAAAAGAGCTTTCTTTTGGTGGTATTTGATCACCTCTGGGGTTTTTATTTTTTGCGCTATAAACAAAAGAAGAGCGACAATTTTGAAAAAAACACAATATTTTTTACTTTTTGCTATAATAAATGCCCCAATACTTTTGACAATATAGTGTATATATAGTGAGTACTAAGCTGAAATGCGGCACCTTTTATGAACTTCAGTGCAGTCCAGCCATTGAAAATACATTTTAAGGCTTTTTGCCCACATTTATTAAAAGTTAAAAAAACTCACACAAAAGGTTACCCTTGCAGGGGTTTTCAACATCACAGTACAGGTGGAAATGTTACAGCCACCTGGCTATCTGTACTGTGTAGTCCCTGAGTCTCTTGCCTAAGTATACACAGGCTTTTAATACCTCTATAAAGTGATGGCCTGGTGATAGGGACCAGTGCGACCAGAAATGTGTGGACTGTGATAGAGTGAACCAAACAGATGTAAAGTGTAAATGTTTTATGAAAAGGATAAGTAATAAACAAAAGTAAACGCACCTCTAATATGGCAAACAATAAAAAAAAACAGCAACCAACCACGGTGAAACGCAACAAATAACTATCCAAACCAAATTATATACAGGTGTAAGATACAATCATAATCGTAAACAAGCCAGGGTCATACACTAGAGATCAAGCAGGGCTGGGAGCAACACAGGACAGGGAGAGGTAAACTGGAAACAGGGGGAGAAGGCAGAAGGGATAAGGCTGCAGGGCAGGGGTTCAGGAATGAATATAGGATTCCAGATACAAGGTTCAGGATATAGGAACACAGGCTAGCAAACACAGGTCAGGGCACAAGGAAACAATAACAAGGCAATGTGTGCAAGCATCTGCCGGATATAAATACACTTCCTGCAATCAGTCTCAGGTGATGCCTGATTGCAGGATATGATGTCAGCTCCAGACTGCCGGGAGACACCCGCTGATGGACACCGGAACTACGGCCCATAGATCTGAGAGCAACAGTGCCTCAACAGGTCCCTATAAAGCCTTTGGGCTCCAGAACCCAGTCCACTGGGCTAGACACTTTATTTTGTCAAGACAGCTAGGCAAAATGTAAACAGTACAAAGGACTTTTTTCTTCTCTCCTGTGATGGACAGCTGCAGGGAGAGAGGACGCTGGACTGTGTCCTGATTGGCTGTTGCTACAGCTGAAGGGGACCTGCCCCCAGCAACCCTGGGGAAGGAGGGCTTCTGATTGACTGACTGAGCTAGGCTGGCTCCTGATTGACTGCTGACCGTTTTAATCCCCTCCCATCACCAGGGAGAAGGCAGATATCCATGTGGGACTCAATTATAGAGCTTGGGAACCTAATTAGAGAGCCTGGGAACTGGTTTGAAAACAGGAGTGCAGCAGGGTGGTCTTCATCATCATCATCCTTTTTAAATTGACTCACTGACAATGGTTTTATCTATTGAGGAAAGACAGTTAAGAAGATCCTCATTGGCGAAGGGATTCACCACTAGCATTGACTCTTTTGAGATGCAGAATCCCACCAATGAAGAGGCTACAGCATGTACAATTGATGAGCCGACCCCATCGAGAGAGGACAGAATGATATCTTTGTTTCACAAACTAAGAGACTTATTGGAGAAAGAGATGTTACAATGGTGGGATATTTTGCTCCTACAAAAGTATGTTGAATTCAAACGAGTCCCTAGGGGCCTAAGAATCACCAAATTATGCTCATTTCTTGATGATGACCTTAATGATAAGTGGATCTCCTGTTTGCATGATTGCAACCAACTATGGCTGCAATACGTCATTGTCCAGAGAGAACGAAACCTAGATAGAATTCGTGTGGACATCAACACTCTGCACGAGAGTTTGTCTACATATCTAGATGTTGCCACATTTGAGAGTTGGGATTGTAAGATCAATGAACAAATGATGACGTATGAGACTAACCTCATCAGCAAAAAATCAGGGAAGTTTGAGCGCGACCGGTTGGACTACCTTAACAATAGGGAGTTCAACTGGAAGAAGCCTAGATCTCCCACCGATTTGGCGAAAGGGGTAAAAGTCTCTAATAATAGGTCCAAAAATAACAACAATAATACCTATAAATGTAATAGAACAATCAGGAAGAATAATACCGCTAATGAGCACAAACATTCCACCGATTCATCTCAGGCTGTATACCCATCTCAGCCACAATGTACAAAGTACACTGAGGAGCTTAGTCACACTAGGAATGGTCGATCACATAACAAGATTGGTAAATCATTTTCCAAAATGTTCAGTAAGAACACACTCCACAGACAGCGACCCCCCATCGAGGATCGTATGTATGGGAAAAGTGGTTCTAGTCCTATTCTACCATCCACTACCGCTGACACTGCAGTGACGGATGCTGGGGGTAGCGGCTCGGCCAGCCCCTCACTTTGTGTGAGGCGAGCTTCCACCACCCATGCGGCCTTACCACAGCCCCCCACTATCAGGTCTATAGTCTTCCCTTCAACCTCCGATCTTGAGATCACATTTGACCCCTCCATAGTCACTCATAATCCCTTCACCATCTTGGAGAACTTAGAATCTGACTTAAACAATGGCAGCATTGCCAACGTAACACCTCCATTGACTTTTTTAGAGACGGAAGTTGCAAGGATAGAGGGGATTGCAACGGAGCACGAGAAGTTGAACTGTCAGCCATGCACTATGTCGACAAAGAAGTCAAGGAAAAGGGAAGAGGAACTAGAAGAGGCAGAAGAGGTGGCAAGAGACACAAAAAGAGGCAGAGTATAAATCACACTCTTGAAACCATTAGGATCTTTAATTTATCCAGTTCTGTGTTTACGGACACAGACCTGGATCTACTTAGAAAAGGTCTGAACTATGCCCCTCCCAGTGTCCCCAATCTTTTTGAACTATTTGTTGATCTCAACAAATATGTGCGTAAACTTACCTTGCAGCGGTATTACATAATAAAAGACACTGGTAAATCCTCGGCAATTATTAGTAATGCGGAACCACCGTCTACCCCGCTCTCGGACAAGAGCTTTGACGATGACTCTGCCCTGAATATTCTAGAGGAGCTCTACATAGAGGCAGAGCATAGCGATACACCATCCTCTTCTTATGAACCCCCTAGTGATACAGCAATAGTTCACGCCCCCAAATCCTCCTTCTACCCCTATTGGGCTAAGGGGAAATACATCTCGACATTTTATGATGTGGTTTTTGAATCCTTTAAAAAGAAGTTTCATCATGCTAACAAAAAAGGGAACAAGTTCAATAAGCATCTTGACCCCCTAGGGCTACCTATCACTTGCCTCGGGCAGAATCAAGATGTCATCATCAGGAAAGCCGATGAAGGTGGGAGTCTAGTGATACAAAACAGGGAAGACTATGTAGCCGAAGCCATGAGGTTATTGGGGGATACAGACACTTACACTAAATTGAAAAGTGACCCTGTTGTAGAGTATACGAAAGACCTAAAATCACTTTTGGATCAGGCAGTATTGAATATGGTTTTAACCAAAAATGAGTTTCAATTTCTCTACAACAGACATGCCCGAACCACACATTTTTACCACATCCCGAAGGTACATAAAAGCGAAGTGAACCCCCCTGGTAGACCCATCATTGCGGGTATTGACAGCATTACCAGCAATGTAGGGTGCTACATTGATCATTTTTTGCAGGGAATAGTTACGAATCTTCCATCCTTCGTGAGGGACTCGAGCCATATGTTGGATATCTTATCACACTACATATGGCAGCCTAGATACAGGTGGCTCTCCCTAGATGTAGCCTCGCTCTACACGTCGATTGATCATGTCTATGACCTTAGAGCAGTGAATCACTATTTGTCCAAGGAAGGTGGTCTTAACTCTGTACAGGCTAAGTTTATACTTGATTGTGTTGAATTTTCCCTTAAACACAATCATTTCTCCTTCCTCGGGGAACATTATTTGCAGATTAGGGGTACCGCGATGGGGGCCAGGTTCGCTCCCAGTTATGCTAACATCTTCATGGGGTATTGAGAAGAATTGTTCATTTGTAACAATAACCCCTTTGGAGCAAACCTGGTCCTCTTTGCTAGATATATAGACGATATCCTCATTATTTGGGATGGATCTGACCAGGAGCTAGGACAATTCCTTGAGCACTGTAGGAGCAATCCGTTTGGGATCGAGTTCACGCATGTCATCAGCAGTGACAATCTCGTTTTTTTAGATCTGGAGCTCAGGAACGGCCTTGATGGGAAAATTATTTCTAAAACACACTTTAAACCGAGCAGTGGTAATTCTTTTTTACATGCTGAGAGCAACCATCATCCCAGATGGATCAAGAACGTCCCATATGGTCAGTTTTGTCGCCTTAAGCGCACCTGCACAATGAAAAGCGACTATCTAGAACAGAGTAAGATCCTCCGAAATAAATTTATTGATAAAGGATACGATCTCACCCTAACTGACACGGCCTGCAATAAATATGCCCATTTATATGAGGAGCCCTTGGTACATGATTCACAGTCTACCCCTGCGAGTGATGAGGTCACTATACAGACTCGGTTCTCCACCCAATATACCAACAGAGCTTTCGAGATACAAAGTATTTTACGGAAGAACTGGAGTATCCTCAAACACGATCCTATTCTGAGTAAACACCTTCCTGATGGACCTAATATAGTCTATAGAAAACCTTGTGACCTAAAAAGCCTGATAGCCCCCAGCATGGTGTAGAAACCTTTAAATAAGTCCATCAATGTCTGGTCGACTATTTTCGATCAGAAAGGCAGTTATAAGTGTAGCGTCAGGAACTGCGGCACCTGTCAGTATATGTGGCACAGGAAAAAGTCTGTCACTGGTATAGATGGCAGAACTCACCACCTGAAGCAATTTATCAACTGCGGCACTGACCATGTAGTTTATGGCATTATTTGTCCGTGTGGGCGCCTTTATGTTGGCCGCACCTCTCGCCCCATGAGAGTGCGCATTGGCGAGCACAAATGTGACATTATCAACACACGAGTCAAATATCCTGTCCCTCGGCACTTTCAAGATGTTCACCATGGAGACCCCATGGGTATGAAAGTGTTTGGGATCGAGTCCATCAGGGGTGATATCGACAGAGGTAGAAGACACCAGAGACTCTGCAGACGTGAGGCCTACTGGATCTTCACCTTAGGTAGTATGACCCCTGGGGGGTTAAATGAGGATCCTGAGGTCCACAAAATCGTTTGACCATGTAGTATTTGATGGATATGCATCTGATTTCCCCCTTCCCAAAACAAACACCCCCCCGTGGTTCCGCATTTTTACATTTTTTATTCATGCACGCATTTACACTGTCCCCAACATATAGGACATTGTCGGTGCACTTCCCGAATCATAGCTAATTTTCTGTTTTGATCACTAGTGGATCATTAATGATTTCATACCAATATAGTGTTTTATTTGAGACACCATTTATGACAATTGTTTAGTGGTTTAGTATAGATATCGTTTGTTTGTTTGTGCAGTCATTGACACAACCATTTTTTGCATATAGCGACTGAAGATGTAAAATTTACCATTTGTATCATTATTATATATTATGTATGATATAGCAGTCGCAATAGGTTGTTGTATGTGTATACCCCTCTCGGCGTGAACCTCACTTGTATTTTTATTCATTTTATTCATTTAATTCATTTTATTTTATTCCACTACTAGTACCATCATTATCAAGGGAGCTGATTTGTAGTTGAATAGTGGCATGTGAGTCTGGGGGCAACCATATGCATATAGAAACTGCATGTACAGCGTGCTGGTCGCGCTGGTGGTTGGATGATCTATCATTTATTATAACAATTTTTACTACTATTTTTGCTAACGTTTATAATATATTTTTTTTTTTTTTACACCTCTATAAGCTTTGCCCCTGTAGTAGTATCACCAACCGCATTACCAGATAAAACACACACACACTGCCATTACTAATGACTTCAACATCCCTATTTCCTTTATTACTATATAGTTCACACATCATTCAGTGGTATTTGTACTTTCATTGCCAGTATAATTATTGTTCTATCATTGCTTGGCACACTGGAATTGTGTGGTGGCAATTTGTGCCTGGTTTATGGTTTGTGCGACGGTTGGTCGCTCTGTCAGACGCCAGGATGTCTCTGGTAGGCAGATGGCTCTCCGTGTATCAGTCCTGCCCCTAGCTGCACGTCACTAGGCTGCCCCACGCCGCCCGCACAGCCAATGTACCGTGCGTCATACGGAGGGGGAGATGTCAACCCCGCCTCCCTCCTACAGCGTGACACACAGACTCCACCTCTTCCCCCTGCAGCTTGGAACGCAAGCGCATCGGCGTGCGTTCCTCCCAACCATAGACATGCTGCAGCTACCGGCCCGCGGTGTAGCGGATGTGTAGGCACTCCACAGGCACCCACAACCACAATTCCAGTGTAAGTACATACACACGTCCACCCACTGTGCATATGCTGAGTCTTGATGAGTGAGGTCTTGAGGTGGCGATTTTCATCCACTATGATTTGTAATGTCTATTGCAATATACATCTGGCAGTGGGATTGGTAACATTGTTTTTGAGTGAGTCTTTGAGGTGGCGATTCTCATCCACTATTACTTGCAATGTCTACTGCGATGTACATCTGGCAGTGTGACTGGTAGCATTTATTGTGATTTATATAATATATATTTTATAATTGGTGCTCTTTAGACATCGCATGTCGCCTTTCAGCTTGTATGCACTGTACGCAGCAGTTCACTTCGTATTAATTCATCTATCAATTGATTATTATTGGTCCTTTTGTGTATGTACGTGTGTATATGCATGCACGTGTATGTATGCTGTATGCACGTATCTACATATGCCCTTATGCGTATATGGCATGCCGGATTAGAGGACTGAGGAGGGAGGGACTTTTTTATAATAAAGGGGGAGGAGCCCCGCACCCCACCCCTGTCTTATTGGCTTGCAGGCATTTATAGGTGAGGTTCGCCGAGGGAGGTTGCACTGCATAGCTCTGAGGAAGAGGGGACTTTCCCCTCGAAACGCGTTAGCAGATTGCAACGTCTGTGCGTTCCTCCACGACCTCTGGAAGGTTTCGCTCATCCCAAATCACAGATTGTCTACTGGTGCGATTTTATGCTGTGCCTCCTCCACCAAACGCTTGTGAGTCACTTCTTTTACTATTTATATTTAATAAATGTTTTAAAAGTTAATGCACAAGGCTGGTGCGCCCTTGTCTTCTTTTTGTTTCGGTCAGTACGGTATATGCCTGGGAAGCATCCTGTGAGTGGGGAAACAGGACTGCAAACTTTCTGACTTCTTTTACAGAGTCTGGGAGCTGAAATTTACTGTGTGTGACCAGGGAGTGTTAGCATGGAAGCCTGTGTTACAGGGCTCCAAGCTGCAAGAAGGCACAGGACTGTTGTTGTGAACTACTGCCCACATGCTGTTACCAGAAGATCAGTTCTGCCAAGAGAAGTGTGCTGCACCTGAATCACATGCTGAACTGGATGCAGGGACCAAGCTTTGGGCTGTTGCTGTGCTGAATACTATTGATTGCATTGAGGGAGGAGAGACTGTGCTTCCATTCAAGTGTGTTCCAGTTACTCACAGTGACCACGTTTCCAATTCCACCACCTGCTACAGCTGCAGAGCGAGGACCCTTTTACTGGCCATGGAGGAACCTCTCAGGATCAGAATCAGAGTCATCAGTGGTAAGAGGCATATGATGCTGTACCAAAACAAAATTGATGTCCTTTTTTCCCACAAATAGAGCTTTCTTTTGGTGGTATTTCATCACCTCTGTGTTTTTTATTTTTTGCTCTATAAACAAAAAAGTGCGATAGTTTTGAAAAAAAAAAAAAAATTTTACTTTCTGCTATAAAACATTTGCAATTTGAATAAAAAAAAAAAATAATAATAATTTATTTATTAGTTTAGGCCGATATGTATTCTGCTACATATTTTTGATCAAAAGTTATCTCATCTACAAAATAGGAGATAGATTTATGGTATTTTTATTATTATTTTTTTTTACTAGTAATGACGGCGATCTGCGATTTTTAGCAGGACTGCGACATTGCGGTGGACAGATCGGACATCTAATTGACATTTTTGACACTTTTTTTTGGGAACCAGTGACATTATTACAGTAATTGGTGCTAAAAATATGCACTGTTATTGTACTAATGACACTGGCAGGGAAGGGGTTAAAGTCTGGGGCGATTAAGGGGTTAAATATGCTCCCTGCAAGTGTTTTCTAACTGTATGGGGAACTGTGTGACTGGGGAAACACACAGATTCATCTTCCTGCTGAGCAGAAAGACAGGATCTGTGTGATCTCCCCTGTCAGAACAGTGATTTGCCTTGTTTACACAGGCATTACCCTGTTCTGTCACTGCGGGGAAGGATCGCTGATTGGCTCCCCCGCTGGCCAATGGGAGCACGTGCATGCCCACAAAACCAAATTCCCGAGTCGAGGTACAGCTACAGCGATTTGCGGGATCGTGCCACCTGGCCGCAGTATAATGCGGCGGCTGGTCAGCAAGCAGTTAACAAGTTTCCTGTTTTGTTATGATATTGTAAACCATTAACTAACTAGCCCATTTCTGTTTAGGGCTTTGCCTTTAAATAAAGTCCATTATAACCATTTAAGGTGTGTCAGGGTTCTTGTGTCCAGGTAAGGCTAGGTCATCACAGATGCAGGGCAGACAGGACCCAATACAAACAGGTAGCTCCTTCGGGAGTGAGCACTACTTACAGTATACAATATACACTGTATATATTCTTTTTTTTTTTTTTTTTTTTGCACTGCCTGAAGAAAGGAAAAGAGTTTTAGAGTGTTAAATGAAGTATAATTCTGGTAGCCATCATGCTATTGAGCCAGAATGTCAGGCAGGAAGATCCAGTAACCTGAGGTTTACTTGGAACAATGGCCTTTAAACTGTCAGCACTGTCATTCAGAGATACATTTTCCACAGAGTGCCATCAGTCCTTGGCTTATTTCTTATCTTAATTTGATTCATTGCCTGATGGCAGTCATGCATAGACTGAAAAATTAGCTGTTTCCTTCACAATACATTTGGGTGACAGAGGGATTACCTTTGTTTAGTCTCACGTTTCGGAGTCTAGACAGGGCAAGTCTACTATGTTTCAACAATACTAATGTTAATAATGCATTATCTTTGGATCATTGCCTATATGACTTATACATTAAAACAGCTTGTGCAGCCTATCAGAAAATGTACTGCAGAGAAATCAATATACCATTTCACCTGTAAAGGCATCAGTGCTTTAATCTAACGAGTTGAAGTACAACATAAACAGGAGTTGATGACACCTTTGCTAAAGTGGTTTACTGCATTAAACTGTTTGCAGTTTACAGAGAAACATTGCAAATCACTGTAACCACAAAGTATAATTATGAGATATATAAAACACACAGCAATAAATTACCTAGGCTTGCAAGGAAAAATATATGCTAGAGTTAATCCATTTTACAATAGCTAAACTATGCGCCTTTGTTCAAAGACACAGCGTATTTTACACATTGAGCTCCAAGTGAGGTTAATGTAAAAATCTAGTCACCGCTGTTATGTAAATAAAGGAAAATATTCATTATTCAGTTAGTATTCACCAATAACTTACTGAGGGGTCTATTTTATAAATATTTTTACATTGATACACAATACTTTAACCCAAGATTCACCCATTTTTCAATGGGATTAAATTTGAAAAAAGTTTGAATTCTGGGTAAATGGTGCATGAATTTGTATCCATTTGCAATACTTCTTATTTGTATTTGATGGGTGCATTATGGGGCAAATATGTCAGCAACAGGTTTTTTTAGGGTGTATTTTACTTGAAATTGGGCTAATCATGCATTACTCACATATACCGTGCCATATTAAGGGAAAAACTTTCCATTACTGATAGTTCAATCTTTCCACTATATCTCAGGGACTTTGGTAGTTATATCTTAGCCCTGAGCTTCCAGACCATGGTTGTTATGAATAGGGGTGCTTTTTTCTTAATTTACAGTAGCTTATAGAAAACATAACAGGAGGGTTTGGAAATCTAATCCTCTAAAATGGACAAGGAAGCAGCCAGGAAATATTGATAGGGTGATGTTGTTGCTGGAATCCCCCAAAGATATACAGTAATAAGCCAGTTAGTGACTTAGCCTACCAGTCTCCACCTGTAAGTGAAATATTACTTTCAGGTTCTCATTACAACATATTTTTTGTGTTTTTTTTTAATTACCAAATGTTAGATGTTACATTGTATATCTGAAGTTGTTACAAGGCCCACAATCCAGTGCTCTGTTGGGTAAGGAATTTTACTACCAATTGTAAATGATCTTCGAATTTTATATTACAGTGTAGCATAATATTTTTGTGCGCTTATGGATGTTTAGCCATTTTGCTAAGTACACTGTTTCTGCTACAATCAAGGTGAACTTGGTACATTTTCCTAATGTCCACTGTACCCATTTTGACACCTATGTGGCAGTATTAAGCTGTTCATAAAAACAAATTGTTGCCCAGTTGGGCAAATTATATGTCTACAGCCTTCTCCAGACAATCACCTAGCTGACTGTTCCCAGAAGAAGAATTAATATGCTGCTCGGGTAAATACTTTCAGTCATGTGCTGTGATGAGGTAAGCTGACCCTGGGAATGCCCAACATTTCCATATCTCCCCTTCATATGCACGGTCACGGAAAAACATAAGAACAATCTTTAAACAATCAGAATGTCCATGTATATGTTTCTATTGTCTGATGTCTATGGTTAGCTTCACGTTTAGTCTTTTATCTTGACTCAACTGACCTGTGGGAAGAGTCAGGTGGAACCGGCACGTCACTGCAGTAACATCCACCCAACAATGATTTACATTTAGCAATATTGTGTATATATACTGTAAACTAATGCACACAGATTTACTTCATTGTGAACAATAGAAGATGGTAAACCAGTTTGCTGGGTAATACATGTGCTTGCAGTCTAGATCACGCCACTCAGCATAAGACACTAGTCTGACTTCCTACAAATTATCACTAAATACAATAAGGAACACAGCAAGACAATTATACTTAATTATACTCACACTGATACACAATACTGCGTTAACATACAGAGCAATATAAAAGCTTGCAGTATACTAATAGCTGCTGTTCTTGGGATTCAGTATACAGAGGGGCAGGCTCTGCAGTAATTCTTTCTCATTCAGTTCTATGGAAGTTCTGTGCACCAGATAGTATGGGGGTGTATCAAAGACAGTTCAAGGCAGCCAGTGGGTCTTAAAGGAGATCAGGTGTCAGCAGGCAGGATGTGTGCCTGCTGCAATACCTTTTTAATGAAAATTTAGAGGCACACATTGGGAGGGTAATAAAAGAAAATAACAGGACCAGAGGCAGAAGCAGATGGAACAGAAACAGATGCAGTTCCCACTTTATATCCTCCAATCAAAATTTAACTACTTGCCTACCGGGCCAATTCTTATGCCTTTTCCGATGGGATTCCGCTCAAGTTTGCCTTGCATACACACGGTCACGCAAAAGTTTGCTGAAATTACGACCGTCAAGAAGGCGGTGACGTACAACACTACGACGAGCCGAGAAAATGAAGTTGAATTGTTTCCGAGCATGCGTAGGGATTTTGCGCGTCCAAATTGCCACAGACGATCACATTTTCGGATAGGAACTTTTCCTGACCGAAAAAATGAGAACATGCTCTCAATCAAAAGTCCGATGGAGCATACAAACGGTCGCATTTTCCAACAGAAAAACTCTCATCAGTCTTTTGCGGGACGAAATTCCGATCGTGTGTACGCGGCATTACACTTCTCTCCAACATTTTTTTGCTATAATATATAATATATATTTACTCAGAACCTCTAAATATTATATATGGTTTTTTTTAGCAGAGACCCTAGGAAATAAAATGGTGGTAATTTTTATCTTGCACGGTATTTGCGCAGAAATTTTTCAAACATGGTTTTTTTGGAATGTTTCACGCATTAAAAAAAAGTAAATAGATACCTAACATGTCATGCTTTAAAATTGCACACACTCATGGAATGGCGCCAAACTTCAGTACTTAAAAATCCCCATAGGGGAACATTTTTTTTTTTATCATAAACGTTTTTTATTGGAAGATTAATTGACATACTTGCAGTGATAGGCAAATAGAACATATACAAACTTCACAAGTAAAAGCAAATTTATTTTCAATACAGAAAGGGTGTCGTCAACACAGAACTCTGGGAATATTGTATTCAGCTTGGCGTAAAATACAAAGTGGAAATGATCATGGTGGGTAGATAAGAACTGAGAATGTTTAACAAACTGGGTAGCTCATTCAGAGTATCTCTACCAATTTAAAGTTTATCAAAATGGGATGTCACACTGTTCCCACTTCCTGTCAAAGAGGTGGATTGTATCATACAAAATGTGATGAATACTTTCAGAGAGTTTGATCGTCTCCATCCTGGCCAAAACCTGTGACCAGGATATAGAGGAGGAACGCCAATTCAAGGCAGTCACCCAATGAATAGCTACAAAAAGAGTGTGTATCAACCTCTGACACAAAACGGGAATGTCTGGGATGGTAGTAAAAAAAATGCACACCTGCATTGTCAACATAAGAAGGTGACCAGCTATCTTGGATGTTCCCGTGACTGCCTGTTGCCAAATCAGTTTAAGGTGTTTGCAACTCCAAAAAATATGGAAGAAGGAACCTGATTCAGGGCACCAGTGAAAGCAATGGGGAGATACAGCTGGAAATATGTTGTGGAGCTTGGCAGGTGTCAAGTACCATCTAGTATGTAATTTAATTGCAGTTTCACGAATAGACAGAGATCTTGTGTTTTTATACATGTTTTCTAACTTCTCTTCCCATTCAGGAGGTGAAAATGTGAAATCGGTCTCCAACTCCCAATTGTTCATTGGTCTACTTTTTTGGTCAAGAAATGTCTCGTTAAGAAACCTGTACATGCGTGAGATTACTCCTCTATCTCTAGAAGTGTGTTCACAAATAAGTTTAAATTGAGTGTTCTGAATGCGGGACGATAATGTACCTCTACTAAGATAGAAGTGCCAAATCTGGAGATATCTATAATGTTCAGAGAAAGGTATTTCATGTTCGGCTTGGAGTTGGGCGAACAATTTAAATTGTGTGCCAGATTTAAAAGATGCAAAGGTAGGTAAGCCTTTGGAGCTCCACCTAACCACACTGTCTCTATGTTGAAATGGTGAAGGAAAGTTGAGGTCTCCTATAAAGGAATACAGGGGTGCGAGTGGAGAGGTTACTATATATTTGCCGTGGTAAATAGCCCAAAGATAAACGGATTGTGATATAATACTGTTGAGGGGAGCTATATTACATGCTCGTATGGATATAGACCACAACAAACCAGGGAGGTGATATGGAAACACTGAGTGCATTTCAAAATGTAACCATGGGATGTCAGATATTGGGACATGCCATTGGGCGGTTTGGGTGAGTCTGGTCGCTAAATAATAATGCCATAAGTCTGGAGGGCCCAAACCTCCATGAGGTTGGGGTCTGTACAACAAAGAGATATTAAATCTTGGGTGTTTTGAGTGCCATATAAATGTATTAATGTCTTTTTGAATGGAGTCTATATAGGATTTAGAGAATTAGATTGGAAGGGTCCTAAAGAAGAATAGTATTTTGGATAAAAATGCAATCTTGACGGCCTTTATTCTGCCCAAAAAGGAAATTCTGTACATTGACCAGGTTTTTAAAAGGGTTCTTATATGGGTGGGCAACTATTGGGTTATAATTGAGACGGAAAAGGTCTTGGAAAGAGGATGCAAGATACTTTAAACATTTTTACAGGTTACCTGTTTAGAGTTACAGAAAAGATCTTGTGCTAAAATTATTGCTCTCACTCTAATGTTCACGGCGATACCCCACATGTGTGGTTTGAATGCCGTTTACATATGTGGGCGCGACCTACGTATGCGTTTGCTTCTGTGAGCGAGCATGCTGGGACGGGGACGCTTTAACATTTTTTATTGTTTTTTTATTTATTTCTTTTTTTTTATATATTTTGATGCTTTCCTTTTACATTTTTTTGATCACTTTTATTCCTATTACAAGGAATGCAAACATCCCTTGTAATAGGAATAGGGCATGACAGGTCCTCTTTACAGCAAGATCTGGGGTCTATAAGTCCCCAGATCTCGCCTCTCACCTTTTCACATGCAGAGGCCAGGCGTGACGTCATAACATCGTGCCTGATCATAGAGACTTCAGGGACCATCTGACCTGCAGAAAATCTCTATGGTCAACATCCGGTGCCATTCGATTCCATCTCCGGTAGAAGGAGGTCAACCCCTCCCGCCGTTTGTAAGAACGATCAAGTGGCTGAACAGCCGCTATGATTGTTCTCACAGTGAAGGGAATCGCCAGTTGTAAAAGAAGATATCTGAATGATGTCTAACTGCAGGCATCATTCAGGTATCCCCACTCAAAGTCTGCGACGTCATATGATGTAGGGCGGGTGGGAAGTGGTTAAAGTGGTAGTAAACCCAAAAGTAAATATTTGCTATATTGCAGCTTACCAATTCTTAGATAGGTGGCTGCATTCGTTTTCATTTTTAGGCTTTCTTTCCATTATTTTTACCTGGTGATCCAGCCAGTAAATCAGAACAAGCTTTAATGCAAATGTAGCAGTTTAGAGGGATGCAACAAACCATGTACTACCTACAGGGGTGCTTACAATGATCAGCTTTTATTTATACCAAAGGAAAAAAAAACTGTTGCTGTAACTGCTTGTGTAACTGCAGTGTGAGCTGGAGATTGGCTTCAATTTGTTAGTGAATCTAAATCTGTTAGTTCATCTAACACACCCCTCCCCCAGACTGACAATGCTGCTGTCTAAAGGTGCCCCTGTGCTCCTTCATCCAGAGTGGGGCACTCTAATACAGGAGGTGTGTTATTGACCAGATTGCCAGATGAAAACAGAAGGGGAAAAAGCCTGAAAAAGGAAAATTAATGCAGCCACCACATCTAAGGATTGGTAAGCTGCAATATATTATCATTTTGGATTTGGGTTTAATATCACTTTAGTACTTCAGTTCATATAAGGGCTTTATTTGTAAATTTGTAAGACCAACATACATATATAAATAAAACAGACAAAAGAAATATATTTATTACCATCAAAACATGTTTCAACCACAAAGTTCCTGTGTAGGATTATAACCTTTTCCAATATGTAAACTGCAAAGTTTGATACTCTTTGAAATATCGTACACATTAAAGTGGAGTTCCACCCAAAAGTGGAACTTTCACTTATTTGTCTCCTCTCCCCCTCCGGTGCCACAATTGGCACCTTTGGGGGGGGCGACGACAGGATACCTGTCTTTGACAAGTATCCTGTTCCCACTTCCGGGAGTCCGTGCCGCAGCACAGGACATCACCACGGGGCTCCCTCCTCCTTCCTCCTCCTCTCCATGTCGCCAGGCCAGTAGGAGAGAGGATCGGGGCCTTGCGCATGCGCAGTAGGGTTCCCGGTGTGAAGCCGTAAGGCTGCACTATCGTGTACCCTTAACCACAATGGCGGCGGCAGCAGTCGACAGCTGATGGAAACATCAGCTGCGGTGCCGACATCGCTGGACTCCAGGACAGGTAAAGTGTTCTATTTTTAAAAGCCAGCAGCTGCAGTATGTGTAGCTGCTGGCTTTTTTTTTTTTTTTTTTGGGCAGTACCCGGCTTTAAGATGTATAAAGAGAAAATCCTAGGGCAAGTCATAAAAGCAAACAAGGTTTTTTTTTTTTTTTTTTTTAGCCTTTTTTACTTTCAAAAATATGTCTTCTTTGATTTAAAAACAGTAGGATGTCCTGTGTATTTTGTTTCTTTGCTCTTTCAGAGTGTAAACACACTCTGGAAAACCTAGAAAAATATGTTCATATCTAGGTTAGCAATTGCATCATTTGAAAGTTCATGATTCTTATTTATGGCTTACAGGTGTTGATGTAGCTTAGGAAACGGAATAGAGCAACTATGTTTTTCAGTTCTGAAAATCACAGTATCTAAAAATTGCTTTTGTTTTAAGACAAAGCAGCGCTACCTCTTAGATCATTGGAGTACGAGCCTGTAACGTCCCTTTACTACCAGGCCATTTTTCAGTTTCTAGTGTTATGATAATTACTCTGTCATGCAACACTATATTCAAATTATTTTGAGATAGATAGAGCTTTCCTTTGGTGGTATTTAATAACAATTGTTTTTTTAATTATTTTTACTATACAAAGGAAAAATAACCCAAACATTTGAACAAAAACTTGTTTCTATTTTTTTCTTTTACTTTTTGTTAAAATAAAAATGACAGGACAGTATGAACACCTGCAAAATTACCTCTTTTTGGAAACTTGACACCTCTGGGTTTAATCTTATTTTTTGCCACTTTTTTGGAAATGAAGACACATACTGGTGTTGAAGCAGCTAAAACATGGAGCTTTGTAATGGTAATGCTAAATATAGTGGATACAGGTCAAGCACAGAGGGAGGAGATGAAGAGATTTGTTAATAGATCACATACAATGGGAGGATAAAGATGAGGAGGTGCAGATATTCAGATATAGAAAGTTAAAGAAATAATATACAAGTCACACAAAGCCCACAAGCAGTGCAAATTGTTTGCTATTCATTTCTAAACTATATCCCTGTTTTAAATGGTACAGTTAGACAGTGAAATCACATTTGCGACCTTTGAGTCTGATATGGATTTTAAGGGGTACTTCACAAAAAATATGTGGGGTGATGGGTTTGTTTGTGTGAGGTGTGGGGGACTGTCTTGGATGGCAGTTTATTTCAGTGGCCCTCAGACCCCTTTTTTTCCTCCTCTGGATTAGGGTCCCCCTCCTAATCACTGTAGCACATATGGCTCCAAATATAGCCACCGCATGCCACCACCATGCATTTGCGGGAGGTCACCACAGCCATTTTTGACCAGGGTGGACTTCAGGATGCATGCTTCACTGGGGATCTACTGAAGGGCGCATGTTCGCCTCCTGTAATAGAACCACTTGAATGGAGACTATCTTTACAGCCCAATACTCCACCATAGTGAGGTGGAGGTTTGATATATATATATATATTACAGTATCTCACAAAAGTGAGTACACCCCTCACATTTTTGTAAATATTATATTTTAACTTTTCATGTGATAACACTGAAGAAAAGACACTTTGCTACAATGTAAAGTAGTGAGTGAACAGTTCGTATAACAGTGTATATTTGCTGTCCCATCAAAATAACTCAACACACAGTCATTAATGTCTAAACCACTGACAACAAAAGTGAGTATACACCTAAATGAAAATGTACAAATTGGGCCCAATTAGCCATTTTCCCTCCCAGTATCATGTGACTCGTTAGTGTTACAAGGTCTCAGGTGTAAATGGGGAGAAGGTGTGTTAAATTTGGTGTTATCGCTCTCGCTCTCTCATACTGGTCACTGGAAGTTCAATATGACCACTTATGGCAAAGAACTCTCCGAGGATCTGAAAAAAAGAATTGTTTCTTTACATAAAGATGGCCTAGGCTATAAAAAGATTGCCAAGACCCTGAAACTGAGTTGCAGCATGGTGGCCAAGACCATACAGCAGTTTAGCAGAACAGGTTCCACTCAGGCACACTGCATCAAATTGTTTTGCATGGCTGTCATCCTAGAAGAAAGCCTCTTCTAAAGATGATGCACAAGAAAGCCTGTAAACAGTTTTCTGAAGACAAGTAGACTAAGGACATGGATTACTGGAACCATGTCCTGTGGTCTGATGAGAACAAGATAAACTTATTTGATGTGTCAAGCATGTGTGGCGGCAACCAGGTGAGGAGTACAAAGACAGGTGTATCTTGCCTACAGTCAAGCATGGTGGTGGGAATGTTATGGTCTGGGGCTGCATGAGTGCTGCCACAGGGCAGTATTCCAAAACTAATTATGACCCCAATCACACCTCCAAGACAACCACTGCCTTGCTAAAGAAGCTGAGGGTAAGGGTGATGGACTGACCAAGCATGTCTCCAGACCTAAACCCTATTGAGCATCTGTGGGGCATCCTCAAATGGAAGATGGAGGAGCGCAGGGTCTCTAACATCCACCAGCTCCATGATGCCATCATGGAGGAGTGGAAAAGGATTCCAGTGGCAACCTGTGAAGCTCTGGTGAACTCCATGCCCAAGAGGGTTTAGGCAGTGCAGAAATTAGAAATAAACAATATAAATAAATCAAGCAGCAATTCTCCTGTATGACATAGTTACAGTTCAGCAATAGTATATAAAAATAGAATCATACTAATTATTCACATGGAAATGAAAAACCAAGAATCCATAAATCAGTCCACCAATGATTAAAATAGTGAATCTTGATTATTATTGTTAGATTCCACCATCCACCACATTGTGCAACAGTGTCTCCACCAATAGTTGAATTAACTGCTTACCAGCTCCAGTAGATCCCTCATTAGAGCGGATCACTCTGCGCCTTTAGCTTAAAACCCAGCCTGGGCCTTTCTCCTGGTTACATGGCTCCCCTGTGCCCATGGCATCACTTAATAGGATGTATAAGCGGTACACCAAAAAGACAAAAGGCTCCACATGGTGCAAAATCCATTAAACATTTATTGAGATAAAAAGTATTGCACTTACAGCAATGATAAAACAATAGCGCCTTGAGTTTGATGTGCCAGCTGGCGCACAATCAAACAATCAAACAAACCCGTCTTTCCGGGACACAAGGGTAATGGTGATGTCAGCGCACCGTTCCCCCTATGCATTTCATAACAGAAGACATCATCCAGGGGCACAGGCAGCGCACTGCGTCACCTTCTTAAATACCATACATAGCACCCAAGCCTCAATCCGAGCCTCGGCTAGCCGTACTCGAATTACACCAGAATAGAACCAAGCCTCCTTTATAGACTCCCAAAATGCTGGAGGTTTTACAAAAACCCCTATTTATCTACTGGTTGCAACCACTACAATAGGTGGAAACAGCTATTCCCTGTAACCATAAAACCAAACCCTTGGCATATTAATAACATTTTATCTCACCCATATTGACCAACCACGCACGGTGAGTTTTTTTATCAACAGGAAATGGCAAAGTTTATACAAAAGTGTCACAGGCAAAAACTTTACCAAGATGACATCTAGTCGGTAGTTGAAAAATTGCCACACGGTCAAAAATCAAAATAAAAAATGACATCTAGTGGATAGTAGGAATATTACCACTTACAAATTTAAATGTACACATAAACCAAAATTCCCTTCTCTCATTCTAAATAACTGAACATAAGCAGATAGCACCACACCCCAAATATATAATTGATAGACTTATATGCATTTAAGAAATATTGCTCAATGCATTTACATCAATATCAACATTAAGGCCATAAGGGACATATGATTTCAACCTACAGTATATATCCAAGCCATTTTCTGTTTAGAAATCTCTCTTGCCAGGGAACCTCCTCTCCATTGGGGTCTATATTTATCAATTCCCAAAAAAAGAGTATTAGAGGGGTCTCTATTGTGCATCACTTTATAATGCCTAGACACCGAATGATTTTTAAAGCCCTTTCTGATATTATTTATGTGTTCATTAAGTCTTACCTGTAGGGCTGCTTAGTCCTGCCCACATATTGAAGCCCACATGGGCAATGAATCAAATACACCACTCCATTACTGGAACAAGTGATGAAAGGCTCTATCTCAAACAAACAGGAAGTGCTAATTATACAAGGCATGTCATTAACTTGCTGTCCAACCCCACCCCAAAAAAAGGGTTGTGGCTGGTTACAGCAGATGTATCCTCTTTACATAAAATTATCCCTCATCATTTGGGTCTAGAGGCAGTTAAGTTATAATTAGATCACAAGTCTGGACTTTCTGTACTCCAGCTTGAGTTCATTATGGAGTTATTGTAATTTGCGGCAACGCTCAACTATTTCTGATTTGATAACCAGTTCTACCATCAAGACAGGGGAGGGGCCATGGGGGCTAAATATACCCTGAGCTTGGCCAATTTACTCATGGCTAAGTGGGAGGAGGACATCATCTATACCTAGCAGAGACCTCGGGTGGTCATGTGGGCAAGATATATAGATGACGTCCTCCTCCTATGGGATGGCAGTAACTCCAAACTCTGTGAATTTATGGCATTACTTAATAACAATAGGAGCATTAGTCTAAATTTTGAGGCTAGCATAGAGGAGATTAACTTTTTGGACCTAAAGATTTCATTTAAGGGGGAGAGATTTGTTAAAGCAACCTTTTTCAAACCAACTTTTTATTTCCTTGGACAGTTGCCATTATGAGCCGTGGGTAAGACCAGTGCCTAAAAGCCAGTTTATGCATCCCAGGTGCAACTGTACCACGGTGGATGAGTTTGATACACAGGCAGCTGTCTTATTTGGTAGGTTTGTAGAAAAGGGATACAATCCTGAATCCCTCCAAACTACGTTAAGATCCGTACCTGAGTTGGATAGGATGTCTTTGCTGATAGAGAGACCTAAAGATAGGGATGTCACTATATTCTACCTCCCATTTATCACTACATTTTCTGTGCAACATCAGAATATTAAGAGGCTAATACAAAAGCATTGGCATATATTGGGCAACAATTGGGTGCTCAGTAATGTCTTACCCAAGAACCCTCAGGTAGCGTATAGGGGTGCTCCCTCTCTGAGACACAGGATAGCCCTGAGTGTTTGGGATCCACCAAAGGAAAATAGGTGTTTCTTTCAAAGTCTTACGAGTTATTACCATTGCAAAAAATGTCAAGTCTGCACTCTTAACAGTTGCAGAGGTGCGAGGGTGAATGGCTTTGTCTCTATGAGCACTTCCCGTTCGTTTGAGCCTTTTATCACTTGTTCCACTACTGGAGTGCTGTATTTGGTTCAGTGCCCTTGTGAGCTTCAATATGTGGGCAGGACTAAGCGGGCCCTACAGGTGAGACTTAATGAACACATAAATAATATCAGAAAGGGCTTTAAAAATCATTCAGTGTCTAGACATTATGATGTGATGAACAATAGAGACCCCTCTAATACTCTTTTTTTGGGAATTGATAAATATAGACCCTAATGGAGAGGAAGTTCCCTGGTGAGAGAGATTTCTAAACAGGAAATGGCTTGGGTATATAGGTTGAAATTGTATGTCCCTTATGGCCTTAATGTTGATATTGACGTAAATACATTCATCAATAATTCCTAAATGCATACAAGTCTGTCACTTATACTTTTGGGGTGTGGTGCTATCTGCTTGTGAACTTTGATCTGAGCCTTGGATTGTTTATGTTAGTTAATTAGAATGAGAAAAGGGAATTTTGGTTTATGTTTACATTTAAACTGGTAAGTGGCAATATTCCTACTATCCACTAGATGTCATTTTTAATTTTATTTTTGACCATGTGGCAATTTTTCAACTATCCACTAGATGTCATCTTGGTAAAGTTTTTGTCTGTGACACATTTGTATAAACTTTGCCATTTCCTGTTGTTAAAAAACTCACCATGCACGATTGGTCAATATGGGTGAGATAAAATGTGGTTAATATGCCAAGGGTTTGGTTTTATGGTGAGGGAATAGCTGTTTCTGCCTATTGTAGTGGTTGTAATCGGCAGATAAATAGGTGTTTTTAGTAAAACCTCCAACATTTTGGGAGTCTGTAAAGGAGGCTTGGTTCTATGCTGGTGTAATTCGAGCCGAGGCTCAGATCGAGGCTTGGGTGCTATGTATGGTATTTAAGAAGGTGACGCAGGGCGCCACCCATGCCCCTGGACAACGTCATCTGTGATGAAACACGTAGGGAGGAGCGATGTGCTGACATCACCATTACCCTTGTGTCCCGGAAGGACAGGTTTGTTTGGTTGTGCGCTGGCCGGCACACCAAGCTCAAGGCGCTATTGTTTTATCATTGCTGTAGATGCAATACTTTTTATCTCAATAAACGTTTAAAGGATTTTACACCATGTGAAGCCTTTTGTCTTTTTGGTGTACCACTTATCCATCCTATTAAGTGACGCCATGGGCACAGGGGAGCTGTGTAACCAGAAGAAAGGCCCAGGATGGGTTTTAAGCCAAAGGTGCAGAGTGATCTCTTGTAATGAGGGATCTACTGGAGCTGGTAAGCAGTTAATAAAGCTGTTGGTGGTGGCACTGTTGCACAAGGTGGTGGATGGTGCAGTCTAACAACAATATTCAAGATTCACTGTTTTATCCATTGGTGGACTGATGTATGGACTCTTGTTTTTTTAATTTCATTTTCATGTGAATAATTAGCGCAATTCTATTTTTATATATTGTTCTGCGCACATACCATGTGGTTTTAGCCTTTTTTACACAGGCCACTGGTGATTATATGACTTTGGTGTAATGTAAGCAATTTAATATAGCATGCAATTTTTACATTGCCTTCAGGCAGGTGTGGAGTCTTGATATCACTTTGCTTATTTTGTGTTGTTCTTCTAAAAGACATAAGAAATAGCCCCTGAGGAACAACAAGTCTCAAAATATGTCAGATTTGGGCTTAATTGACTCTGGGTTGTTAACAGCTTCAAAATTACTCCCTGGGTTGGAAGAAAATACAACCCGTTATAAGGGTTGTTTATACCATAGTTATAAATATGTTCTTAGATATGCAATATGGATCAAATCAGATGGCGTGATGGACATGTTTTTAGCACTTTATGAATAAAGAATATATTTATGTATATCTGTGTGGTTCATTTGGTACTCTATTAAGCCCCTGCCACCCGCGCAACCTATTGATGATTTCCCTTTCTTTTGCAAGTATTCGCTTGGGGCTGGGTACAGAAGCAATCTCCATGAACATTTATGTGTTACAGTAAGTGCTTTTCAAAAATGTGGTTATATTTAGACAATGATGTAGCCCATTCTATTGCCCCCCCCCCCATTTTCTTACATGGCCAGGGATTCTCAGCCATCTAAGTGAATAGGTCAGTTGGCATCTGTTGGTAAAGATGCAGTGAAAATGCTGCTTCTTTAGCAACCATTTCTAGACACAGAATGAGGGTTTTTCCAAACAGAAAGCTCTAAACTTTCTGCATTCAAGCGAACGTCTGAACAGCCAGTGTTCAGTTTGAACTAATGTTTGGACTGAACACTAAGCTTAGCCCTGTCTAAGACCACTCACAGCAATCACAATGTACAGAGTCACTTGGATTGGCTCTGTACACTGTGTCTGCGAATGGAGCCATCCTTTGGTGTTTCTGTTTATAGACATTGAGCACAACAGCCACCTGATGGTGCTTTATCCGGTGTCGTTTATAAAGTGGTTGAATTGGGTCATCTTAGACTACTCTGTACAACCACCATACTACAAAAAGTAAGCCTGCAAAGGACAATAAAATACACATTTGGAATTTTTTGTCAGAAAAAATAATTAGCAAATATTTAATAGTACAATTTTAGTAGTACAGAACACCAAAGATTTTTTTCTTACTTTAATCATTAGCATGTAGATCTGCAAATGTTAATTTGACACCAGTCCCTTTGCAATTGAATCATAGGCACGTCTGAAATGAGTCTCAGATAAGCAACATCTCAAATGACAGTTTGTAACCAAAGCTAGACAACCTTGACACTGAACTGTGAGAAAGTATAAATGGTTACAGCCTGACAATGAGCCTTTATTCTATCTAATTAGTAATACATTGATGTTAATTTATACTCCAAGAATAAATGAGAACATCTGTTTGGTTTATCAGATGATCGCGTAACATATAAGCAGATTACCTTCTGTACATTAAGGACAGAAGCTATACTGTAACAGTTGTACACTGTTTGTTGATCCATTGCCAATGACTTTTGTCTGAAACAGAAACCCAGAGTATCAAAGTGTCATGGGTTTAACTACAAAGACCATTACTCTCCACAAGTGTATTTCATGGATATTATAGCCTGTATAAATGGGATTTTGGGAATAAATAAAACATGTAAAGCTTTCCCTATTATTGGCCCTACTTCTTTAGATCTGTATATGTCATATACTGTATATACTCACCACCAACAAATTTACTAATTTCATTTTTCAGGGATTATACATGTGGTGGTGAGGTCAAGGTTATTAAATGGAGAAATAGCACCAGCAGAAATTATCAATAAAAATAGCAGCAGAAATGGTCCATATGCACGTCAATAACTATGTTGTTTTTAATGTTGGTATTATTATTGTTACTTTTTATGTTCTTACTTATTTGTGGCAGTGAGTAGCAGAGTAGTCTGATGGTAATGGCAACAATGATGGCTGTTCATTCGTATCTAAGATGTGTAGCTGAGACTGTCACTGACACATGTAACAGCAACAATAAATAATTATCTTTTCTAATTTCAAGGTGTGTTTATTTAGAACTAGTGATGAGTGAATTAGCTTGAGCTCAATTTACAAGTGGGTTCAGCAAACACTAAAAAAAATAAAAAGGTCCTTCCTTCCGTGATCTCGCTGCCCGTGTGTCCCCTGCGGCATGCGGGTGGCATTCTCTGTGATAGCTGAGTCCAATGACAGCTGATCACAGGAAGTAAACACAATCCAGTTATTGGCTTTTTTTTTCCTCACGCTGACAGCACAAGGAGAGAAGAAGAGAGCCAATAACCAGCTTGTATTAAAGGGACATCAGGACTGATAATCAGGGCACGGATTGTCAGTGCAGTCCTACCAGTGGCCACCAGTGCTGCCAATCAGTGCTCATCTGTGCTACTGATCAGTGCCCATCAGTGCTGCCAATCAGTGTCCATCAGTGCATCTTCATCAGTGTCACTTATCAGTGCTGCCTATCAGTGCCCATCAGTGCCACCTATCAGTGCCTATCAGTGCCCATCAGTGCCATCTATCAGTGCTGCCTATCAGTGCCACCTCTCAGTGCCCTTTAGTGCCGCCTATCAGAGCCCATCAGACCCATCCATCAGTGCCGCTTATCAGTGTCCATCAGTGCTGCCTCATCAGTGCCGCCTCATCAGTGCCCATCAGTGCAGCTTATCAGTGCCCATAAGTGCAGCCTCATCAGCGCACATTAGTGAAGGAGAAAAATTGCAAAATGTTATAACAAGCTATGAACAAATAGCAAAAATAACAAACTGATGTTGTTTTTTTTTTTCCATATTTTCAGTCTTTTTTTCGTTTGTTTAGCAAAAAATAAAAAGATCTAGCACTGGTGGCTATGGTGCTTCCAACACAAGTAATGAAATGGTAGATATGGGTGGTACAAGGACCCTAAAGGACAGCTCGCCCCCCTCTACCCTGAGCCCCATAGTGGCTGGCTGCATGAGTGGCTATGGTGGTAGTTGTGCCACTGCTTTCGTATATTGTTTGGTAGAAAAAAAAATCAGTCCTTTTTTTTTTTTTTTGAAGACCTTTACTGATTTTGTTCTTACTACCTGATGCAGTTCACTAGTAAAGAACCCCTCCTAAGCAAAATCTTTTCTTTTATAGGCAAATGTTTATCTGTCAAATCATTATACTGCCCTTGCATATAACTAAAAATGCTAATTAGGTTGTCTCTGTTTTTATTCAAACTGAATACTACACTTTTTCTAGCAATGAGCACTGCTACACCTGAATTTGCCTCCTCGATTTTAGCCAAACAGGCACATTTATTAGCATTAGTGTTTTCCTGAAATTCTTCTTATACCCCTTCTTCCAATTGTAAGTAAATCACCTACCAGTCCAATGCATTATCAATGAGTACTCTGTGAGCAACAAGCATTTATCCACTTTGTCAATGCTTTGCAGTATTGCAAGTTGCTCATTTAAATCCCAAACAGGGATTTCCAGATTTGCAACCATTCCACGCCTAGCACAGCTGTATTCACAATGAAATGCTCATTCCAGGACTACATACAGTATATCACAGAAAATGTAAAATGAAAGTAATATCAACATTAACTATATGGGGATGTTTTTTGCTAAATAAATAAACTACAACCAATAACATGTGGCTGTAAAGTCAATGTAATTATTACTTAAATATTCTCACTACAAAATTCTAAATTGAGCAAGCAACCAGGTGCAATAAAACATGTTTGCTGATGAGCATTTCCTCAACTCTTAGTAACACATTCGCTCTATGCGCACTGCATGTGGATGGCACCCCAGTGCCTTGTATCATACAGTACAACACACCACAGTGCACCACAATGCACATAGCGTAAATTGTGGTGTGCTGCATTGGAAAAAAGGGATCATGTACACTTTCTTTAATTTCCCATAGTACATTGACAGCCTATTCTCAATTAATTAAATGTATTAACACACCTCAGTGTATTAGTAAAGTGTCAACTCTGTTTTAAATTGTACAGTTGAACAAATAAATCTCTAGACACTGTTCTTCCATTTGTAGGACCCCGGGGATGGTAATATGGCTTTTAGACATAAGGGGGAGCTAATCTACATGTTAACAGGCAGATTATAAAATCTGTTACTAGGGACATAAGATTTTGACTTTACCTTTCACATGACTGAGAATTTCTCAAGCGGTTTGGACCTAAATTTACTTTATTTTTTCTAATTGTTTAGCAAGAAGGTTGCTTTTAAAACAGCAACTAATTATTTTAAAATAGCTTACTGCAGACTTCTTTGTTAATAACAAGGCCAACAGCAACAGATTTTTTATAATATTCTGATTAAGCGGAGCTTTCACCACATGTAAGAAAGGCAAGATGAAACAGCATGTCCTCCTGTGCCGCACAAACACTTTCCTTTCAACTTTATTCACACATGAATTGATGCACACTGAGAAACACTTCTCTCCTAATTTTGCTCATCATAGAATCCGATGAGAAATGTACACACCCTTTTGGCTGACATCTCAGAGAAACAAAGCTGTCTTTTCCTACAGACTGATGGTTACAAACCTCTGCTCTAAAATCTTGATGTTTATTTAATATGTAAAACCTGAATCGTTGAATATTCAGTCTCTGAATTTTTATCTACAAATCACCTTATGGAGCTTGTATAGTATTTGGTGCATATTTTAACTTGAAATGTGTTTGACCTTTCATTAAAATTATAAATCTACATACTACAGCAATTTGATGGAAAAGGGTTAAGCCACAGCTCATTTTTATACCAAAGATATATCCTTCCAGTGGTATTCAGAAAATGTTCTTTTATCAAAATGTAACTTATTTCCCCAGACTCTCTGCACTATACTATTGACATGGTGTAAAAGGAAGGGCAGTATCTATGGCTGTGTGACATTCTCTGCAGATTTTAAGGTACCTTTGAATAGTCTAACCTATTATAACTTTTGGACAGACCCACTCTTATTCTTTCCCATTTTTCACAAAAATTAACACATAGCTTAGCACAGTACATGTGTTAGAATGGGATGCTTTGCTTTTTCATGTTAACAAAGCCTTTTTTTACTTTTATTCTGTTATTTGCTTTAATAGGACCAGCTTAAACTCAAATGTTAGTGACCAAAGCAATGTCGTTTTAGCTCCACAGCCCTGTCACACAGAGAGTGAAATATGCCCAATTTAATACTCTGAGTCCCCAACTACTAAAATGCTATTAGTAAATTTCAGTATCATAGTCTTGGTTTTTAGGCATGGCACATAGCACATAAAAGAGAGTCTTTCATTAAAAACCACAGATCAAATGAATCACTTGAGCAGATGCAAACATTACCAAATAAAGGTATAGTACATAGCCAGCCTATGCAACCTACATCACATGGTCTCTGGCTATCAATTAGCACAAAGACTGCAGTTGATTGTCATCAGTAAGGCTAGCCATACAGGGCTAGCCATTCTGAAAGGGCTGAATGAGAGGAATTGCTCTAAACAAAGTGAATGGATGAATCTCCACTGCAGATCTTGTTTTTAGACAGCTGCAGCACCCACAGCTGTCTAAATACCCAAATAGTGATTGCATCTGATAGGATGCAGTCACTGTTTGGCAGAAAATTTTCCACCCATCTCAGTCAGTCTTTGAATTGACTATTGTCAAGCCACGTGGTGCCAGGAAGGCCACCCATGGCTTGAAACTTGACCTTAATAAATTAAGAAAATTATATACAAAGCCATTATACAAACTCTGGGCAAAAAAAAAAAAACTAAATTTAAGAAACAACAAAATAAATCTTTCATAAGGGCACCATAAAGTCCAGGTACCCTTATAGTGTTGTCAAAAAGCTAACCACAGTTTCTAGAGATGATTCTGCCTGTCAAAACAAGATGTGAGAAGCTTCACCTGAAATCCTTGCTTGGCTTTTTTTAGTATTTCTCACAATCAGAAAGCATTATGCAGCTGTCCAGTTTTTGGACAGAAAGGAGAGATCTGCAGATAAAATACAGTGTTCAGCAATTAATATGTAAAATAAAATATACTCCCTGTGTATACTTTGTCTATGAATGAACTCTTCAAGAGGAAGAAAAATCGATGATTTTTCATTTCATTTTTTAGTGCAGAGGGGGCTTCCAGGCACCTAATCTCCTCTGTAATTTGCCTTCATTAAATTTAATATATAAAGTTAGCATTTTTTTATTTAAAGTCCCCTTTAAAATAAAGTAAAATCCAAAGGTTTTGCTGAATCGTAGTCTCCAAGCAATTTAGATTTCAGCAGCAGAAATAGTAAGCTATTTCAAAACTATCAAACCGTATCACTGAATATAAGGAAATAAGAGAAGTAGATATCCAATTAAATCCTGACAAAACCTCCAAAGAATTAACTGTATTTTCTGTAATAAAAATGAATCATTCTGTCTTACAGTGTTGATGTTTTTTTCAAAGGCAAAACATAATTCAATGCATTACATTCCACTAGTTAGATTACAGGGTTGCTAAATATTTCTTATCCTCTTTAGTATATTTCATGATACAGTCCTACAAGTAAAAGGTGCATCGGGGTGAGTTGGTATATGTGTAATGCCTATATATTTATTGCTGATAAGCTGAAAACACCTGGGTTTGGTTTGAAGCTGGCTCAGGGAAACATCAGTAAAGTTCAGGTGCTGCATCCAAACCCCATTGAAGTCAATAAGAGATAGTACATGTTACATAGTTACATAGTTAGTCAGGTCGAAAAAAGACACAAGTCCATCTAGTTCAACCATAAAAAAAAAAAAAAAAAACCCATAAAATTAAAAATATCATACAATCCCATATACCCAATCTTATACCCACAGTTGATCCAGGGGAGGCCGAAACCCCCCCAGAAAAGCAGGATCCAATTTGTTACAGCAGGGGAAAAAATTCCTTCCTGATCCCTGACTGTAAAAAATAATTTCTGCTCATTTTCTAGGGTATTCGGCAAGAGACAGTCAAACAAATGGCATTGGTGGCTGGCAGCACAAAAAAATAAAATAAAAAAAGTTAAATTCTCTTTGGCAAGAAGAAGAGATTTTGGTAATACTTAAGGTCAAACATTAAAAACTCCATTACATAACAGCACTGGGGGATGTCCTGACCCTGCCTGTAAAGTGGCACATCTGTATGATGTAAACAACATACTACATTGAAACTAACATTTACAAAGAAAAGGGCATTCTTACCACACAATCCTGGCCAAATGACAGCTCCTGGCCATTCACTTCTGTTCATATACAAAGCAGCCCGAGGTTGCATTCATCTATGCTTTACAAAGCAACAGGAAAAAGTGGATCCTTCCTAAAATATCAGGAAGCAATCATTACAGCCCTTTTGTTTCCAGAAGGTTCTGTGATCAAAACCCCATAAAACCCCATATCCAGATGAAGTGAGCCAGTTGCATGAAAAGCATTTTCGTGATGTCTTTCCTTGTACCCTGACCAAAAAGTCACACCAAAAAAGATTAGACATGACACCGTTTTTTCTGTCCCTCCTATCCTGGCCGACCTGGTCACTGCATCACATTTCTGCGTTAACAATAAAAATCAATTTTCCAAAAAAAAAAAAAAAAAAAAATCTCTGCATCAAGGACTACTTCTGTCTCTACCACATACTAGTGGAGTATTAGTTTAGGGTACAGCACAGTCTAAGGGGTATAGAATTTGCACACATGGATCTCAAAAGATGTTAGGTAGTCAGGAAACTGGCTATAACATTTTGAGAGAACCTAAGATCATAGGCTGCAAGGTTATTGTTCATAAAAAGTAAAAAAAAAAGAATAAAAAAGTAAAAAAAAATAAAAAAAGTAAAAAAAAATAGTTTTATTGAGTTCATGTTATATTGTTACTGTATTTTATTGTTAACCCTTGTTGTTTGCTTTGCAGGAACGCCAGTCAGCAGGGTGCTGCTCTTAAAATATATAGGTCAGTGCCTGTAGCACTGCAGGAGGAGATTTCTCATCGGCAGTTAATAAAAATGTGTATGCCCAAGCATTAGGGGCCTGGGGTGGTCAGTGGGCAGATCACGGTTATGCTTGAGCATATCATTTTTTGACTTTTTTTCTGAAAGATATTTCTTCATCCACATTGATTGATGTGAATTAAGGAATCTGTTAGGCTCTGTTTTTTTGGAAGAAGTGTGGGGTGGTCAGTGGGCGTAGCGCCTATGCTTTCGTATATACTTTTTTCATTTTTTTCTGGCAGAGATTTCTTCATCCACATCGATCAATGTGAATGCAAGAATTTGTTAGGCTCTTTTTTTCATTCAGCCCACAGTAGTAAAAAATTACTTTTAGGAAAGTAGACACCCCAAGGTATTTGCTCAGAGGCATGTTGAGTCCATGCAAGGTTTTTTTTTTGTGCCACAAGTTTTTGGAAAATGAAAAACAAATAAAAATATTTTACACAAAGTTGTCACTTTAATTAAGTATTTCTCACATATGCCATGGGTATATGTGGAATTACACCCCAAAACACATTCTGCTATTTCTCCCGAGTATGGGGGTACCACATGTGAGAGACTTTTCGGCAGTCTAACCACATATAGGAGCCCACAATCCAGTGACTAGCTTCAGGCTTTCAAAGGGCATCATTTCTTCATTTCACTTCATATCACTTCCTGACTACCTATCACAGTTTCAAAAGCCTTGAAATGCCATGATAGTACAAAACAACCCCCAAATTACCCTTTTTTGGAAAGTAGGCCCTCCAAGGTATTTACTAAGGGGCATGGCAAGTATTTTGCAGATCTCATTTGTTGTCACACATTTTTGGAAAATAAAGTAAAAAAAAAATATGTTTTTTATTTTCTTTTTTCAAAACTTGTGACAAAAAATTAGACCTGCAAAATACTCACTGTTACTCTTATCACACTCTTTGGGGTGTCTACCTTCTATCCTGCCATTTCAGGGCCTCTGAAACTGTGATAGGTAGTGAGGAAGCAACATGACTAAATATGCCCTTTGAAAGCCTGAAGGTGGTCATTGGATTTTGGGGGCCTGTACATGGCTAGGCTGCCAAAAAGTCTCTCCCATGCAGTACACCCATACTTGGGAGAAGTAGCAAGTTTTGGGGTGGAATTCATCATATACCCACGGCATGTGTAAGAAATATCTCATTAAATTGACAACTTTGTGTTAAAAAAAAAAAAAATAAACATTTTTTTTCAAAAACTTGTTGCAAAAAATTAAATATTCGTGCACTCAACATGCCTCTCAGAAAATACCTTGAAGTGTCTACTTTCCAAAAAGAAAAGTAGACACTCCATTTGAGGGGGGGGGGGGGTACTATTCTGGCATTTCAGGGCCTCCAAAACTGTGATAGATAGTAAGGAAATGAAGTGAGAGGATTATGCCCTTTAAAAGCCTGAAAGTGGTCATTGCTTTTCAGCCCCCATACGCAGCTAAGTTCCTAAAAGTTCTCACACATATTTTATACCTATACTCAAGAGAAGTAGCAGAATGTGTTTTGGGGTTAAATTACACATATACCTATGGTATGTGTGAGAAATATCTTATTAAAGTGACAAACTTTGCATAAAAAAGTAAAATCTTCCAGGCACTCAACATGCCTCTCAGCAAATATTTTGGGGTGTTTACTTTACAAAAGGGGTGATGTGGGGGTGTTTATAGTGCCCTTGATTTTAGCACCTCAAGAAATGTGATAGGCAGTCAGAAATAAAAACCGTGTAAATTTCAGTATATATATACCATAGCTTGTAGACACTAAAACTTTCACACAAACCAATTAATATACACCTTTTGGGATTTTTTTTACTGAAGACATGTAGCAGAATACATTCTGGCCTAACTTTATGACAAAATTTGATTTTATTGGATCTTTTTTAAAACAGTAAGTAGAAAATGTTTTTATTTTTTTCAAAATTTTTGGTCTTTTTTTGTTTACCGTATATACTCGAGTATAAGTTGATCCGAGTATAAGTCGAGGCCCCTAATTTACCACAAAAAACTGGGAAAAACTTATTGACCCGAGTATAAGATGAGGGTGAGAAATGCAGAGGGTCAACAATGCCCATCTGCAGCTGCATGCCTCCCTGTGTCCTGTGCAGCCTACCTGTATCCTCTGCATGTGTCCTGTGTCCTGTACATGTGCATGTGTCCTGTGTCCTGTACATGTGTATGTGTCCTGTGCATGTGTCCTGTACATGTGCATGTGTCCTGTACATGTGTCCTGTACATGTGTATGTGTCCCTGTGTCCTGTTCATGTGTCCTGTACATGTGTATGTGTCCCTGTGTCCTGTACATGTGTCCTGTACATGTGTATGTGTCCCTGTGTCCTGTGTCCCTGTGTCCTGTGTCCTGTACATGTGTATGTGTCCTGTGTGCATGTGTCCTGTGTCCCTGTGCAGCCTACCTATGTCCTGTGCAGCCTCCCTGTGGCGATCTCCGATCAGCGTGTGATAATACACTTCGGCGGCCATTCCACTGTTCAAAAGCTGCGCCTCCTCCTCGTCTGTGATAGGCTGACTGCTGAGTGTTCTGCCTATCACGGACATTCTCTCATTCTCATACCACGGATGAGGATGAGAGAATGTCCGTGATAGGCTGTACACTGACAGCTGTTCAGCCTATCACAGACGAGCAGGAGGCGTGGCTTTTGAAAGCTGGAATTGCCTCCGAACGAATTATCACACACCGGCCGCCATCTGCCTGCATGACACACTGATCATGCAGACAGATGGCGGTGACTCGAGTATAAGTCGAGGGGGGCACTTTCAGCCCAAAAAAAAGGGCTGAAAAATTTGACTTATACTCGGGTATATACGGTATATAAGAAAAAAATAATAAAAAAAGTGGTGATTAAATAACACCATAATAAAGCTCTATTTGTGTGAAAAAAATCATTAAAATTTCATTTCGGTACAGTGTTACATGATTGAAATTGCCTGTTAAAGTATCGCAGAGCTGAATAGCAAAAAATGCTCTGGTCATGAAGGGGTAAAACCTTCCGGGGCTTAAGTGGTAAAACTGCTATGAGAACCCAACAGGCAATGGTCTCTGAGAAACAGTTTTGATGTTAGTGTGTATGTCCCTCAGCTATTTTGCAGTTCAGCTCTGCTCAGTGGTGGCTGGTGCTCAAAATTTTTTGGGGGGCGCAAACAAACTGAAAAATACTGAACCCCCCTCATCAATTGCAGCCTCACTGTGCCCATCAAATGCAGCCATTGTGCCCATCAAATGCAGTCACTGTGCCCATCAAACGCAGCTACTGTGTCCATTATATGCAGCCACCTGTGCCCATCATATGCAGCCACTTGTGCTCCATCATATGCAGCCACTTGTGCCCATCATATGCAGCCACTTGTGCCCAATGCCCATCATATGCAGCCACTTGTGCCCGCCATATGCAGCCACTTGTGCCCGTCAAATGCAGCCACTTGTGCCCAGTAAATGCAGCCACTTGTGCCAATCAATTGCAGCCAATTGTGCCAATCATATGCAGCCACTTGTGCCAATCAAATGCAGCTACTTGTGCAAATCAAATGCAGCCACTTGTGCCCGTCAAATGCAGCCACTTGTGCCGTCAAATTCAGCCAATTGTGCCCATCAAATGCAGCCACTTGTGCCCATCAAATGCAGCCACTTGTGCCCATCAAGTTCAGCCACTTGTGCCCAGTATATGCAGCCATTTGTGTCCATCAAATGCAGCCACTTGTGCCCAGTATATGCAGCCACTTGTGCCAATCAAATATAGCCACTTGTGCCCATCATATGTAGCCACTACTGCCCAGTATATGCAGAGACTTGTGTCCATCAAATGCAGCCACATGTGCCTATCAAATGCAGTCAGTTTTGATGTCAGTGTGTATGCCCCTAAGCTGTTTTGCAGGTCAGCTCTGCTCAGTGGTGGCTGGTGTTCAAATTTTTTTGGGGGGGGGGACAAACAAACTGAAAAATACTGAACCCCCATCAATTGCAACCTCACTGTGCCCATCAAATGCAGCCATTGTGCTCATAAAATGCAGCCACTGTGCCCATCAAACGCAGCCACTGTGTCCATTATATGCAGCCACTTGTGCCCATCATACGCAGTCACTTGTGCCCCATCATATGCAGCCACTTGTGCCCATCATATGCAGCCACTTGTGCCCAATGCCCATCATATGCAGCCACATGTGCCCATCATATACAGCCACTTGTGCCCATCAAATGCAGCCACTTGTGCCCATCAAATGCAGCCACTTGTGCCCAGTAAATGCAGCCACTTGTGCCAATCAATTGCAGCCAATTGTGCCAATAAAATGCAGCCACTTGTGCCAATCAAATGCAGCCACTTGTGCCCATCATATTCAGCCACTTGTGCCCATCATATGCAGCCACTTGTGCCCAGTATATGCAGCCACTTGTGCCCAGTAAATGCAGCCACTTGTGCCCAGCAGCCATTTGTGCCAATCAAATGCAGCCACTTGTGCCAATCAAATGCAGCCACTTGTGCCTGTCAAATTCAGCCAATTGTGCCCGTCAAATGCAGCCACTTGTTCCCATCAAATTCAGCCACTTGTGCCCATCAAATGCAGTCACTTGTGCCCAGTATATGCAGCCACTTGTGCCATTAAAATGCAGCCACGTGTGCCCATCATATGCAGTCACTTCTGCCCAGTATATGCAGCCACTTGTGCCAATCAAATGCAGCCACTTGTGCCCATAAAATGCAGCCACTTGTGCCCAGTATATGCAGCCACTTGTGCTCATCAAATGCAGCCACTTGTGTCCATCAAATGCAGCCAGGCTCGGCTGTCACTTCACTAACACACCCGGCAGCACTTACAGCTCCTCTCCTGGAGTGACGGGGCTCTCCTCCTTGGCAGGAAGCGGCGGCACTCCTCCTCTGCGACTCTCTTCCTCGGCAGCTCAGTGGATCTCTTCCTCTGTGGATCTCTTCCTCCAGCATGTCTCTTCTTCCGCCAAAGCATTAGGCATCCAATGGGATTGCCTAATGCTTTGGCCAATCGGGAGACAGGTCTCACTGACCTGCCTGCTGATTGTCAGGGAGGAATGTTAGTGTGAAAATAGCGAAAATGAATTTGCTATGCCACACAATAGGGTGGGATCAGGACGCAATATTCTGCAACCCGAGCCCACCCTATTTTGAAGCCTATTGGAGCCTTTGGCTCTATTTATGTGCTTCAAAATACACACCCCATGCCTATCCCCACCATAATATTTAATGTGTCTGGTGTCCTGAAAGGGGACAGGCACATGAATAGGGAGGGTGGCAGAGGTGTGAGGGGGCGGCGCCCGTGCACCCACAATTCATGGGCCGCCACTGGCTCTGCTCTGCTTTCACCTGTTCATACATTGACCTATCTCATATTATATACTGGAAATGGGGCAAGCTCATGAGGCAGGGACACCCAAAAACAGTCCAAGCTGTTTTTTTCTGCACTTTTATTCAGCAAGGAAGCAAGAACACATTAACACATTGGAGTTGATTTACTAAAACTGCAAAGTAGGGATGAGCCGAACACCCCCCCCCCCGGGTTCGGTTCGCAGCAGAACATGCGAACAGGCAAAAAATTTGTTTGAACACGCAAATACCGTTAAAGTCTATGAGACACGAACATGAAAAATCAAAAGTGCTAATTTTAAAGGCTTATATGCAAGTTATTGTCATAAAAAGTGTTTGGGGACCTGGGTCCTGCCCCAGGGGACATCAATGCAAAAAAAGTTTTAAAAACAAACGTTTTTTCGGGAGCAGTGATTTTAATAATGCTTAAAGTGAAACAATAAAAGTGAAATATTCCTTTAAATTTCGTACCTGGGGGGTGTCTATAGTATGTGAAATGGGGGGAAAACACTGCGCTAATATCAAAATTAAAATGTGCCAAGAGCTGCTAACACTCTAACAAACAAAGTCGAACAGAAATAGTGTAAAAATAGTGTAGCACTATAAATATAGTGCAAATGCCAATACATATGCTCAAAACACAATGTTGAGTGACTGCACAATGTGACAATGAAATAATAGAGGAAAGTGCAAATGCCAATACATGTGCTCAAAATACAATATTGAGTGACTGCACAATGTGACAAAATGATATTAAAGGAACGTGCAAAGCACAGAAAGTGCAAAAATCCAATAGTGAGTAAAACTACGATGGGTCATGCAAAATGAAGTCCACAGAAAGTGTAGAAGTAGACAAGATACGCTTCTTCCTGTTAAGGTGACACCAAAACAGTGGAGAAGGAAACAGGTTGTCTGTAGTCACTTTAAATAACTTTTCAGGGATAAGAAGATGGATACTCTTACCAGCTGGGATGGACACACATGTCTTACGACAGTGGGTCAGAAGAGCTTGTGATCCTAAAAGGATCTGAATCCGGTGCTGTATATGGAAGGTGGTAGGATGGATCAGGTGCAGGATCCCTGATTTCCTGGCAGCGAACTCCACAAACACTGTGTAATCAAGCTGGATGTACCTCCTTGTAGAGGACACCTCCTTGTAGACTCCCGCTTTCTTTGTGTATCCCCATAGCTGAACACTCCCGTTACTTCTAAGCAGAGCTCCCACAGCTCTAAATGTTCCTAGGGCCTACGGGGATATGCAAAGAAAGTGGGAGTCTACAAGGAGCTGTCCTGAGGTACATCCAGCTTGATACATGGTGTCCATAGTATGCCTGTAAAGTGGTGCATGTTTCCCGTGTTTACAACAGTCCCTGCACAAAATGACATTTCTAAAGGAAAAAAGTTATTTAAAAGTACTCGCGGCTATAATGAATTGTCGGTCCTGGTAATACACATAAAAGTCTTTAAGAAAAACGGCATGGGATTCCCCCGCAGTCCATTACCAGGCCCTTTGGGTCTGGTATGAATATTAAGGGGAACCCCAAACCAAAATTAAAGGAAAAAAATTGCGTGGGGGTCCCCCCAAATTCCATACCAGGCCCTTCAGGTCTGGTATGGATATTAAGGGGAACCCCGCCAATTTTTTTTTAAAAATGGCATGGGGGTCCCCCTTAAAATCCATACTAGACCCTTCAGGTCCTTGAAGCCTGAAGGCGGTGCTTGGTTTTCGGTGTCTTGTACACGGCTAGGCTCCCAAAAAGTCTCACACATGTGGTATCCCTGTACTAAAGAGAAGCAGCAGAATGTATTTTGGGGTGTAATTTCACATTTTCCCATGGCATGTTTGAGCAATATATCATTTAGTGACAACTTTGTGCAATAATAAAAAAAAAATTGTAATTTTCACTTGTGGCAAAATATAAAATGGACTCAACATGCCTATCGGCAAATAGCTTGGGGTGACTACTTTCCAAAAAGGGGTCATTTGGGGGGGGTGAGTGTCCTGGCATTTTATGCACATTTAGAAGCTTATGTCACACATCACCCACTCTTCTAACCACTTGAAGACAAAGCCCTTTCTGACACTTTTTGTTTACATGAAAAATGTTTTTTTTTTGCAAGAAACTTACTTTGAACCCCAAACATTATATTTGTTTTTTAAAGCAAAGGCACTACAGATTAAAATGGGGGTGTTACAATGTTTTTTTTCACACAGTATTTGTGCAGCAATTTTTCAAAAAGCTATTTTTTTGGAAAAAACACACTTTTTTAATTTTAATTCACTAAACCACACTATATTGCACAAATGTTTGATGACAGAAAAGATGATCTTATGCCGAGTACATGGATAACAAACACAAGATGCTTTAAAATTGCGCACAAATATCCAGCAGCGACAAACTACATACATTTTTAAAAGCCTTTAAAAGCCTTTACAGGCTACCACTTTAGATTTACAGAGGAAGTCTACTGCAAAAATTACTGCCCTCGATCTGACCTTTGCGGTGATACCTCACATGCATGGTGCATTAGCTGTTTACATATGACACCAGACCAACGCTTGCATTCGCCTTTGCGCGTAAACACAGGGGACAGGGGTGCTTTTTTTATTATTATTATTTATTTTGCTTTTTTATTTTATTTTTAAACTGTTCCTTTCATTTTTTTGTAATCATTTTTATTGTTATCTCAGGGAATGTAAATATCCCCTATGATAGCAATAGTTAGTGACAGGTACTCTTTTTTGAAAAAATTGGGCTCTATTAGACCCTAGATCTTTCCTCTGCCCTCAAAGCATCTGACCACACCAAAATCGGTGTGATCAAATGCTTTACCAATTTCCCAATTATGCTGTTTATATCCGGCGAAACCTAAGTCATAAAAATGCTCAACGCTTCCGCTTTCTTAGGCCATAGAGATGATTGGAGCTATTCTGGTCTCTGATCAGATCTATTGTCAGCTGGAAGAACCACCGGCTGCATTATCGGGTTCCCCGTTGGGACAGGAGAGCCCGAGAAAACCATGGAAGAAGGTGGGGGGGGGATGTTCCCTCCCACTGCTTGTAAAAGCAGTCTAGAGGCTAATTAGCTGCTAGGATTGCTTTTACATGAAAGCTGACCACTGGCTGAAAAGAATGATACCAAGATGATAACTAAACCTGCAGGCATCATTCTGGTATAACCACTCAAAGTCCAGCAACATACCAGTATGTCGCTGGTCCTTGTTGGGCATACATTCTTTTTCTCATGCAGAGAGATTGATCGGTGGGTACGCCCACCATTAGAATACAGCCCTTCATCCACTCACTCTAAGGATGGGCATACATGCACCATTTTTTTTAACTGTGGTGGTGAAATCACCTCCTACAGTGCTGGAGTCGCTGATTTATGTATCGTGGGAGCAAACGCTGTTACTGTCAAGATAAATAAATCAGTGCTGCAGCTGAATGGTGTACCTGCTAAGCAAATTATGGTTAATAATAAAACAAAGTAACATTACAGTATAACAGTAAGACATACTATACCTGCAAAGCAAATACAATAAAACATAGTAAAAATAAAACAGAGAGAGAACAATAGATATAGAACAATAGTCAGCAAACAATAGAGTGGACAGTAGAGAGCGAACATAAGAGAGAAAACAATAGAGAGAGAGAAGATAAATAAAACAATTATTTTTGGCTCTTTTATTTTATATTTCTTTGTGTTTTTGTGTGTTTTTTTTTTTCACTTTTTTCATTTTTATAAAAACTGTAAAAAAACTGTAAACTGAATATTGCAGATTAGGGTCTCTCAAAATGTGATGGCCATCACATCTTTCAAGACCCTGTGTTAGTGTTCCATAGTCCTGTACCCTACACTAATACTCCACTAGTGTGTGGTAGCGTTTGAAACAGTCACCAAAGCAGAGACCAGGTTAGTCAGGACAGGAGGGACAATAAAAGCAGGTGTCATGCCTAAATCCACGTTTTCTGCAGACACGATCTTCTTTGGGGTGTTCTTTGGGTAGGGGTACCAGGATGGACATATGGAAAATGCCTCTCATGCAGCCGGCTCACTGCATTTGCATTAGGGAAGGTGGGCCATAGCACCGTCTGGAAACAGAAGGGCTGTGACGATCTCTTCCTGGAATTTGAGGAAGGATCCAGTCCATCCTAAAGCTTTGTATAGCACAAAAGCGTTCAGCAGAGCCCATTGAAATAAGTATACAGACACTTTTTTGTACCAGCGTCTGGCCTTACAGGCAATTAAGCAGGGCGCCAACAACTGGTCGTTGAGATCCACCCCTCCAATATCAAGGTTGCATTCGTGGACACACAGGGGTTTCTTCACAACACCAGTCACCATAGAAATTTGGACTGTCGTAACTGCGTGAAGGGAGGACAGAACGAAAACATTCCATGAATCCCTCCACTTCACTGCTAACAATTATTACACTTCAAGCAAGCTCTCTCCCCCCTTCTAAGTCAGGATTCTACAAGCCGTTGGGGGAAGCCCCGGCGGTTAGATCGCACAGTGCCACTTGCGCTAATTCCATAATCAAAAAGGTGACTAAACTGTCACGCTCGTGTAATAGTTGTCCACGTACAAGTGGTACCCCTTTCTGAATAAGGGTAACACCAAGTCCCACACAATCTTACCAGAACTCCCTATGTAGTCTGGGCAGTTCTCCGGCTCTACGTGACTATCTTTTCTATATATATATATATATATATATATATATATATATATATATATATATATATATATATATTCAAAATATTAGCATTGTTATGCATTGCTTGAAAATATTTTGGACAAATCTTAGTCCATCTCATATCCCTGGCATGTATGTTTGGAAATGCAGCATACTATACTCTCAACCAAAATGAACAGCTATTATCCAAATGTAGAGCAGTGTGTATAACCTAATAAACAAAAGTGGAAAGATAGCTACTTCATAACTGTAACGATTTTAGGAATTATGAGATTTTGATAGGTTTGAAGCTTAGTTATTAAATCATTGTAATGCATAATGATTACTTTGGAGGATCTATTCAATGCATCCCCTGTGTTAAATATAATTAGATTTGCATTTTTTTTTCAGGAAATTCATTGACTTCAAATGTAATATTAAGCATTACAATTTCTGCTAAAACCTGTTTCAGATAGCTGCATTTAAATGTAAAACCGCTGAGCATGTTATTTTTTTCAGTTTAGTAGAAAAGTTTTGTTTAATTCATTGACTTAATCCGGTACTAGTGACTGTAAACTGCAGCTCCTTTTCTGTTATACAGTAAGTTGTGCAGGAGAAAAAGAAGACATAAAACAGTAACACAGTTTGTGTACACTAAACCGAAGAATAAAAATATCTGTGCTATCCCCCTATAGTGAAAAATTGAATTAAATCATCAAAGTGCAAACAGTGCTATAAATTAATAAAGTGCTAACGGTTTTTCAAAGTGCAAATAGTGCTAAAAATAAAGTGCTCCACTTTCTTGATCAAAAAAAGAAGGTGCTGTGCTCTGTGCTGGAAACAGTGGTGTCATTAGGGGTGGCTATTGAGGCTAGAGCCCCGAAATGGGGGCCCATAGCCCCAAGTCCAGGGCTGGCCCTACCATGAGAGTGTCCCAGTCTGCCTGACACAGGGCTTCCTGCACAGCTGCGGCACTCACCGAGCCTGCACTTCATCCATGCTTCAGTGACAGCCAAAGAAGGGAGATGAGTGTGAGAGAGTCTCCTCCTTGCTCCACCTATATCATAGAGTTGGGAGGAAGTTTCTCAAACTGAGCTCCTGAGCAGGTGAGTGTAGACCATGGAGGAGGGGGAGGGGGAAAACTTTGAAACTACCCTAGCCTATCTTCTGTATACATAGCCTCTCTGTATATACCCAGCCTCTCTGTATATACCCAGCATCTCTGTATACACCCAGCATCTCTGTATATACCCAGCCTCTCTGTATATACCCAGCCTCTCTATGTATATACCCAGCATCTCTGTATATACCCAGCCTTTCTGTATATACCCAGCCTCTCTGTATATACCCAGCACCTCTGTATATTCCCAGCCTCTCTATAAATACCCAGCATCTCTGTATACCCAGCCTCTCTGTATATACCCAGCCTCTCTGTATATACCCAGCATCTCTGTATATACCCAGCCTCTCTGTATATACCCAGCATCTCTGTATATACTCAGCATCTCTGTATACCCAGCCTCTCTGTATATACCCAGCCTCTCTGTATATACCCAGCATCTCTGTATATACCCAGCCTCTCTGTATATACCCAGCATCTCTGTATATACTCAGCATCTCTGTATACCCAGCCTCTCTGTATATACGCAGTCTCTCTGTATATACCAAACCTCTCTGTGTACCCAGCCTCTTTGTATACCCAGCATCTCTGTATACACTAGCCTCTCTGTATACCCAGCCTCTCTGTATACCCAGCCTTTCTATATACCCAGCCTCTCTGTATATACCCAGCCTTTCTGTATATACTCAGACTCTCTATATACACCCAGCATCTCTGTATATACCCAGCCTCACTGTATACCCAGTCTCTCTGTATATACCCATCATCTCTGTATATACCCAGCCTCTCTGTATACCCAGCCTCTCTGTATACACTAGCCTCTTTGTATACCCAGCCTCTCTGTATATACCCAGCCTCTCTGTATACCCAGCCTCTCTGTATATACCCAGCCTTTCTGTATATACCCAGCCTCTCTGTATATACCCAGCACCTCTGTATATACCCAGCCTCTCTATAAATACCCAGCATCTCTGTATACCCAGCCTCTCTGTATATACCCAGCATCTCTGTATATACCCAGCATCTCTGTATACCCAGCCTCTCTGTATATACGCAGTCTCTCTGTATATAACAAACCTCTCTGTATAAACCCAGCATCTCTGTATATACCCAGCCTCTCTGTATATACCAAGCCTCTCTGTGTACCCAGCTTCTCTGTATACCAAGCATCTCTGTGTACACTAACCTCTCTGTATACCCAGCCTCTCTATATACCCAGCCTCTCTGTATATACCCAGCCTTTCTGTATATACTCAGACTCTCTATATATACCCAGCATCTCTGTATATACCCAGCCTCACTGTATACCCAGCCTCTCTGTATATACCCATCATCTCTGTATATACCCAGCCTCTCTGTATATACCCAGCCTCTCTGTAAACCCAGCCTCTCTGTATATCCATCCTCTCTGTATATTCCCAGCCTCTCTGTATACCCAGCCTCTCTGTATACCTAGCCTTTCTGTATATACCCAGCATCTCTGTATACCCAGCCTCTCTGTATATACGCAGTCTCTCTGTATATAACAAATCTCTCTGTATAAACCCAGCATCTCTGTATATACCCAGCCTCTTTGTATATACCAAGCCTCTCTGTGTACCCAGCTTCTCTGTATACCCAGCATCTCGGTGTACACTAGCCTCTCTGTATACCCAGCCTCTCTATATACCCAGCCTTTCTGTATATACCCAGACTCTCTATATATACCCAGCATCTCTGTATATACCCAGCCTCACTGTATACCCAGCCTCTCTGTATATACCCAGCCTCTCTGTATATACCCAGCATCTCTGTATACCCAGCCTCTCTGTATATACGCAGTCTCTCTGTATATACCAAACCTCTCTGTATAAACCCAACATCTCTGTATATACCCAGCCTCTCTGTATATACCAAGCCTCTCTGTGTACCCAGCCTCTCTGTATACCCAGCATCTCTGTATACACTAGCCTCTCTGTATACCCAGCCTCTCTATATACCCAGCCTCCCTGTATATACCCAGCCTTTCTGTATATACTCAGACTCTCTATATACACCCAGCATCTCTGTATATACCCAGCCTCACTGTATACCCAGTCTCTCTGTATATACCCATCATCTCTGTATACACCCAGCCTCTCTGTATATTCCCAGCCTCTCTGTATACCCAGCCTCTCTGTATACCTAGCCTTTCTGTATACCCAGCCTCTCTGTATACACTAGCCTCTTTGTATACCCAGCCTCTCTGTATATACCCAGCCTCTTTGTATACCCAGCCTCTCTGTATATACCCAGCCTTTCTCTATATACCCAGCCTCTCTGTATATACCCAGCACCTCTGTATATACCCAGCCTCTCTATAAATACCCAGCATCTCTGTATACCCAGCCTTTCTGTATATACCCAGCCTCTCTGTATATAACAAACCTCTCTGTATAAACCCAGCATCTCTGTATATACCCAGCCTCTCTGTATATACCAAGCCTCTCTGTGTACCCAGTTTCTCTGTATGCCCAGCATCTCTGTGTACACTAGCCTCTCTGTATACCTAGCCTCTCTATATACCCAGCCTCTCTGTATATACCCAGACTTTCTGTATATACTCAGACTCTCTATATATACCCAGCATCTCTGTATATACCCAGCCTCACTGTATACCCAGCCTCTCTGTATATACCCATCATCTCTGTATATACCCAGCCTCTCTGCATACCCAGCCTCTCTGTATATACCCAGCCTCTCTGTATATCCATCCTCTCTGTATATTCCCAGCCTCTCTGTATACCCAGCCTCTCTGTATACCTAGCCTTTCTGTATACCCAGCCTCTCTGCATACACTACCCTCTTTGTATACCCAGGCTCTCTGTATATACCCAGCCTATCTATATACCCAGCTTCTCTGTACATACCCAGACTCTCTGTATACCCAGCCTCTCTGTATACCTAGCCTCTCTGTATACCTGGCCTCTCTGTATATACCCAGCATCTCTGTATATACCCAGCCTCTCTGTATATACCCAGCATCTCTGTATACCCAGCCTCTCTGTATATACGCAGTCTCTCTGTATATACCAAACCTCTCTGTATAAACCCAGCATCTCTGTATATACCCAGCCTCTCTGTATATACCAAGCCTCTCTGTGTACCCAGCCTCTCTGTATACCCAGCATCTCTGTATACACTAGCCTCTCTGTATACCCAGCCTCTCTATATACCCAGCCTCCCTGTATATACCCAGCCTTTCTGTATATACTCAGACTCTCTATATACACCCAGCATCTCTGTATATACCCAGCCTCACTGTATACCCAGTCTCTCTGTATATACCCATCATCTCTGTATATACCCAGCCTCTCTGTATACCCAGCCTCTCTGTATATTCCCAGCCTCTCTGTATACCCAGCCTCTCTGTATACCTAGCCTTTCTGTATACCCAGCCTCTCTGTATACACTAGCCTCTTTGTATACCCAGCCTCTCTGTATATACCCAGCCTCTTTGTATACCCAGCCTCTCTGTATATACCCAGCCTCTCTGTATATACCCAGCCTCTCTGTATATACCCAGCACCTCTGTATATACCCAGCCTCTCTATAAATACCCAGCATCTCTGTATACCCAGCCTTTCTGTATATACCCAGCCTCTCTGTATATAACAAACCTCTCTGTATAAACCCAGCATCTCTGTATATACCCAGCCTCTCTGTATATACCAAGCCTCTCTGTGTACCCAGCTTCTCTGTATACCCAGCATCTCTGTGTACACTAGCCTCTCTGTATACCTAGCCTCTCTATATACCCAGCCTCTCTGTATATACCCAGACTTTCTGTATCTACTCAGACTCTCTATATATACCCAGCATCTCTGTATATACCCAGCCTCACTGTATACCCAGCCTCTCTGTATATACCCATCATCTCTGTATATACCCAGCCTCTCTGCATACCCAGCCTCTCTGTATATACCCAGCCTCTCTGTATACCCAGCCTCTCTGTATATCCATCCTCTCTGTATATTCCCAGCCTCTCTGTATACCCAGCCTCTCTGTATACCCAGCCTCTCTGTATACCTAGCCTTTCTGTATACCCAGCCTCTCTGCATACACTACCCTCTTTGTATACCCAGGCTCTCTGTATATACCCAGCCTATCTATATACCCAACTTCTCTGTACATACCCAGACTCTCTGTATACCCAGCCTCTCTGTATACCTAGCCTCTCTGTATACCTGGCCTCTCTGTATATACCCAGCATCTCTGTATATACCCAGCCTCTCTGTGTACCTAACCTCTCTTTATATACCCAGCCTCTCTGTATACCTAGCCTCCCTGTATACCCAGCCTCTCTGTATATACCCATCTTCTCTGTATACCCAGCCTCTCTGTATATACCCAGCCTCTCTATATACCCAGCCTCTCTGTATATACCCAGCCTTTCTGTATATACTCAGACTCTCTATATACACCCAGCATCTCTGTATATACCCAGCCTCACTGTATTCCCATTCTCTCTGTATATACCCATCATCTCTGTATATACCCAGCCTCTCTGTATACCCAGCCTCTCTGTATATCCATCCTCTCTATATATTCCCAGCCTCTCTGTATACCCAGCCTCTCTGTATACCTAGCCTTTCTGTATACCCAGCCTCTCTGTATACACTAGCCTCTTTGTATACCCAGCCTCTCTGTATATACCCAGCCTCTCTGTATATACCCAGCCTTTATGTATATACCCAGCCTCTCTGTATATACCCAGCACCTCTGTATATACCCAGCCTCTCTATAAATACCCAGCATCTCTGTATACCCAGCCTCTCTGTATATACCCAGCCTCTCTGTATATACCCAGCATCTCTGTATATACCCAGCCTCTCTGTATATACGCAGTCTCTCTGTATATAACAAACCTCTCTGTATAAACCCAGCATCTCTGTATATACCCAGCCTCTCTGTATATACCAAGCCTCTCTGTGTACCCAGCTTCTCTGTATACCCAGCATCTCTGTGTACACTAGCCTCTCTGTATACCCAGCCTCTCTGTATATACCCAGCCTTTCTGTATATACTCAGACTCTCTATATATACCCAGCATCTCTGTATATACCCAGCCTCACTGTATACCCAGCCTCTCTGTATATACCCATCATCTCTGTATATACCCAGCTTCTCTGCATACCCAGCCCCTCTGTATATACCCAGCCTATCTGTATACCCAGCCTCTCTGTATATCCATCCTCTCTGTATATTCCCAGCCTCTCTGTATACCCAGCCTCTCTGTATACCTAGCCTTTCTGTATACCCAGCTTAGAAAAATGGAAGGGAAGGGGGTATAAGATACCCAGGAGAACGAAACAAATGGACTTTGTAGGCACCAATCATAAAAATCAATGTAAACTTTTATTTACACATAATTATTAAAAAGAATCATATAGACGTAAAAATTTTTTAAAAAACGCAATACATTGCGGGAAGTGGTAGTGTATATCACTACCTAAATATATGAGAACGGATCAGGGGATAGCTCCTACAACAAGGGAAGGGATAAACCCTTTCCGTTCCCATTCAATAACCTCAAACTGATATAGCTCGGTAAGGCTCTACATGTTTCGCAAATTTTGATTGCTTCTTCAGGAGCTTGTTTGGGTTACCTGTAATAGGGAATAATGGAGAAAGACATACACCAAAAAAAGACATACACCAAAAAACATTGAGTAATATATTAATATTGTTTTAACATAAAGGCTTTACAATAATGCGTCTCAATCAAAACCACTGAGTGCTGTGAGAGAGCAGTCCCAAAGGCCCACAGTTCAACACGCATATGGTGACATGTGATCACATGCGGGGACGTGTCTGGTAAGAGAGTTTGTATCACCGATAGACTCAAGGGGAGTAGTGTCCTAAAGAGTCCCAACTGTCCGAAGAAGGGGGAGTGATAACTAATGTACATATGTAGTAACACTGAAACATGCATATGTAGATAAGAGCACGGGGCACAGTAGATGGGGGGTGGGGGTCAGGGGAGAAAAAGAAGGAGGAGAGAGATAGGTAGACAAGGGGGGAAGAAAGAAAGGGGAGAGAGGGAAGGAAAAAAAAAAAAGGAGGGGGGGGAAAAAAAGGGGAAAGAAAGAGAGAGAGAAGGGAACAGAAAGAGAGGTAGACAGAGAGGCTGGGATATGGCAATTTATATACCAGCCAGAGTAAATGGATCCGTCTTCAGATCAGGTAGAGGTAATGGGTAGTTGAAAATCCATACACTTAGAGACAAAGCCTCCAATGATCAAGGTGCATCAGAGAATCCAGAGACTTTAATCTGGTAAATGTAAGAAATGTATCTAATTAGCCAGTATTAACACCAACTCCTTATAATGTGCCATTCTGTCACTAAATCAGAAAGCATAAAACAATCCTCATATAGTTATTATATGTGGGTCTGCCTGTAGGGCTAAATAATTGTACATGGGAGGCTGCTCCTACCTTGTAGAGTAATGCAGGTTGAGCAGGTCTTGTGGACAGCATGAATCAGCTACTTGCTTGTAAACCTGGCACCAAACAAATCATCACTAACATGGCTGCAATAGAGCTCTAATCCTATCCCAGCAGGGAGCTACCTAGTAGGATCCCAGGGCCGCCGTCTAGACAGGGAGTGAAAAAGACATCAAGGTTCCATCTACTTGTACAAATAGGGTACAACTACAAAGCATTTTAATATAGACTTGTGTAAACTCAGCATATTCTTACCAGACATTTGTGTTGTTCAGATGAAAAGTCCAGGCATCAGAGCGCCATAGAAGGTAGTGGTGTGGTACAAGGCTGTTGCTGACAGCCTTAAGTACACATCCCAATCAGGTGTGCAAGCCGTGCATCACCTGATTCGGCCGAGCGGAGCTGCGCGCGCACTCATGTCCCATCGCACATGCACAGTGGTCAGAAAGGCCTCTGTCATGAAACGATGTGAGGAGGGAGAGCAGTCCTATAGGTATCTGATCCAAGAGCTCCCCCCAGTGGTTCCTCCTAGGTACAGCGTGTGAAGTGCTGTGAAGGCTGGGACCAACAGGTGGAAAGGGTCTGGAGATAACAATGCACCTGTCATAGAGTGTGCATTGTAAATCCAGGGGGAGAGGGGTGTGGATCTGAACCAAAGCCGCAGACACCATCCCCTAGGAAACAAGGGGAGGGGCAGAATGCGGCTTACAGCCGCACATGTAATCCAGACACCAGCAAGTTGATAAGGACCCGGGATCAGCCTGCCACAGCACTTGTCACAGGCCTGAGACACCGGGCCAGTGTTTTTACATGATTAGAATGTTAATTACCATGAAGGAAGTAAGTCCATTCATGGTGATACAATTCATAAATGCATACTCATAATTAATAATAATAGGAAAAATACAATATGCATATACATTTAGCAAATAGCAGTGTGATTACAAGTTTGCGATTTCCTGCGAGTAACCAATCCCTTAACTCGGTAGAATCATTAATATCCATATACAACACTAGCAGGGAGTATGTTAGGCTGTGTTTAGCTGCAAAAGTGCCCATAATGGGCGGAGCAGTGGACAGGGGGATCCTCCATCCCAAAGAGGTAGAGGCCATTGGATTGATGGTGCAAAATTCTAGAAATAGTAGACTGTGATAGGCTGCGTGTTGCCTAATTACTAGAGATCATAAGACCTTAGTTGGTTGTCATATGGGTCAACCTCAGATTTTTATCCAAGGAAGGATTTGTAGGATTGTACCTCATTGATGCCTGGCCACCGAGTGGCGTTTAGGCGTTCAATCCACTTGGCCTCTTGTTGGAGTATCCTCCTGTCCCAGTCGCCCCCCCTTGGATCTTGAGGGATTACTGCTAGGACAATAAAGGTCGCAACAGAGGTGTCAAATCTGTGGCATAAATCAAGGTGCCTACTGATGGGACTAAGCATTTTACCGTTTGTAGAGTAATATACGTGGTCACGTATCCTTTGCCATAAATGGCGGATGGTTTTACCCACGTAGAATATCCCACATCTACAAGTCATCAAGTATACCACACCTTGGGTGTTATAGTCGGCCCAAAAACGTGGACAGAATGTCTCCCCGTTGGGCAATTGAAATTTGTAGCCTGTAGATACCCAGGGGCAAAAGGAGCAGTGTCCACACGTGTGTATACCCACTCTATTGGTCGTTTGAGCCTGTGAAGGTGCAAAGTGGCTCCTGGTCAATTTATCACGCCGGGATGGTGCTTTTTTAAAAACGATCTCAGGATAGTCACTGACATATTTCCTTAGGATAGGATCCTCAGATAAGATATGCCAGTGTTGCTGTAGTATATTGCGTAATTGGTACTGTTGGTGCGAGTATTTGGTAATAAATTTCGTCGTTGAATGTTCCTCCCCCCTGGTTTCCTTAAAAAAAAGGAGTGCATTTCTAGATTGGTCCCAAGCTTTATTAAAGGCTTTGCGGAGTAGGGACTTGGAGTAACCCCGTTTGAGGAGACGTTCCCTCAGTGCATCCGCATGGTGTTTAAACTCATTGTCAGTGGTACAGTTTCTCCTAAGGCGGATGTACTGTGTTTAGGGGATACTTCGTACCAGGGTGGAAGGGTGGGCGCTAGAGGCATGAAGTATCGTATTCCCTGCCGTCTCTTTACGGTAAAGTGTGTTAGCCAGACACAGATTGGTGTCTTTGTAGATTGTTAGATCTAAGAACGAAATTTTGTGTAGATCACTATTATAAGTGAACGTTAGATTAAATGTATTGCTATTCAAGTGATCTACAAAGGAAGCCAGTGTTTGTTGGGATCCCGTCCATATGATGAAAATATCATCGATGTATCTTAGCCACACCAACACCTCATTGGTGTGGCTACTAAGTTGTTCATTCGAGAAGACATAACGTTCCCATCCCCCCAGGTACAGGTTGGCGTAGGCCGGGGCACAGCATGTGCCCATAGCCACGCCCTGTACCTGGAGGTAGTGGGAACCATTAAAAAGGAAGCAATTGTGTGTCAATATAAACAGAAGTAGTTTCAACACGAAATCATTGAAGGGCCATATATGATGGTCTTCCTCCATGAGGAACGAACGGATCATCCCGACACCCCGCTCGTGAGGGATGCTGGAGTACAAGGCCTCCACATCCAGAGTCACGAGCAGGGCATCGGGAGGGACCGTTACCCCTTCAATCTGTTTAAGAAGGTCTAGGGTGTCCCGCACATATGAGGGTAGTCTCCAGACATGGGGAGTCAAAAAGAAATCAACAAACCTACTTGCATTCTCTGTCAATGAGCCTATTGCCGACACTATGGGGCGACCAGGGGGGGCTTTCAGGCTCTTGTGAACCTTTGGTAATGCGTAGAATGTAGCCATGCGAGGAAATTTGTTGTCCAAGAAGTTGTAAGTGTCCTGGTCTATCAAGCCCGTATAGTATGCCTCCCCTATAAGAGATTTATATTCGTTCGCAAACCGGTGACTGACACTCGCAGTAATTCTGCGATACCACGTTTTATTATTTAAGATGTTGAGACACATTTTGATATATTGTTGTAGGGGCTATCCCCTGATCCGTTCTCATATATTTAGGTAGTGATATACACTACCACTTCCCGCAATGTATTGCGTTTTTTAAAAAATGTTTACGTCTATATGATTCTTTTTAATAATTATGTATAATTAAAATTTTACATTGATTTTTATGATTGGTGCCTACAAAGTCCATTTGTTTCGTTCTCCTGGGTATCTTATACCCCCTTCCCTTCCATTTTTCTAAGCTTTATAATATAGGACGTTGGCACTGCTCTACATATAAGACCTCCACAGTCCATCCTGTGATGAGATCTGATAACTCTCCATTCTTCTAGTTTCTGTATACCCAGCCTCTCTGCATACACTAGCCTCTTTGTATACCCAGCCTCTCTGTATATACCCAGCCTATCTATATACCCAGCTTCTCTGTACATACCCAGACTCTCTGTATACCCAGCCTCTCTTTATATACCCAGCCTCTCTGTATACCTAGCCTCTCTGTATACCTGGCCTCTCTGTATATACCAAGCATCTCTGTATATACCCAGCCTCTGTATACCCAGCATCTCTGTATATACCCAGCCTCTCTGTGTACCTAACCTCTCTTTATATACCCAGCCTCTCTGTATGCCTAGACTCTCTGTATACCCAGCCTCTCTGTATATACCCAGCTTCTCTGTATACCCAGCCTCTCTGTATATACCCAGCCTCTCTGTATACTCAGCCTTTCTGTATATCCCAGCCTCTCTGTATACACTAGCTTCTCTGTATACCCAGGCTCTCTGTATAGACTAGCCTCTCTGTATACCCAGCATCTCTGTATATACCCAGCCTCTCTGTATACCCAGCCTCTCTGTATATACACTAGCATCTCTGTATACCCAGCCTCTATGTATACCCAGAATATAAACAAAAAAGTCAGTGCTACTACCCATACATCACATAGAAAGCAGAGATCCCTGGTACTCAATCCACAGTCGCTGGCTGAATAGGGAAATGAGGAAAAGATGATCCGCACTCCAGTGATTGCTCTTAAAAAGTGTATATTTATTGACAAGCCACAGTGACCAAACGGAAATGAGAACAATTAATATGTATACCCACCCTCTCTGTATACACAAGCATCTCTGTATACCTAGCCTCTCTGTATACCCAGCCTTTCTGTAAACCCAGCCTCTTTGTATACATTAGCCTCTATGTATACCTAGCCTCTCTGTATAAGCTAGCCTCTCTGTATACCTAGCTTCTCTATATACACTAGCCTCTCTGTATACACTAGCCTCTCTTCTGTATACCATAGCCTCTCTGTATGTAACAATCCACATTTGGTGGTAGGTGATGTGCCAAGTGACAATCTGCATCTTGTGGCAGGTAATGTGACAAGCTCTCTGGTGAACCCAATGAGGAGGGAGGGAGGCTCTCTGGGGACCCTGAGGGAGGCTCTATGGGGACCCTGATGTAATGAGGGGGGCTTTGGGGACCCATATGTAATAATTTAAAATTATATGTATATATATATACACACACATACACATATATTATATACATGTGTATGCCCACCTAAGCGTATGACTTTCTTTACTTCGGTGCTATGGGCTCTAGCCCCAGATCTTTTGTAGACCTAGCAATGCCCCTGGCTGGAAATAAGAACAACCTTTTTGTAGCTATTGTTGTACCACCCCACAGTCATGTTTTGTGTACCCCATAATCCTGTATTTTGAATAAAAAGATGGATTTATCCATTCTGGTGTGCAGCTGTCCAGGTCTTCTTGTTCTCTTCTATTTGCATCAGCATTTAGCCAGCACCTGGGGCTCGTCTCTTCCTGGAGGTAATGAGACACAAGCACTCTGGTTTAAGCCCCTCTTTGAGCGGAGGATCCCACACAGTCTTTTTGTCCTAGTGCCACTTCAGTGCCAACCTAGGACCAAACTCATCACAGGTTGTTGATCTCCTGAGTTTACACTGAGTAAGGTCAAAAAAGCTTAATGTCTCTGGTCAGTCCCTTGTTGTAGGTCACCATCCACAGCACCATAATATTCCATATAAAAGAACCAAAAGAAATTTCATTGCATAACACTGGTATGGTGACAAAACTGGTAAAGAAACAGCAGAGGCACAGCACTATGTCACTTCCGCTAGGTGGAATGCACACTGGCTCAGATGCACATCGGTGATACAGCAGCTGTTAAATATAACCAAGTGACGGCAGATCATTCCGGATACTGGGGGAGGCACCTAACATTGTGAGTGCATACTTGTCAGGGCTGGGCTCAGCCCTTCCTTCTCTGAGCTGGCCGCTCAGCTATCGGTTAATTGCCAGCTCCTATCTCCCCACAGTTACTCACCTGTTGCTGATATCCTGCTCGTCAGTCCTGCCTACTCAAGCCGTCCAGCCCAGAGAATTCTCTGCCTTCGCCTTGGTCAACATCACAGAGACTATCTCCTGCATTCCTGTTAAAGACTTGCTTGGCTGACATCCCTTCTTGCTCCAGATCCTGCTTGCTCTTCCACTACACTGTTCCCTGACTTTCTGGCTTGGCTGACTATCCGTTCCAGTTACCGAACTTTGGCTATATTTTTACTACGTTTGTTCTATTTACTTTTGTTATTAAACAAGTGTGATTTAACAGTACTTCTGTCTCGGTCTGATTTAATGGTTTCTGACAGTAGGCGAAGGCCATGAATTCAGAAGATGCAGTCAATCCACTTGTTGGTAATATTTTTTCCAGATTGGATGAACTGGATCACCGCATGGATCAGTTTGCCATGACATTACAAACGCTCCTGAGTCGCACGGTTCACCTGGAATCTCCCACTGTGGCCGTTCTGGTACAACCTATGTTGCAGACTGTCCCTGCTGCTGCTCCAGTCTCTGTGCGGCCACCCGCATTCAAACAATGCCACCTAAGGTCTGTCCATGACAGGACATCAGGGTTTGGGCGTTCCCTGGACAGGTAGGACAAGACTTTAAAAAGTGACCTGCCTGGCCACAATAAAGGCACAATCTCTCCCTCCTCCTAAAGGTTCTCTCATCCGCAGAGAGATGCGTGAAACCCAAGTGCACGGGTTCACTGACCGCCTCAAGGGAGCAACGGTTTTCACGAAGCTTGATTTGAGATGGGCATACAATATCATCAGGATTAAGGAGGGCAATGAGTGGAAAACTGCATTTAATACCAAAACAAACAATTATGAGTACCTCATTATGCCTTTTGGCCTTTGTAACGCCCAGGCAGTTTTCCAGGAATTTACTAACGATGTCCTCTGAGATTTGTTGCAGTTATGTGTGGTTGTTTATCTCGACGATATCCTCATATTTTCTAAGTCCTGGGAGAGCCACCATACAGATGTCTGTCGTGTGCTTCAGAAACTAAGAGAGAACAATCTCTATTGTAAATTGGAGAAGTGCAAATTCTATCGTGAACAGGTTAAATTCCTGGGTTATGTCATTTCCACTTCTGGTTTTTCGATGGACCCAGAGGAATGTTCTGCAGTCCTACAGTGGCCCCAACCTGTGGATTTATGTCCTCTGTAGCGTTTTCTGGGCTTTGGCAACTATTATCGGAAGTTTATTTATAGCTTCTTGTCTCTGGTTAAGCCCCTGACTGATATGACTAGAAAGGGCGGTTACCCACAGAGTTGGTCTCTGGAGTCCATTAAGGCCATTGAGAGTCTCAAGGCTGCCTTTGTTTCTGCTCCTGTGTTGGCACTTCCTGATCCTACGTTACCTTTTATCCTTGAGACTGATGCTTCTGAGACTGGTGTGCCCTTATGTCTCAACGTCCTACCTCTGAGAGCGCTATGCATCCTTGTGGCTACTTTTCCAAGAAATTTTCACCTGCAGAGGGCAATTACGAGATTGATGACAGAGAGCTGTTAGCGATCATTTTAGCCCTGAAAGAATGGAGACATCTCCTCGAAGGTACCACTGTGCTGGTTCTCATTCTTACGGACCATAAGAATCTCACATTCTTGTCTGAGGCTAAACGCCTCTCTCCCAGAAGGACGCGATGGGCTCTTTTCTTGTCAAGTTTCAATTACATTGTCTCATTCTTACCCGATATTAACAATGTAAGAGCTGACACTCTGTCACAACAATTTTCCTCCACTTCCAAGATGGAGTTGGTTCCGGTTCCTGTAATTCCTCCTGATCGTATTATTGCTATGGTTTGCAGCAGTCTCACTTCTCCTTGTTATTTGATGAAATTTCTTCTGGTTCTTTTGTATGGAATATTACAGGGATGTGGATGGTTTCTAATTTTTAGGGCCTCTTTCATGATTGGAATAGTACCACTGGATTGGTGTAAGGCCAATGAGGGGCCTATAATTAAAAAGGGATAAAAGTCTTTACCAAATAACTATAGACCTGTTAGTTTAACTTCTATAGTTGTAAAGATACTGGAGAGTTTAATAAAAGACCACATAGATAATTTCTTGCTGGAAAAAAAATATTTTAAGCAACAAACAGCATGGATTCATGAAAGACAGAAGTTGTCAGACAAATCTGATTTCTTTTTATGGAGGTGGTAAGTAAAACCTTAGACAAAGGACTGGATGTAGTATACTTGGATTTTGCAAACACAGATCCCCACACACAGCTAATGTATAAGGTTAAGTCTAATTGCTTGGAAAAATACATTTGTAAATGGATAGAAAACTGGCTAAAGACCGCATTCAGAGAGTAGTGGTTAATGATTCATAACATGAATGGTATAGGGTTGTTAGTGGTGTACCCTAAGGTTCAGTGTTGGGACCCTTACTTTTTATTATATTTATAAATGATATAGGGTCTGGGATTAAAAGTACCATTTCAGTCTTTGCAGATGACACCAAGCTATGCAGTGGAATAACGTCCTTACAGGATGTCTCCAACTTACAAGCCGAATCCAATGCACTGTTTAATTAGGCAACTGAGGTTTGATGTTGATAAATGTAAAGTTATGCACTTGGGGGCTAAGAATCTGCATGCATTATACATACTAGGGGGAGTACAGCTGGGGGAAACGATGGTGGAGAAGGATCTGGGTGTTCTGATAGATCATTAGCTTAATAATGGCACGCAATGCCATGAAGCGGTTTCCAAAGCGAGCAAAGTCCTTTCTTGTATTAAGAGAGGTACAGACTTCAGAAAGAAAGAGATGATATCCCCCCTGTACAAAGTAAGACTTCATCTGGAACATGCAGTTCAGTTTTGGGCACCAGTTCACAAAAAGGATATCGGGGAACTGGAGAAAGTGCAGAGAAGGGCAACCAAGCTGATAAGAGGAGCTGAGGAGCTCAGTTGAGGAAAGAGTAGAGGAACTGAATTTATTCTATCTTGAGAAGAGGAGATTAAGGGGGGATATGGGCAACATGTATAAATACATAAGTGGTCCATATAGTGAACTTGGTGTTCACTTATTCACTTTAAGGTCATCACACGGGACAAGAGGGCACTCTTTACGTCTGGAAAAAAAGAGATTTAATCACCAAATATGGAAAGGTTTCTTCACAGTAAGAGCTGTGAAAATGTGGAATAGACTCCCTCAACAGCTATTTCTGTCCAGCTAAGTAGATTGCTTTAAAAAGGCCTGGATTCTTTCCTGAATATACATAATATAACTGGAAACTAACACTTATAGGTAAAGTTGATTCAGGGAATATCCAATTGCCTTTTGGGGATCAGGAAGGAATTTTTCCCCTGCTGGAGCAAATTGGATCACACTTTACTGTTTTTTTTGCCTTCCTCTGGATCAACTGTGGGTATGGGATTGTGTGTGTGTAGGATTGTACATTTTGTTCCCCTTTTATTGGTTGAATTCGATTGTAACTATGTACAGTAACTATGATGACAAAGAATATCAGTGTTGAATTTAAAGAAACTAAGTCTCGGTCGGAGATGGACATTTTCAGTTTGTGTGTTTTCTATTCAGGGCTCTCCACCTCATCAATTACCTTTATGGAGGTCCTAATCTCTGTGTAGCCCCCTCTGGGGAAAAGGGGGTGCTTCAAATCCATCATTACTTGGATGGTACTCTAGTGTTGTCTCAGAGTCCAGATGACCTACTAGTTCAAAAGGGGATTGATCTGGCCAGCCTGAGAAGTTTTGACTGGAGAGGAGGTGTCAAGACAGTTGGAGTAGACCTGAATAGTCCTCAATATGGAGGCCCAGTTCACTGCTCAAGTGAATACCTTTCTCCACCTTCTTTGAATGGGCCAAGCAGTTGTCAGCTTCCCAATGCAGGGGTCTACTGGAAACGATGGTGTCTTGCATTCTTGTGCTACCCTGGGCACACTGGATTCTCTGAAGGCAGCACTTGAGCCGATTCAAAGTGCTTCTCCTCAGATGCGCAGGAGCCTCTGGTGATGGGTACATCTGGTAGGTTCATCCTGGGCCATTGTCACCACTGATGGCAGTGCTTGGTTCAAAATAAATAGCTCTTTAATTGGAAGATCTTGCCCATATCACTCAAGTATGGGCCACCCTCAACTGAGTCTGTTTGCATCACCATCCATTCTCAAGGTGCCTCTCTTGCTACCCTCACCCGTTGGTGGAGGAAGTGGACGCTCTCACTCACCTAGCAGATGCCTTTCCTCTACTGCCTTTGGTCATGAAGTTCCAGGGGAGAGTGTTGTCTGAGGGTCGCACTGTGATAGCAAGCATAACGATTTTTCTGCAGACCTTAGCTTTACCCTAACCAGGGAACCTAATCAGGACCAAGCACTTTATCTTCCAGTGTTTCCATAACATCTGTCCAGGGATGGACTGGGAAATTAGAGGGAAGGATTGGAGGACTTGGGTCGTCCTCTGGAAGTGGTTCAATCCAGGCAAGGTGTCAGGGCTGGGCTCAGCCCTTCCTTCTCTGAGCTGGCCGCTCAGCTGTCAGCTAATTGCCAGCTCCTATCTCTCCACAGTGACTCACCTGTTGATGATATCCTGCTAGTCAGATCTGCCTACTTAACCTGTCCAGTCCAGAGGAGCTCTGTCTTCGCTTTGGTCAACATCACAAGAAACATCTCCTGCGTTCCTGTTTAAAGACTGGCTTTGCTGACATCCCTTCTGGCTCCAGATCCTGCTTGCTGCATTGATCCCTGACTTCTGGCTTGGCTGACTATCCGTTCCGGTTACTGAACTTTGGCTATGTTTTGACTACATTTTTTCTTTTACTTTTATTATTAAACAAGTGTGATTTGACTGTACTTCTGTCTCGGTCTGATTTCATGGTTTCTGACAGTGCTGCAGTTTGTTGTGCCACCACATCTTCATACAGCCAGTGGTGATGATGTGGGATTTGTCAGCTCAACCCCCTCCTGTTCCTCCTCCTCCATACCCTCCTTTGCTAAATTATCCCATGAAATACAAGTACCCCCTAAACATTCAAGGGGCTATTAAATGAGTGAGACTGCCATGCAGTACTTCAGCTGGTCTGTCTAGGGCACAGGAGCCACACCAGAGAAGAGATTCTGGAAGCTCTACAGGGACATCAAGCCCGGATGATCTCTGCCTTCACCTTGGTCACATCTCTAGAAACGCTAGCCTGTGTTCCTGTTAAAGACATGCTTGGCTAACATTCCTTCTGGCTCCAGATCCTGCTTGCTGTTCCACTATGCTCATCTCTGGCTCCCTGCTCTTTTGGCTTGTCTGACTATCCGCTCCGGTTCCTGAACTCTGGCTATGTTTTGACTCTGTTTACCTTTTTTTATTATTATTAAACAAATGAGATTTAACTGTACTTCTGTCTCAGTCTGATTCATGGTTTCTGACACAAGGTTCCAGAAAGGATAACTAAAGAGGCTGCTGGGTGTCAGAGAGTCATAAGCACCACATCCTTAATAAGAAAAACATGGATGAAGTGGAAAAATGGGATTTTAAAGGTACAAAAAAACACATATCTTGTTTTAAAAATATGAAATTTTATTTTAACATTTTGAAAAGCAACATATCACATATAAAACCATCATACAGTATCTATGCGGCTATGGTACAGGTGTAGTGCATTCAACTCTACATGTTTCACCCCACTACAGGCAGTCCTCGGGTTACAAACATCCGAGTTGTGAATGACACATACTTAGGAATGGAGGCGGCGTGATGTGACTGCCAGCTGCTTGTGCTCCACGCTGGTCCCGGATACCACCAAGCAGCCATCTTGCAGCACCAGACACATCCCACACTGCAATACTACATGTACAGCATGCTCCACATACAGGACTACATGCCCAGAAGCCTAGATGCCTGTGGAGCTGGTGAGATTGCAATACTGTGCTTGTAACTTCTATGATAGCAGGACTGTGTTACTGTACATTATATCCCTGTGTCCCAGTATGAGCTCATGTCATCGGCCTATGTGGAACTCCCATTCAATTGTGTGTGTTTTTATACCATTTTTTATTGTTTTTACTATCCTTCTGGGTCTCTTTTAGCCCTGTTTTTTGTACTGAATCCCACACTGCTGGACGGCGCTGAGGGTCAGAGACCACTGCTGCTGTGGGCTGAGGATGCACAACAAGCGGGCATATCCAACCAATAAAACTTATATCTTGCCGCCACAGTGAGTGTTTTTATACAGTACCTGTTTTATTAGAATAAATTGGTAATGAATTGGGTGGCTGCTACACTTTTTTTTTCTCTTCTTGTTGTTCACTTCTAGAGTGCATCCACTCCACATTTTTTGTCTTTAACCTGCAATGATGCCTCTGAAATACAAATCTGATGCAAGTGCTGATGATACAGCAAAGATAAGAAAAACCAACACCATAGAAAATAAAATAGAAATAATAAAGAAATCAGAGAAAGGTGAAACTCCAGCATCCATCAGCAGAACATTAGGCTACAATAGGTCAACAATTGCAACAATTTTTAAAGATAAAGGTAGAATAATGAAGCATGTGAAAGGCCATACCCCAATGCATTCTTCGATTATTACCAAGCAACCCAGTGGTTTAATTGCTGAGATGGAAAAGCTGCTGACAATTTGGATAGAAAACCAAAATCAACATAACATGCCTATCAGTCTTTCTTTAGTCCAAGAAAAGACTTGAAGCCTTTTCAAAGATTTAAAAGCTGCCCATCCAGCAAGCGAAAACAATTGCAATGAAGAATTTGTTGCAAGTAGGGGTTGGTTCGATCGCTTTAAAGAAAAAGCTAATTTGCATAACATTAAAGTACAAGGTGAAGCAGGAAGAACAAATTGTGCCCCCAATTCACACAAGAATTTCTGTTGTTTACAGATGAAGAAATCGCCAAGCTTGGTTGCTATTCGTAATCAACTGCAGTTGGACATCAGTGAAAGTGATATAATCAAGTTATTGTTTATCAAGTTCGATTGGTAAAGAACTAACCAATAAAGACCTTATCGAACTAGAGCAGCAGATGACAGCCTTTAGGGAAGAAAACCAGGACTCCAAAATTGAAAACGTTTTCTACAAAACAGTTAGCTGATGCTTTTCATCTCATTTAAGCAGGAATGGTGAAGTTAGAGGAGCAAGCTGCTGATACAGAGAGGTTTACCAAAGTTTACTGTACACTTACTGAAAGCCTGAGATGCTACAGGGCTATTTATGATGAGATAAAGAAACGAGCTTTGCAAACATCTCTTGATGCCTACTTCAAGAAACTGACTCCAGAAGCTGAATCAGATTCTGACTTTATAATATCAGTCCCATCCTCTTCAACAAGCCCATCATACTCTACCACGATTGCTTAACGTTGTACTGTACTGTACAGATCCTTTGGGCTGGACAGCTTAAGTAGGCAGGACTGATGAGCAGGATATCATCAACAGCTGAGTAACTGTGGAGAGATAGAAGCTAGCAATTAGCTGACAAGTGAGCGGCCAGCTCTGAGAAGGAAGGGCGGAGCTCAGCCCTGAGACACTTGACACACACCTGTTTGGTTTGTCCTGCTGAGAACCCTTTTCTCAATTTATCATACTAATTATTTTGTCCATTAGACCCTGGGGCTTGGATCAGTTCTGCAGTGCTACTTTCCCTTGTACGGCCCTGCTACCCCATCAGAGCCTTTGTCCATTTGGGTGTTTTGCCAACTTGACAGCAATAATTTTGCTTTAAATGTATAAATACTTTCTTTTCAAATATTGTTTTACTATGAATTACATTTCAAAATCACTATAATTGTTGTGCATGTATTTTTATTATGTCGTTTTAGTTACTCTGCTCTCCCTATATTCCTCAGATTGAACTAACTCCAGAGGAAGCGCAATTGTAGGCGTGAAACTAGTCAAGCATGCTACTTGTTATCTTGAAAAGCAGCAATGTAACCTTCTGAGTTAGCTATTGTGATCCATCACTAACTACTTTTAGGATTTGACCTATTTAGATTACCTTATATGCCATTATACTGGGTTGATTGCCATGTTTAGAGCCTCTCTAAGTCCCCCAGTGTATCCATTGAGCCCATTTGGACTCTGGATAGATGGTGGACCAGAGAGAAGGTTTTACAGGCATTTTTAAGTACGCAATGGGGTTTATTTACTAAAGCTGGAAAGTGCAAAATCAGGCTCCCTCCTGCATACAAACCAATGAGCTTCTAACCCCAGATTGTTTAATTAGGCTTTGGTAATAAAATCTGGAAGCTCATTGTTTTTTTTTTGCAGAAGTGAGCCTGATTTTGCACTTTCCAGCTTTAGTAAATAAACCTTATTGTGTACTTAAAAGTGGGGTATGTCTGCAATCACTTTCCACTGATTTACATGTATTTTATCAAGTGTCTGTCTAACATTTTGTTATGTATTCTAATAAATTGTGTAATACTTTTCTAAGTATGCTTATAAAGTCCATTCTTTCTAAACCCTAGTTCTTGACACTAAATTTGACTTAAGAACAAACCTACAGTCCCTTTCTTGTTCATAACCCAGGGACTGCCTGTATGGCTTCTTTGGGAGAATTTTGTAAGTACTGCATACATAATCGCTAAAAATGAAAAGCAACACATTAGTCACTTACACGACTGACAGTAATCAAAAATGCATTGATACATGTATATATACAAAATAGTAATATAAATCCTAATTGTTCAATGATGCACACATTTGCAAACCATCTTTTCTAAAAAGAAGATGAAGACTCTTATTAGCTGGCATATGGACCTTTTTCATGGGTTCAAGTTATCCAAGATGAAATTCTTCGCTTTAGAACATGTGCCTAAACATGAAAGGGGGGGGGGAGTGCAGATAAGCTGCTATTGCAGCGTGAAACTAAGTGGATTCACACCTTAGCAGTGACAAAATATCCAGGGTTGAATGAATCCATTTGTTTCAAGGCCCTTTTGTAATTCGTAATTTGTAATTGTAATACATCAGTGTTTGTTTTTTGGTAAATATAATTGACCGACTTGGATGGTGTTAAAGCAATGCAATTCTATGTTCAAGTTCAATTCAAGTTATCAACATTTGTTCTGCGATGCACATTTAAATGTAAAGATTCTCCAGGAGACCCATACCAAATACCAATTGAATTGCAATTTTTTATAGTTGGTTGTGGAATTGTTTAATGGCTGTCTTCTTTGTCTTGTTCTTTGGATGGCACACATCATGATGATTAGTCTGGAGAAACATGTAGAGCTGAAGTTACTGCACCAACCATACCCGCATGGATAATGTATGATGATTTTAAATGTGATATGTTGGTTTTAAAAATGTTAAAATAAAATTTGATATTTTGTAAACAAGATATGTGTTTTTGGCACCTTTAAAATCCTATTTTTCCACTTTATCCATTTGTGAAAGGATGTTAACAAATTATTAAACAATTAACTCTGAAGTCTGGAACAGAATTTTGATCCTTGCAACCCAGAGGTTGCCCACATGGATCTGGATTTGGCGCTCAACCTAGTACAGTAAGGACTCAAATTTCAGCCATTTCATCTTTCACCATGGAAAATGGGCATGTGAGCTGCCAGGGGAACCCTTTAGGGGGTCAGTCCTGAGACTTTTCTCAGATAAATAATAACGTTCCCCAGTGGCTTTATATTCTGGTCGTGGATTTCAAGGGGCAGAGTTCAAGGGGCAGAGCACTTAGGGCTGCAGAGTCCTACATTAAATTCCTTCCAGACAATTTGGGACCTATGCCCCTCAAGCACCTTTGTTCCCAAGGTGGCTTCTGTTTTCATCCTACAAACAAAGTTGAGCCACTTCCTAGTTAAAATCTTCCAGAAGGCTGTTTGAGTTTCCAACTGTAAAATTCAGAGGAGGAAGCTACAGCAAAACCTTGTCATCTTGGAGTGTCATGCCATCCAGAAAACTTACAATTCAGCCAGGCAAGAGCCGGATAGAGTGATAGAGGCTCATTCAGCTCGGTCCATTTCTGTCTTTAAGTTCAGGGCAGCATATGCAAAATGTCTATGGAGATGGCAGTCTGGTTGCCGCAGTGCACCTGCCTGAGGCACTACAGGGAAGATCCAGGGGCTCGTACATCAACGGACTTTGATGGAATGATGGTCCAGACTTCTGTGTCCATTGTAATAAAGTTTGATTATACATTTTAGCCCTCCCTGTTTAGCTTGTTTTTTACTACATGTATGCTGCCATGTTGGCATCAGGAAAATGGAAATCAAATATTTAACGTAATTTTTCTTTCCTGACGCCAATCTATGACAGCATACAAACCCTCCCTTTTTTTATCTAGTTATTTTTATGGAGAATGGGTAAGGTTGCTCTAGCTTTCCTTTTATAGATTTAAACGGTTCCTGTGGGTGGATATATGGGTGGAGCTATATCACATGTATGATGTCATAGATTGGTGCCAGGAAAGAAAAATGATGGTAAGTTTTTAATACAATTTTCCGTTTTTGAGTTACTGACTTGCATATGCTAAAAAGGGCTTTTGAATTTCTTGATCTTCATACCAGTTCCAGGATTTAAAATCAATGTGACAGATTAAGGACCAAACTCTAATATACATTTTATGATTATCAGACCAAAATATGTTGTTTATGCCATACAAATGTGTAATTTCCATAAATATTTAATTTTATCAGAGTAAACCTGAGCAAATTTACAAGAACTTGTAGATTTAGTCAATAATACTTGTATTATATGAGGTGTGTGGGGTTTTATAGAATTTATGTACAATTATTCTTTATAAACATAGAACCTTGTGAAAGAATACCGACCATTGACTGTAAAAGGTTCATTTGTGTGTAACAACATCATTCAACTCAAAAGCTGAAGAACTACGTAATTTTCCCTGGCCTCTTAGACGTAAAACAATTTCATCACTGAGGTTGATCTAAGATGGAACATATGTTTTCAGCTAGAAATTTCTCAAGAACAATGGTTACAAATAATAGCTAAACTAAATTGCACAGCAGAGAATTGATAAGAAAAGACCTTCAAAATGCAGCCTTTTAGATGTACCAACTCCAAACAATACATCCCTTAGGATATAATAACCTTTCTTTGCTGTTCATACTTTGAACCTATTTTACTTTGTACAGTTCTGAACATAATAAGCAGATTGCAACCAAGACTTTAAAACTGTGTAGAACTACATGATAAATTCTGTTTACTTCATACAGGTTATTTTCATTAGCAGATTTTCAGAGATAAGCAGAAAGGTAAATAGAATAGTAATGCATAAGGTACTGTAACACAGAGAATAGGCAAATATTGGAATGGTAAGAATGGTAGTTCAAGGCTTCTGCAGACTAAACCATGGGGGTTCAAGTAGAATCTTTCGGTGGAAAGTCTAATGCGTGCAATAATGCCAATATCCCAGGAGGCAGGCCCGGCTGGAACATTTTATTCATTGCTGTTTACCACTTAGTTTTCATCCAGTAAGAACTGTGTGAGCTCACTTTAGAGTGTGTTGGAGAGTCCACAATGGGACAGGAGTGAATGGGGGAGGCAGGAGGTGAACTGTGTATTGTGGCTTTTGTGGATAAACCCAAATGCTATTGGATGTCTAGGAAGTGGACTGAAAGATGAAAGTGGGGGGAAAGGGGGTCGAGGGAAGTGAGAAAGAAAGGAAGTTGGGGCCTGTATAGGGAGGTAAGGTAGCATGCATAGAAATGGTAGGGTAGACTTTGGCGTGCAGCCCAAGATGCTGGTAAGCCATAGGGCCTTAGTGACTCAGGGAGGTATGTGTTTGTCTTTGCATTGAAATTTGCATGTTGGACATGCAGGAAACCTGCCAAACTATTTGGCTAACTGACAGCATCAATGATTCTGCTGCTTCTGCAGAGCAGGAAGTTATTTATTTATTGGTGGTTTTACTGCTACAATGTCACCACCTGCATCTTAGCAACCACTATCTCACTGCATGCTAGCTGTAAACAGGCAGGGTGACCTTGTTGATTAAATATGGTCATGACCATATTAAGTCAAAGATGTCAGACAGAGCCCTGCCCCTTTTTTCATATTCTGGGGGGGGCTTATAGTTTGATGTGGAGTCCATTTATTTATTTTTTAAAGGATCGTCAAAGGTGTCTGTGTTTAACCACTTCAGCCCTGGTAGGATTTGCCCCCTTAATGACCAGGCCCTTTTTTGCTATACGGCACCACGTCACTTTAACTGAAAATTGCGCAGTCATGTGACGCTGTACCCAAACAAAATTTATGTCATTGTGGTATTTGATCACCTCTGCGGTTTTTATTTATTTTTATTTTCTGCCTTCAAACAAAAAAGACTGGCAATTTTGAAAAAAACAATGGGGGTTATTTACGAAAGGCAAATCCACTTTGCACTGCAAGTGCACTTGAAAATGCACTGCAAGTGCACTTGGAAGTGCAGTCACTCTAAATCTAAGGGGTAGATCTGAAATGAGTGGAAGCTCTGCTGATTTTATCATCCAATCATGTGCAAGCTAAAATGCTGTTTTTTATTTTCCTTGCATGTCCCCCTCGGATCTACAGCGACTTTACTTCCAAGTGCACTTGAAAGTGCACTTTCAGTGCACTTGAAAGTGCACTTGCAGTGCAAAGTGGATTTTCCTTTAGTAAATAACGCCCAATATGTTTTACTTTTTGCTATAATAAATATCCCCATTATTAAAAAAAAAAAAAAATTCTTCATAAGTTTAGGCCAATATGTATTCTACATAATTTTGATAAAAAAATCCAAATAACCGTATATTGATTGGTTTGCGCAAAAGTTATAGCGTCTACAAAATAGGGAATAGATTTATGGCAATTTTGTTATATTTTTTTTTTTTACTAGTAATGGTGGTGATCTGCAATTTTTAGCAGGACTGCGACATTGTGGTGGACTTTTTTGGGACCAGTGACATTTATACAGCAATCAGAGCTAAAAATAGTCACTGATTACTATATAAATGTCACTGGCAGGGAAGGGGTTAACACTAGGGAGCGATCAAGGAGTTAACTGTGTTCCCTGGGTGTGTTCTAACTGTAGGGGGGGTGGGCTACCTAGGACATGACAGAGATGGCTGTTCCCAATAACTGGGAACAGAAGATCTCTGACATGTCACTAGGAAGAATGGGGAATTGCCTTGTTTACATAGGCAAGTTCCCTGTTCTGCCTCTGTACACAGTGATCGTGGGTCGCCGGCGGAAATTGAGTCCACAGGGCCCACGGGAGTGTGCCTGCTAGCCTCCCTGAACAGACCGATGTACACCTATGGCTGTTTGCATAGGAGGGCCGACCTGCTGCAGTATAATGATGGCTGCTGGTCGGCAAGAGGTTAATCTGCTTTTTCTATTTTGAGAATGAATAACCAGGCATACTGTGATATCCCTTACTCATTCATGAAGAGGGGGAGTGACACCTTATTTTTATTACAGATTTCTATAAGCCCCCTAATGCAGAGACCCACAATCATTGAGCCAGGAGTCTGAAGAAGAGGGTCTTCTCTTTATCAGCATAGGGACAAGCTGCATTGCCAGGACTGTCTGGTATGGCTCAGAAGTTGGGCGTACACTTGCTACCCCTCTCCCCTATCCTGGCCAGCCAAGCTGCATGTTTGGATAAGTATCTAGTATGGGTTTTTGGAGGGCACCCACATTTTTTTGTTTGTTTTGTGCATGGGGTTTGTCTTAGGCCTTATGTACACTGCTGCTGGTAAATGGAAGTTTAGGAGCAGTTGGGAATTTTTTTCAACTGCTCCTGAACCCTCCTCTATGTTATCTTAACAGTACATGTACACTGGTTCGTTTATAGTCTTTTCTAAGCAGTTGTGTTTAGAGGCTTTTTTTGGAACCCAAAAAATGCATTCAGAAGATGTGTTTAGAGGCATTTCAAATGCCAAACGCGGCTAAACGCGGCAACTCACGTTTAGCCACGTTTTGTTTACAGGCGTTTTTCATTTTTGACTATTTTGAAAAAGAAAAATATTTTTTTTTTCAAACGCTTCTACACGCAAACGCGGCTAAATGAGACTGAATGCGGCAAAAAGCGGCATGTAAACGCAGCTAAATGGCTGTTTTTAGATGCTGGTTTCTAGCTGTCAAGTTAAATCTTTCAGGAGAGGTTGAACAACGACCCGTGCACATGAAGCCTTAAAATCCATACCATACCCTCATTATGGATAAGGGTTTGGTGTATTTTTTGTGGGGAATGTCACGCTTTTTTTTGTTTCCTCTGAACATTTATATCAGACCCTCATCTAGGCTAAGGTTATTATATAGATGAAGGGAATCTCCAGCTGCTTTGTATGCAAATAGAACTAAGGCTCGATTCACACCTATGCATGTTGCTTTTGAGCGTTTTTGGAGGTTTTTTTTTCATGCTTGCCACGTTTTTGAGCCGCGTTTTTGCCGCGTTTTTGCGGTGTTTTTGCCGCGTTTTTGCCGCGATTTGCGTTTTGCGTTTTTTTTTTTTTTTTTCTTTTTTTTTTTACAGTCTTAAAAAAAAATTACAAAAAAAAACCGGCAAAAACGCACCAAAAACGCACCAAAAACGCTGCAAAAACGCTGCAAAAACGGTGCACTTGCGTTTTTGATGCTTGTCCATTGAAATCCATTACATGCAAAACGCTGCTTTTTGCATGAAAAAAAGTCCCCGACCCTTTCCAAAAACGCAGAGATACAAAAAAGCATTGATGTGAACATGTTCCATAGGAACCCATGTTAAAAAATTCTCGTGCATTTCTGCAAAATGCAAAATGCATCAAAAAACGCGCTAGTGTGAATGGGGCCTAAGATCATGGGAAATGTAATTTACAGGAAATATAAATTGTAATTTATTTCTTTGTAAACATCAGTTTTGCTGTAATACATTGTACAGGTACACCAATGCACAGGATGATTTAAAAAGGTATTAAAGCCAAAAGCAAACATTTATTATTTTGCAGCTTACCAATTCTTAGATTTGATGACTACATAATTTTCTTTTTTAGGCTTTCGTTCCTTTATTTTCATCTGGTGATCTGGCCAGTAAGTCTTTTGTTTTTCAACAGAACATGCTGTTCTGCAGATGTACCAGTTACAGGGTTGAGACAAACCACTGACAGGGGTGCTTACAATGATTCGATTTTATTTATTTATGTAAAAGCTTTATGCCGAGTTCATCTTCATTTTGTTAGTGTATTTAAATCTGCTACTACATCTAGCACTCCCATTCCCCCAGATTAACAGTGTGGCTGTCCAAAGGTGTGGTGGCACTCTAATACAGGAGGTCTGTTACTGACCAGATCACAAGGTGAAAACAGGCAGAAAAGCCTAAAAAATGTAATAAAATACAGCCACCACAAAAGTGTACACAAAGTAATAAAAACAAGAGACAAGTTTCTGACAATTCCTTTATTAAAAAAAAAAAAAAATTGGTGTCCACTGTCAATCATGCCACCCCCAACCCGAAAACTTTTAAAAACATAAAAAACGCTCCCACCTCCTGGGAGGCCTCCTGCTGAATGCCTGCTCTGCAATTTGACATTTCTTATATAGGTTAGGGGCGGGGCCACCTGGATACGTCACTCAGTGGCCCTGCCCCTTCTGACATCACAGACCTAGCATGTACCAGTCCGTGACATAAGATAAGTCAAATCGCAGAAGGAGGCAGAGAGTTTTTTTTTTTTTTTTTCGGGTCGGCAGGCGTCGTGTTTAAAGATGGATTTACATTGAGGAAAACAATTTTTTTTCATTTTTTAATAAAGGATTTGTCAAAAACGTGTCTCTTGTTTTTATTACTTTTTGACACTTTTTTGGTGAATGGGTAGGGGTATAATATACCCGATACGCATTCACATGGGGGGCGGGATCTGGGGGCCCCCTTGTTAAAGGGGGCTTCCAGATCCCAATAAGCCCCCTGCCTGCAGAACCCCACAACCACCAGCCACGTATGTGGGGATGAGGTGCTTGTCCCCCCCACCCAAAAGCACCCACCCCCCATGTGGAGGGCATGTGGCCTAGTATGGTTCAAAAGGGGGGGAGCTTGCTCATCCTCTTTTCCTGAACTGCTGGACTGCATGCCCGAATAAGGGCCTGGTATAGATTTTGGGGGGCCCCACTCTGTTTTTTTAACATTTTTGTTTTCTTTACATTTATCGGGAAAGCCCGCTGACAGATAAATGTAATTCGGAATTCAGGGTGGTCTAGGCCTCCCCAATTTCACAAAAAGGCGGCCCAGTTAGCCCATTTAGTTCAATACCACACTATAAAGGAAACTCCCTTATGGCTCGGTCTAGAAGCTGCAGATTTCGACCCCATAGCTATTGATAATCTTTCCTGGCTTCACCCAAAAGAGCTCAAAATGATCAATAATCCCATTATTCTTAACTACTTAACACTTGGGGATAGCCTGAAGACTCCCTATCAATTACAGTCCCCACATGTCCTCACTATCCTTCCTAAACCATCCCTCATTGTACCCTGCTCGTGTCTCTCCAGCTTCTTTCCATGTTTGGAAATCACTTGGCCTTGGTCACTTGGTTACAGCCTCCTCTTTCCTTACCTTTCCATCTTTGCAAGAACAATATAATTTTCCGAACTCAGAAGTGTTTTGATACCTTAAAAATTCACATTTCTACTCGGGGCTTATATTAGGGGCCAGGCAGACCTGCAATCAGTGGCAGTGTGTCCATAAAGGGCCACCCCCTCTCTCCAGCCACCCCCCTCTATTTCTAATGAATAGATTCATGTATTGCATTAATCTAGCCATGGCCGCCGCCACCACCCCCTATTCAGGTGTCCAGCCCCTTTTCGGATGTCGGGTGCCTGAATTACAGTGGCATGGGTGTATTTTTGAAGCACCCGATTAGAGCCATAGGCTCTAATAGGCTCCAAAAAAGGTGAACTTGGAGCGCAAAACATTGCGCTCACAATCCACCCAGGTGTGTTAGAAAAGTGAATTCATATTCGCTTTTCTAACAGTGAAACGCCTCTCCACCAATCAGGTAGTGCGGGTCTGATACCCATCACCTGATTGGCTGAAAGGACAGGTGCTGCAATTTTATGCCTATCAGGAGGAGGGGAGGAGATGCATGGAGGACACAGCTCGCCGCTCTCTCACCCGCTGCAAGGTCCCACAGCTCACCACCATCACCTACTGCCTGACCCGCCAATGAGATAGGGTAAGTGCCGGGCAGATGGCGAGCGGGCAAGGGGGGTCATAGTGGCAACTTTTGATGGGCAGAGTGGCAGCATATGATGAGCACAGTGGCAGCATTTGATGGGGCACAGTGGCAACATTTGATGGGGCACAGTGGCGCCATTTGATGGCACAGTGGCAGAATTTGATGGGGCACAGTGGCAGCATTTGATGGGGCACAATGGCAGCATTTGATGGGGCACAGTGGCGGCATTTGTTGGCACAGTGGTGGCATTTGATGGGCACAGTGGCTGCGTTTGATGGCCACAGTGGCTGCATTTGATGGCACAATGGCTGCGTTTGATGGGCACAGTGGCTGCATTTGATGGCACAGTGGCTGCGTTTGATGGGCACAGTGAGGCTGCAATTGATGTGTTTTTTTTTTCAGAATTTTTCAGTTTGTTTGCACCCCCCAAAAATTTTGAGCACCAGCCAAGACTGCCTGCAATCACAAACGTTTTTTAACCACTTCAGCCCCAGAAGGATTTACCCCCTTCCTGACCAAGCCCTTTTTTGCGAAACGGCACTGTGTCGCTCTAACTGATAATTGCACAGTCGTGCGACGTTGTACCCAAACAAAATTGACGCAGTTTTTTTCCCACAAATAGAGCTTTCGTTTGGTGGTATTTGATCACCTCTGCAGTTTTTATTTTTTTGTGCTATAAAAAAAAAAAGAGTGACAATTTTGAAAAAAAAGCAATATTTTTTACTTTTTGCACTATAAAAAAAAAGAGTGACAATTTAAAAAAAAAGCAATATTTTTTACTTTTTGCTATAACATACAAAAAAAAATATAAAAAAACTAATTTCTTCCTCAGTTTAGGCTAATATGTATTCTTCTACATGTTTTTGGTAAAAAAAGCACAATAAGTGTATATTGATTGGTTTGCACAAAAGTTATCGCGCCTACAAAATAGGGGATAGATTTATGGCATTTTTATTATTAATTTTGTTTTCTTAGTAATAGCAGTGATCTGCGAATTTTATCATGACTGCGACATTGCAGCGGACAGATCAGTCACTTTTGACACTATTTTGGGACCATTGACATTTGCACAGCGATCAGTGCTATAAAAATTCACTGATTACTGTGTAAATGTCACTGGCAGGGAAGGGGTTAAACACTAGGGGGAGATCAAGAGGTTAACTGTGTTCCCTCAGCGTGTTCTAACTGTAGGTGTCATGTTGCTAGGCAAAACAGGGAAATGACTTGCTTACATCTCCCTGTTCTGCTTCTCCGTGCCACGATCGCGGGCCACCAGCAGACATCGAGTCCGCGGGACCCACAGGCATGCTCCCGCACCGCTGGTGGCGTGCGCACACCCGCTAGCCACCGATGACGGAGTGGCATACGGGTATGTGGCTTTGCGCACCCGTACCACTTTGCCGACGTATATCGGCATGAGCCGGTCGGCAAGTTGTTAAACACATATGTTCATCAGGTCCTCATCCAATTGGGCTGATATTTGGCAGTCAACAAAGTCTTCCACTGCCAACTTCTTAGCTTTGGGGACCAATTATAAGGTCCTCACTAGGTGATAGCTTGTCCCAGCTAGGATTGCTAAAATATTTCCATCCAGGTATGAATGTATTTGCATATTTAGTGGACTTGCCCTATAGTGATGACATATTGCACTGAAGTGTTTTTCTATCTATACTTTTCGGCGTGTCCCTTAATCCTAAACCTACCTTAGCTTTTCTGAATGTCCCCTAATTTAACTTCCTCGCAACCCGTAAGATATATAGCGGGTATTGCAGCCAAAGATACAATAACAATAACACAGATGACTGCATGTACACAGGCTTTCCAGACTGAAAGAGGGGGAGAGCTGGCTGTCATGTCTGCATGAGATTTTTTACCCCCTCCTTCTTCCTGTTTTCACTGACTGAGTAATGTAATGTGAGCTGACACACACAGAGCTATGCATTCAGCAGCCTCTCTTGTGCCCCTATTGGCCGGAAGAAGAAAACCAATTAAAGGCACAGTTACAGCAGCCAATGTGAGAGACTTTACTGAACTGCAGGGAGAGCTGCAATGGATTCTGTGGAATGCAGTTCCCACACAAAACGGCCTCATAGACTGGTATACAGGGAGAAATACAAATCCCAGCAGGCATTGCTGACAGAAAAGAAAATGGACTCCATTTTGTGTCCTGAGGTAAAAGTCAGTCGATGAGGGAGTGAGAGGGACACAGACATGATCTGAGGGGCTGCTGTTACCCACAGAGGGGATCCATCCAGCCACAGTTCCAGAGGTCGGTGTGTTGATCCTGCCACAGCTCCAGAGGTCGATGTGCTGATCCTGCCATGGTTCCAAGAGGCAGATGGCAACGGACATCCAGCCTGAGAGGGATCCCAGCTATATCTCCAGGTGTTCCTGAGGGCGTGGGCTGCTCCTGTTGCAAGGTGGCCGGTTGGGTTCTTTTGGGGAATCGGTCGCTTGATCCTTTGGTTGCAAGATGGGTGAGTGGGCATTTGCCCATCTTTAAAGACACAGTAGTCAGGCAACATTACCTCACCAGTGCCCACATTTGTAGAAACACTTGCATCCTGCTGAACAGTCACTACATTCCATTTTGCCTATCAGGATACTGCTAGCATCCTACATCTCATTCTTGCCTACAGGATACTTCCAAGTAACCCTTTGTTTGTCCTGCTCAACAGGACACCAAGTGCACCAACGACAGCCTAGCTGAAGATCCTGGATATCTCCTTTGTGAGGACCCTTTCTGTTACTCCTTCAGTATCAGTAATTTAGTGATTCTAGCGACTATCTTTTTTTTTTTTTTCCAATACTCTTTATTACAAATTTTTCTTACATATTAATTTACATCATTTTTCATTTTGTTTTACTTTAGTATCTTAAAATTTTACATATACTCCTTTTTTAATCTTCACATATTCTTAACTCTCATACCATTACTTCACATCCATACTATGGTCACCCTTTTCTTACACCTTTTATTCACACTATACAGTATTTTTAAATACTCCTATATCCATAGTTAAATACGATCTACTCCACTTTGCCCATATATTTTCATATTTTTGCACATTTCCCCTTTGCTCATACATTATTCTCTCATGTGGTAAGACCTGATTTACTGCTCTCACCCAATGGCTAAGTGTCTGTGGTATTGATTAGATCCATTTTTCCACTATCTATTTTCATGCCAAAAATAACACCTCTTGCAAAAATATCTTGGTGTATCTGGACCATCTCTCCTCTTGTAATAATCCCAGTAAAACTACTTCAATTGTATCCGTAATGGGCCTATTTATAACTTTTTCCAGTTTACTGACAACTTGTTGCCAGTATCCCTTTATACTCCCACAGTACCACATTAGGTGGAGAAAATCTGCACACTCCTGCCCACATTGTGTACAGTTTGGTGCAGACATTCTCTTCATTTTATACAACCAATTTGGACCAAGGTAAGTCTGATGTATTTAGCTAGCTGAATTATCCTATTATTCATTGCTGGGGATACTTTCAAATGAGAGAAGCAGATTTCATCCCACTCCTGATCAGTCATATCTGGAATGGCCCCACAGGCTCACCGCATATTTTACTTTGTAATAGATGTGAATATAGCTTAAATATTAATCTCTTTGGTCCCTATTTTTTCAGGTTCCCTATAAGGGGATATTTAGATATTTTAAATTCCTCCCCTCCAAACTGTGTCTGTAATATATGTCGGAGCTGCAAATACTTATAGAACTGTCTACTCGAGAGGTTATATTGTTTACACAAGTTCTCATATGATCGTATTGTATTTTTATCATAATTCTGTCCAATTGTTGTTACTTTTTTCTGTTTCCAAAATTTACTATCATCAAATGCCTCTAATGCCCCGTACACACGGTCGGACATTGATCGGACATTCCGACAACAAAATCCTCGGATTTTTTCCTACGGATGTTGGCTCAAACTTGTTTTGCCTACACACGGTCGCACAAAGTTGTCGGAATTTCCGATCGCCAAGAACGCGGTGACGTCAAGCACGTACGACGAGACTAGAAAAGGCCGGTTCAGAACCAAGCGCAGCACCCTTTGGGCTCCTTTTGCTAATCTCGTGTTAGTAAAAGTTTGGTGAGAGACGATTCGCGCTTTTTCAGACTCGTGGCTTTCAGATCGTTTTCTGCCGTTCAGTTTGTGCTTGTGGGTTTGTATCTGCTCTTCAGTGCGTGCAAGCAAGTTCTGCGTGACTTTAGTCACTGTATTCTTGTTCGTTCGTTACTGGTTTTCAGGTCGCTCTTCACAGGCCTTGCTGTTCTTCAGTGCGTTCTGTTACTTCGTTCTGAGCAGCCGACCGTTTTCTAGCCATGTTTCGTATGCGTACTCCTCGTAGAGTTCGTGCTGTGCGGGGGCTTGGTGTTGGGGTCCTGACCTTGACACAAGTCCAGTCCATGAACAGGGTGGGGAGGAGTTCATGGACCAAGAATTGGTTGCTTCAGCGTGACCAGTTCTGTCATATGCCTTTGCTCCGTGAGATCCGTGAGAATAATCCTGATGATTTCAGGAACTTTCTCCGGATGACGGACCCCGTATTTCACCGTTTGTTGGCTTCGCTGACCCCCTATATCAGCAGGCAGGATACCTGCATGAGGCAAGCCATCACTCCGGAGCAGAGGTTGGTCGCTACCTTGCGGTATTTGGCCACAGGGAGAAGCCTGCAGGACCTCAAGTTCTCGACAGGCATCTCCCCCCAGGCTCTGGGGATCATTATCCCAGAGACCTGTTCTGCCATCATCCAGGTCCTACAGAAGGAGTATATGAAGGTAAGATTTTTATCCTTTTATATCACATTTTATTGTATTGAATGTTTGCTAATATATTGTATTTCTTTCCTCATTCCCTAATTACCATGATTGTAATATGCTGTGAATGTCCCCTTTGTCCTCATGCATTCTGGATTTTTATGTAATTATTATTTTAGGTCCTTCATACATATTTGCCCTTCAATAACCTCCCCAGCATGGTGTCTCCTGCCCTATATTCACCTCATGTAGTCACTTAACAATGGATTTTATCAGCTCCATAGTAGTGCTTTACCCCAAACACCCCCTAAAATGTTTGGAAATGTTATTTTTGATGTAAATTCAGGCAGAGGGCCAGAGGCTTTTTTTTGTGGTGTCCCCAAATTTTTTGGAACCCTCCCTCCCCCAACTGCTAAGTCAGCTGATCCCAATTCTCTATCCTCAATCATCTATCTGCTGACTTTGCCAAACCCATACACACTATACCCATCTCTTTACTGGTCAGATTTATGGATGAATTCCCCAAAGCATGTAGTGCAAGGGCCTGCCTGTATACTTTCCAATGGTACTGTTTCAAGTTCTTGTACCCTATTATGATCTTGATAGGTAATAGCAGAATGTCCAAATGTGCTCAAATGTGTACAGTGTGTATTTATATCTTTGTATTATGACACTTCTTACCTGTCCAGTGGGCTGCCAATAGTGTAACTAAGGAGGGGCTGTTCCAAGTAATACCCTGTATTTAGGCATTCATCTCTCAATGAAGTGAAGAGGGTTACCTGTCCAAGAGTTCCTCCCCCCTCTAATGTTAGAAATGGCCCATGAGGGGGGGGGGTGGTGAATATGATAGGTGTACCTTATACTTTGTTGTTGTTAAATTCCCCTTAATAAATGCTATCTGGGGGTTGCCCCATAATGTTTGTGTATAATCTGCTTGCCATGTTTCTGTGCAAAAATAGTAATGTTTATTGTTTTTTCCTCAACAGTTTCCTTCCACGCCACAGGAATGGCAGACTGTGGCCTCCCACTTTGCCCAGCGGTGGGACTTTCCTAACTGCGGAGGGGCAATTGATGGGAAACACGTCCACATCGTCCCACCACCCAACTCGGGGTCGTACTATTATAATTACAAGGGGTTTAATAGTATAGTGATGTTGGCGGTGGTGTTGGCTAATTACGACTTCTTGTATGTGGACGTGGGGAAGAATGGCCAGATGTCCGATGGTGGAGTGATCGCCCAGACGGAGTTCTACAGGCGTCCCCAGAATGGCAGCTTGGACTTGCCACCTCCAGAGGACAATGTTGAAGGTCTCCCATTTGTGTTCGTTGCTGATGAAGCATTTGCGCTGGGGGACCACCTGATGCGGCCATTCCCGATGAGGACCCTCACCCCGGAACAGAGGGTTTTTAATTACCGGCTGGCCAGAGCCCGAAGAGTGGTGGAGAACACATTTGGAATCCTGGCCAGCCGGTTCCGATTATTTATGACACCCATCCATATGGCGGAGTATAAACTGAACCATATAATACTTGCCTGCTGTGTTCTCCATAATTTTCTACGAAAACATTCAGCCAACTATGCTGGCTCAGTTGGGCCTGAGGCCGGAATCCCAAATACTTCAACAATGACGGCACTTGAAAGCGGCCGTCCTGGCTTGCCCTCCCTGAATGCCCGTGATGTCCGGTTACGATACCTGGAGTTCTTTGCGGGTAGGGGGGCTATCAATATGCCAGACAATATGTGACACCTTTTTCAAATAAAAAACAACCAAAAGGAATTCTGGGTGGACATTTACTGCTTGTGTTTGTTTTAGCTGACCCTGACAGAAATGTGTTGAGTGCAGAAAATGTCGTGATTGGGTAACCTTAGAAAAAACAGTGTTGGCTGGTACTTCCTAAATGCAAAAACACATTTCACTACAAGTGCACTTGCAACTGCACTGAACCAGCACTTGTAGTGCAAAGAGGATTTGCCCTTAGGAAATAACCCCCATTTGTGCATAAAACAACAATTACATCACCCCAAAAGTGTTGTAGTGTTGAGACAATAATCCACACATTCTTGAGTAAGGCACTTTTTTATACCTGCACAATCACATGTGCATTTACCAAAGGTTTTTAAAACAAACCAACATGTTTGTTGTATAAAATGTTTGCAGTAGCATTATGAAAAATCTAAATATCCATTTCAGATAAAACAGGCCTGTGTAAAACCAACAAGAAAGCCAAAAAACTAGAACTTACAAAGTTCACATTAGGAAAAACCTGAAGACTATATCAGACATCAGTATTTAGGAACTGGGTTTGATATAGCGTTCAGATGGGGGGAAATCACCCCTGGAAAAGCCAAATTTGGAAGATGCACAACAATTTCCAAATGTCCACATGTGCTATCTGCCATCAGGGGGGATCAAGGGACGTGTTTGGGGGGAGCAAGCCCTTCCTCAACGCTACTTTATAATTGAGGAAGGGGTTGCCCCCCCAAAACGCGTCCATTGATCTCCCGTGATGGCAGATAGCACATGTTGGCACACTGTGTGCATCCTCCAAATTTGGCTTTTATAACTAAACATAGAAAAAAGTTTGGGACCATAAAACAGGTGATTTTGTGGGGTTTAAATTCGCCCCAAAACATCAATGATGTTATTATTTTTTTGAATAACATCAGTGATTTGTTGCTGGATGTTTTGCAATTGGAGATTGCATCCCATGATCTCCCCTATCAGTATCTGGGCACTTTCAGATGTAAAGCGTTCTGGATCCCTCACATCACGATCACCTAAAAAGAGATAAAGAACAAAAAAAAAGGTCTCAAAAATCTGCCACCAGCCATCTCTTACCTGAGCCTGTGGTCGCAGACACTCACCTGTTGTGGTGCCAATCTCCACCACGTCTTCTTCTTCCTCCTGCTCTTCTTCTTGGGTTGGTGGTATTTCCCCTTCTTCCAGAGGGGGGGGGGCTCTGGTCTCCTGGGATGAGGAGTGACCTCCGAGTCTTTTCTCCCCTATGTAAAACAAAAATGGTATACTTAGCACACAGATATTTGATGGCAGAACTATAGAAATAGGAAACATTGCTTGGAAGTGGGGTACAATTGTCTATTTTAGCCGAGTTCCAAGATGTATATTTTTTATTGCCCTTTGTCAAGCTGCAATACTTTACCTGTTTGGTACAAGCTTCACAGATGTAGCCCCCCCTATAGTATACACTGGAGCACCTGTGTGGCCCCCTAATAAAAATGGTGTTCTTGTGTCCCACACTAGTGCTCCAGTGTCCAGATGTGAAAACAGCTGCTCATTGTCCTCTCCTTACACACAATCTAGTTTGCATTTCATTCTAGTAACAAACCCATCTACACAAACAAATATTTGGCATCCAAGTAGGCCCCCAAAAATGTGTGAAAATGCATATGGCCTAAACAATGGTGTTCTTGAGGCCGAAAGAAAAATGTTTGATACGAACGAATAATGTGCCCATGAACATTAAAGTTGACCTTTGGAAACGTTACAACTAATCAAAGGATATGGAGCAGAACGAACGTAATAAAGACAGAAAGAATAGGAACACAGCACAACTACTTACTTTTTTGCAGCACTCTCCGGATCTTTCGGTACTGCTCTGGCTCTCTCAACTTCAGGTCCGACCACCGCTTCCTGAGCTGATCTTTAGACCTTTGTACCCCGAAATTCCGCTCGAGACTCCTGACCACTTTCGCCATGATTTTGGCCTTTCGGATGTTGGGGTGGGGGTAAGGCCCATATTTTCCGTCATAGTCGGACTTCTTCATGATGTCTACCATCTCCAACATCTCCCCAAACGACATATTTGTGGCCTTAAAACGTCTCCTTCTGGATCGGGACGTGCCTGGATTCGCCCTTTCCTCCTCCTCCTCCTCCTCGTTGCTACAATTAGCCCACACCTGCTGTATGTCCGCCATCATGCTCTTCCCCCACTGCGCCGAGCGAAAAGGGGCGGGGAATACACTAGAAAGAACGTCAGGGGCGGGCGGAGTTACACGCATGTGCAGTGTATATAAAGCGTAACACGCGTGCGTATTACGTTTGATCTGTGAGCGGAGGAAGGAGCATTGAACGCGGCGATCGTAAGAACGAAGGTAAGAGACAAACTTGGGCCTATACTGCTTCTATAGATTGAGGCCTATATTGTAACTTTGTCTTGTGTTGTGTCTTGCAGTGAACATGGATATGGTACTGGAAGATCAGGACTTCATTTCAGTCTTCATAGAGATGCTAAGGGAGCTGCCCTGTCTGTGGGAGATTAAACACCCCCATTACAAGAACCAAATAAAGAGGAAGGCAGCACTGGAGCAATTGTGTGAAACTGTGAAGCAGGTGATCCCCACGGCAGACATCCTCTATTTAAAGATTTTCATTGGTGGCCTGAGGAGCACATATCTGAGGGAGCGCCAGAAAGTCCTTGATTCGCAGAGATCCGGAGCAGCAGGTGCCATCTATGTCCCCAGGATGTTGTACTACGACAGGCTGCACTTTCTGGCAGGCCAGACTGAACCCAGGTCATCCCTCTCAAGTCTTCCTTCCACGCTTCCTTCCCCCCTGACTGAGGCTTCTGATGCCCAACCTGGGCCTTCCAGGCCGCATGTGGAGGAGCCCAGATTGAGCCAGGTATAGCATTCCTCTAAATATTTCTGCTTGTCCAATCAATGATGTTAACTAGATGTTAGTTGGGAGTAATAATTTAGGATTGTGATTGATGATGCAAAAACTAAAACCATGTCCCTTTTTCATACACAGGGAAGTCTCAGCCAGGAGGTGGCTGATCTGCAGGTCCCTCCACCCCCCCTGGAAAGAGAAAGTGGCAGCAGGAGGAGAAGCCTAGAGGAGGCGGCTATCAGATTTTTTTGTAGGGCTACAGAGGTCCTGGGAGCACCACACACCAGGCAGGAGAACCTTGCGGCATTCATTGCCTATAAAATGCAGAGGATGGAGGAGGGCCAAAAAGCCATGTGCGAGGCCCTCATATCAGAGGCTCTGGCGAAAGGTGTGAGGGGCCAACTTACACCTCACACACAGCTTTGGGATGGTCCTCCTCCTCCTCCTGCAGGTCCTACTCCTCCTCCAGGTCCTACTCCTCCTCCTGCCACATCTCCTACTGCACAGCCACAGCCCGGAAGGAAGTGTGAAAGGAAGACCAGAGAGTGAGGACCCTGGATCCAGTCTGGTCGGCCAAAAGATGCAGCCTCTTGTGGTACCACAGCCTGGGGACACTGATGTCATCTGCTGCTATCCGGATCTCTGTGAATCCCGGACCAGACTGCCCTCCCTTACATATGGACTCCTCAGGCCACCAATTTTGAGGTTTAAGAATTGATGTCTGCCGTGGGGGTCCCAGGCTTCACTAATTTCTCCTGTTGATCCAGTGTTGCCTTCCTCCTTGTTTGGTTCTGATACCTTAATAAAGGATTTTTGTTTTGAATTATACTCTCCTATGTGTTTTACTTCAAAAATGATGGTTTGTGAGGATTCAGGTACATTTCTAATATACAATGTGAAATGAACAAGGGATACCAACAACAAAAAATCTCATGGAGATTAAATAATAAAAGATATCAATGGTGTTGGGGTAACTTGACACACAAAACACACACAAAAATATTCTGGAGTAAAAATAAAAATAACATTGAACAAAGATCAGCCTTGGAAAAAATCCAAACATTAACGAAAAAAAAAGGGTCAAAAACAAAAAAAAAAAAAAAAAAAAAAAAAATATAAAACTGTCAGATGTGACAACTAATAACAATATATTGAGGGAATCCCACTAAAAAAACACAAATCAAACTTTGTGAGAAGTGTGTGTGAATATGAGCAGCAAAACGACTTAATTCTTGTCACATTATAAAGAAGAAGAGAGTGCGCTGTATTAAACCATTTTTTACATTGCAGCGTGACGAAAGTGCTTTATCCATTACGAACGCTAAGTTTACCAGAACGAGCTGTCCCGTGTCGGAATTTCTTCTGAGCATGCATGGCACTTTGTGCGTCGGAACAGGCCACACACGGTCGGAATTGACGCGATCGGATTTTGTTGTCGGAAAATTTTATCTCCTGCTGTCCAACTTTGTGTGTCGGAAAATCCGATGGAAAATGTCCGATGGCGCCCACACACGGTCGGAATTTCCGACAACACGCTCCGATCGGACATTTTCCATCGGAAAATCCGACCGTGTGTACGGGGCATTACTGTTCAAATGTTGGGTTACACCACAAAGCAGTTTCTGGCGGGATATCAATAAATCCCATCAGTTTTTTTGCCTCCTTCCATACTGACCTAGCCAGTAGCCAGTATAAGAAGTGGAATTTTTGCTCCAACCCTCCTCAAGTCAGTTGCTTCCAGACCCACCAAGAGATCATTTACTTGCATCTTACTTGTATCTTACTTAACCAGTGACTACCTTTAAAGGGGAACTCTCACGTTAAATGTTAAAGTGATAAATTGCATGTGTGGCCTATTGCCTCTAGACCTATTTAAGTTGTTTAACTGTGTTAATTTGAAGTCTGCATTTTGGGTTTGATTAACGCTATTAAATACCACAGTTTGCCATTCTTGACTACTGAGTTACCAGATCACTGTTTGTTTGATTGTGGAAAGTCTCCCAGTAAAAAAACTTCCTGTTCACTACATTTGTGTCTGTTTTACTGTGTTTGCAAATACACTGTTTGCTAGGTGTGCCAGAGGGGCAGTTCTTTGGGGTTGAGAGGCAGAGTAACGGACTGAACAAACAAAAGCAGCTCCTTCAGGGTATCACTACACGTGGGGGCGTCGTCCATGATATACCGCTACTCTGCAGTCAACTTCCTCAATTAGCATCCCTGCAAGCACCAGGATGGACCCTGCACTGCGTTCCAGTGGTGTGAAGAAGAAGGCACCCACTCAGAGTCGAGTGTGGTGATCAAGCTCTCTGGGGAGACCTGGACTGGAGAACAAATCAGCCAGGCAGTGAAGACGTTGTCCCCAGACAGGAAGGTGTGGGTGATCGATGTTAAACCAGACCGTGGAACCTCTCGCACCTACGCACTTCTAGAGTGGAAGCAAAAGGTCCCTGAGCGGTTCAGAGGGACCCGTGTACAATTGGCTAACAAGACTGAGCTTTGTCTAATTCAGCTGAAAGCATCAAATACATGTCCAGCAACTTCCAGTCAAGCTGAAGCCACAGAAGAGGAAGTCCCTTCCATAGTTCCTCTGGCCACAATTGGAATATAGTTTTGGGCTGCCTTAGGAGTTTGCTGCCTTTGTGTCAAAATGCCAGAAAGACACTCCAACATACTCTGGAACAGGGCCTTCTCTGGAAGACAACCCGTGCCTACAGGGGAGGACAACTTTGAAGAGTGGCTGGACCAGACCACACAAGCCTTGGATGAATGGGACATTCCTGAGACCCATAAGAAATGAAGAATTACAGAGCGTTTAAGAGGGCCTGTTTAAGAAGCCATCTGCAATTTGAAGCTCAGCAAATAAGACTGTGTTGCCAAGGACTACCTGAACATGCTGCAGGACGTGTGTGTGGGCGCACATAGAAGGTTTCTGATCTCATGTACTAGTTGGAGCACACCTACCTAAATGAGTGAGAGAATCTGACTACATGAGACGTTTGGACAAGATCATGTACCAGATCTTGCTGAAGAAGAGTCTAGAACCATAGAAGTTGGTTGAGGTCCAGGCCCAGCAAGTCTTAAAGGGTGCCCAGCCCTTGAACCCCATCACCCTCCTGTTGAGAACCCGGCAAGATGGTGGCATCTTGAAGTATCTGATTGAGGTTGAGAAGGAAGAGGAGGCCATGCTAGAAAACAAAAAAAAGAGTCACAGGTCTGAATCTGTTGTTGGGGTCAGGGTGGCCAGTACAGCTGATGGTGACCCGGAGGTCGAGCTTCTTAATACTCAGATGTCACAGCTGATAGTGATGATGGTCCTGTTGACCACAAAGCCCACTGTTCTACCCAGCGAGAAAGTTTTAGTGCCCAAGGAGTCCTCATGCTCTATTTGAGAATAATCCTGACGATTTCAGGAATTATCCCCGTTTTTCACCATTTGTTGGCTTTGCTGTCCCTTTATATTAGCAGGCAGGACACCTGCATGCGGCAAGCCATCACTCCTGAACAGAGGCTAGTCACCACGTTGCGGTACTTGGCGATGGGGGGAAGTCTGCAGGACATCAAGTTCTCGACAGGCATCTCCCCCCAGGCTCTGGGAATCATTATTGCAGAGATGTGTTCTGCCATCATTCAGGTCCTGCAGAAGGACTATATTAAGGTAAGATTTCTCCTTTAACATCACATTATATGTATTTAATGTTCGCTAATGTATTGTATTTATTTCATCATTCCCTAATTACCATGAATGTAATATTCTGTGAATGTCCCCTTTGTTCTCATGCATGCTGGAAGCTTTAAAACTTCCTTTTTTGTCCTTCATGCATATTTGCCTTCACTAACCTCCCAGCATGCTATCCTGGGCCCACACACACCTAGTCTAGTCACTTAACAATGTATTTTGTCAGCTCCATAATAGTGCTTTACCCTAAACACCCCCTAAAATGTGTACAAATTTTATTTGTGTACTTAAATTCATGCAGAGTGCCAGAGGTTTTTTTGGGGGTCCCAAAATCATTTTGGACCCTCCCTCCCCCCAACCGCTAAGTCAACCGATACCAATCCTCTATCTGCTGACTTTGCCAAACCCGTACACACTATACCTACCTCTTTTGTGGTCAGATTTCTGTATGAATTTACCAAAGCATGTAGTGAAAGGGCCAGCCTGAATACTTTCAAATGGTACTGTTTAAAGTTTTGTTCTCCTATTATCTTCATAGGTAATTGCAGAATGTAAAAAGGTGCTTCAATTTGTACAGTGTGTATTTATATTTTTGTATTATGACACTTCTTACCTGTCCAGTGGGCTGCCAATAGTGTAAGTAAGGAGGGGCTGGCCAAAGTAACACACATTATGTATGCATTCAGCTGTCAATGAAGTGGAGAGGGTTACCTGTTCAAAACATCTCCCCCCTAAAATTTTTACAATGGGCCATCAGAGGGGGTGAGGAATCTGATAAGTTGACCTTGTCTTTTTGTCTTTAAATACTCCTTCAAATAAATGTTAATACTGATTTTGGCCAAGAATGTTTGTGTCTAATCTGCTTGCAATGTTTATGTGCAAAATTACTATTTTTTTTTTCTTGTTTGACTCCACAGTTTCCTTCAGCCACAGGAATGGCAGACTGTGGCATCCCAGTTTGCCCAGCGGTGGGACTTTCCCAACTGTGGAGAGGCAATAGATGGGAAGCACGTCCACATCATCCTACCCCCCAACTCGGGGTCATACTTTTATAACTATAAGGGGTTTAATAGTATTGTGATGTTGGCGGTGGTGTTGGTGACATATGAGTTCCTGTATGTGGACGTGGGGAAGAATGGCCGGATGTCGGATGGTGGAGTCATCGCCCAGACCGAATTTTAAAGACAGCTCCAGAATGGTGGCTTGGGATTGCCACCTGCTGAAGAAAACGTGGAAGGACTCCCATTCGTCTTTGTCGCTAATGAAGCATTTGGTCTGGGTGAACACCTGATGCGGCCGTTCCCAATGAGGACCCTCACCCCGGAGCAGAGGGTTTTTAACTACCGGCTGGCCAGGGCCAGAAGAGTGGTGGAAAATGCCTTTGGAATAATGGCCAGCCGGTTCCGCCTATTCCTCACTGGAATAAACATGGCAGAATATAAAATCAATCATATCGTTATGGCATGCTGCATGTTGCATAACTTTTTAAGAAAAGATGCATTGAACTACGTGGCCTCAGTTGGGACTGAGGCTGGCTTATTAGTGGATACAACAACCCTGACGGCTCTTGAAGCTGGCCGTCCTGGCTTGCCCCCCCAAAGCGCCCGTGAAGTTTGTGAAAAGTATCTAGAGTACTTTGCGGGTGGGGGGGCCATTGATATGCCACAAAATTAACAAACATGTGAAAAATACATTTTTTATTTAAACGGAAATAATGTTTACTTTGATTTACTGCTTGTGTTTCTTTTAGCTGGCTGCTAGGTTATCCAATGGGCTTTTCTTTTTTCCCTTTTTGTTCAATATTGCTAACTTAATTTTTTGGATACATGAGGTGACAATCTCTTTTTTAGAACTGTTATGTTGTGGGTCTGCTACACCAGTGGTCATCAACCCTGTCCTCAGGGCCCACTAACAGGCCAGGTTTTATGTATTCCCTTGGGGAAATGCAGACTAGAATACTGCAATCACTGAGCAGCAAATGATATCACCTGTGATGTATTTCAGTTATCTTGCAAACCTGGCCTGTTAGTGGGCCCTGAGGACAGGGTTGATGACCACTGTGCTAGACACACACACACCTTGTTTTTGTTGTTAATGTATGTAATGCATTACTGATAAAAATATTCATCATTTTCAGCACCATGACTGAAATTTGTGGAGTCACAAAAATGGCCTGATTGTGGCAATTTATAAAGCACTGTGGGAGTTATTTACAAAAGGAAATTCCACTTTGCACCCCAAGTGCACTGCAAAAGTGCACTTGAAACTCCACTGAAAGTGCACTTGTAGTGCAAAGTGGATTTGCCTTTAGTAAATGTTACGGAATGTCCCACACTCCGCTTGAGTGCTTCCGTCATATACCACTACCTCCCAGTCTGGATACAGATATCAGAAATTCCAACCACTCACAAAGCACAAAACAAGGCGACACTTGTTTCACTGCTAACATGGACTGTTTATTTAGAATCAAAAGTACAAGACTTTATATGCCATTAGAGGAGGTTCCCCCCTCCTGCTCATATTACTCTAACAATACAACTATAACATAATTAACATGAGCTAGTTTACTAAATCATTTACCCAGACTAGGTGATTACGTCTCCTAGCTCATTGACTATTCAATACACATTACCATAAACATCAACACAGGGTTAATTAGAACAAACAACAATGTGTGGAATACCCTTAGAACCTGTGGTAAGCCAGACTAGACTCATTTACATTAAACACATTATAGCAGACATCAGACAGGTGAGTGGAGTTGATATTAGCATCTCCTCACAGTATGTGTCCCAACAGTATGACTCAGTCACTATTGCTAATATGGCAAATACAGGGTACCCAGAGTCTGTGTGTCCTGGGGGACAAGGATCCGAAGCCAAAGTAACAACACCTCAAGGGTACCCCAAATGCCAGGGCTCATAATCTGTAGGCAAGAGGCTCACATTCAGTCCTCTCCAAAAGCCTCTGTCCCAGCTAGGTCTGTCACAGTAAATAACCCCCATTGTCACTGTAAACACCAGCTTACTACAAAAACTGCTTTTGAGCATTGAAATAAGAAGCCACACTGTTGAGTAGAAAACATTCACATGTGCGTTAGAAAAGGGTTTTTGAACAAACCAACATCTTTGTTGTATAACATTTTTTTTGTCACATTAGAAATAACCTTTTTTTGGTTAAACAGGCATGTTTCAAAACATACCATACACAACTCAGGAACTTACAAATTTCAACTATGATAAAGTGAAGGCAATATCAGACATTTTAGTATGTCCAAACTGTGTTGATCTTACCTTCATCAGATGGGGTGATGTCACCCCTGTAAAAGCAAAATGTTGAAGATGCACACAAATTGGGATTCAAAATGGGGATTTCCCTCCTGATCCCATGCCTAATGTCAACATGTGCTACCTCCCATCATGGGGGGATCAATGGACGTGTTTTGGGGGTGCAACCCCTTCCTCTCACCTACTTGAGTTGCAAGGAAGGGGTTGCACCCACAAAACACGTACCTTCATATCCCATGATGGCAGATAGCACATGTTGACACACCATGTGCATCTTCAAAATTTGGCTTTTAAAATACTTTAAAACTTAAAAAATTTGGCTTTTAAAATACTTTAAAACTTGTTTTTAAAAGCAAAAATACATGACAAAACGGTACAATTTTTGTGGGTTTTATATTCTGCTTAAAACATCAATGATGTTCTTAATTTTTTGTTGAACATCATTAATATTTTCCTTTATATTTTCTAAATCACGATTGCACCCCATTATTAGGATCTGGACACTTTCTCTTGTGAAATGAGATTCTTCTTCCACAACATCCACATCACCTAAAATAAATAAAAAATCACACCATGTATTATAAATATGCAGGCATCCATCTATTACCTGAACCTGTGGTCCCAGACACTCACCTGTTGTGGTGACTATTTCGCCCACTTCATAAATGTTTCCCTTCTCATCCTCTGCTTGTGGTTTTGGGATTTCCCCTTCTTTAGGAGGTGGGGGGTCCCTGGTGTCCTCAGATGTCCTAAGTCTTTTCTCCCCTATGTGAATAAAAAAAAGGTATACTTAGCACACAGATATTTGAGGCCAGAAATAGTAATATGAAACATTGCTTGGAAGTATCGTCCAATTGTCTGTTTTGGCAGAGTTCCACGCTGAAGACATTTTCAGTTCCTTTCTAAAGCTGGAATATTTCCCTTTTCTGTACAAGTTTCACACATGGAGACACCCCTAGTATCCACTGGAGCACCTGTATGGGACACCCTAAAAAGTTTGTTCTGCTGTCCCACACTATTGCTCCTGCGTCCAGATGTGTAAACAGGTGCTGAGTGTACGCACCTTACACTGAATCAATTTTCCATTTCATTCTAGTTACAACCCCATATAGACAACAACTTCTTTTAATACAAATAGGCCTGAACAAATGTAGTTAACTTGCATCTGCCCAAAACATCTTATAAGTGGGCGAACAAACGATGTTTCCGACGACCGATTACTGTGCCCATGAACATGTACAATAGTAAAGAAAAGCACATGGAGCAGCATGCAAGTAAAAATAATTATAGGAACACACGACAACAACTTACTTTTTTAAAGAACTCTCTTCATCCTTCTGTACTGATTGTGCTTCCTCAATTTCAGGTCTGACCAGCGTTTCCTCAGTTGATCCTTGGATCGTCCTACCCCAAAATTCCTGTGCAGACTCTTCACAACTTTAGTCATGATCTTGGCCTTTCTCACATCTGGGTTAAGGTAAGGTCCATGCTTGCTATCATAGTGGGCCCTCTTCAAGATGTCCACCATCTCCACCATCTCTACAAAGGACATATTTGAGGCCTTAAATCTCCTCCGAGATCGGGACGTTCGTGGCTCTGGGCTTTCGTCATTGCTGCTCTCCTCTGCATGCACCTGCTGTGTCTCTGTTCTCTCCCACTGCGCCAAAAGAGAAGGAGCGGGGAATATACTAGAAGGAACGCCAGTTGCGGGCGGAGTTTCATGCATGCGCAGTGTATATAAAGCGTAACACATGTGTGTCGTACGTACGATCTGTGAGCGGAGGACAGAGTAGTGGAAGCGACGATCGTTATAACGAAGGTACAGTTTTAACTCGGTGCATCAGTGGCTGCTTATAGATTGAGGCCTATATTGGGTGAAGATTAGGAGAGTTTCGCCTGACATAAGAGTTTGTCTTGTGTTGTGTCTTGCAGAGAAAATGGATGGGTTCAAAGACCACAGTTTTCTCCCAATATTCATTGATAAATACAGGGAGCTGCCCTGTCTGTGGCAGGTGAAACACCTGCATTATAATAACAAAATAAAGAGGCAGGCAGCAATGGAGAAACTGCTGGAGTTGGTGAAGCCACAGGTCCCCACGGCAGATGGTGTTGTGGTAACTTGACACACATAATATATATATAAACAAAAATTAGAAACATTATTATGGGGATCTGATGAAAAACATAAATAATATGATTCAGGAGATCATGAGAAATGATAAAGAAATCAGTTTGTCAGAACTCTGTGTGAATATGAGCAGCAAAACAACTTCATTTTTCTAGCCTTCTAAAGAAGAAGAAAATGCGCTGCATTAAAATAATTTAAAAATTGCAGCGTGACAAATGTGCTATCTCCATTACGAACGCTAGTTTTACCAGACCGAGCGCTTTCGTCTCGTAATTTATTCTGAGCATGCGTGGCACTTTGTGCACCAGAATTGTCTACACACGATCGGAATTTACGAGAACGGATTTTGTTGTCGGAAAATTTGGGATCCAGATCTCAAATTATGTCGGAAATTCCTATGGAAAAAGTCCGATGGAGCCTACACACGGTCGGACAACAAGCTCCGATTGCACATTTGCTGTCGGAAAGTCCGACCGTGTGTACGGGGCATAAGAGTCTGCAAAAGACTTAAGACTGGGGCGGAGGTTCACCTTCCAGCAGGATAATGACCCTAAACATACAGCCAGAGCTGCAATGGAATGGTTTAGATCAAAGCATATCCATGTGTTAAAATGGCCCAAAGTCCAGACCTAAATCTACCTAAATCTAATTGACAATCTGTGGCAAGACTTGAAAATTGCTGTTCACAGACGTTCTCCATCCTATCTAACAGAGCTTGAGCTATTTTGCAAAGAAGAATGGGCAAAATGTCACTCTCTAGATGTGCAAAGCTGGTAGAGACATCCCCAAAAAGACTTGCAGCAGTAATTGCAGTGAAAGGTGGTTCTACAAAGAATTGACTCAGGGGGGCTGAATACAAATACACGCCACATTTTTCAGATATTTATTTGTAAAAAAAATTTAAAACCATTTATCATTTTCCTTCCACTTCACATGGGCTGATCATTTCCTATCCTTATATTTTAATCAATCTTTGTTGGAACCCTGACTATGCTTATCAGGTGTAGTGGGTCAAACTTTTGTATGGTTTTTGTATGGTTATGTTCTACTTTGCCCTTGAGAAACCCTGGCCCCTCCCCTTTCCCTCTCCTACCCTTTTATTCTTCATCTTTTCCTATATCTTCTTCTTATCTTGTGTTTTCCGCTGATGAACATCAGCCCACACTCCACATGTTTGGAGCTCTTGGGCATAGTTCTCCCCATGATGTGTGGTTATTCCCTTTTATTCCTCTGTTTTAATACTTGTCTTTTAATTGCTGTTTCAAGTGTTAAAATTCTTGTTGCTGACCGCTTGATTATTACATTTCTTAGCATTTTTACTTGCTATAAGAGCGTATAGCCATGTAATTCCAGTTGCAATTGTATGTTGTATGTTGATTGTACATTGTCTTATGTTTATCTTTATTTCAATAAAAATATTGAACAAGAGAAAATAAAATGTTTAGCCTTTGCACCTTTGCAGTGTGGAGAGTCACGGTATTTTTTTGATGCTGACTGGATTTCAGTTTTTTAAAGCATAATGGTGGTGAACACATGAACAGTTCCGTATAAACTAAATGCAGTGCCAGCTGAGCTCTATTCAGTATATAATAGATGAAAAAGAGCTTGGGTTCATATGCATCTATCCCAATATTCATAAAGTATTTTATTTTACATAAAACTGATACTTTGTGTTATCATGAATATTACTAAAAAACTGAAAACTGCCAAAATCAAATATCTGTTGAATAGTTAGTTAAATTCACGTCACTCCATAGATGGTTCAGGTGTGTTGGAAAATTATGTACATTTTGTATCACTGTATGCTTAGATGTGCATGCAAAAAAAAGTTGGGATACAGGAGGATGAAGTGAACAGACAACATGCCGTAAAGGAAAATAATGAATTTGTTGCAACTTCATATAACTTTGATTTTGTGAGGGCCCTGATGGCACGTGATGGAAGATGGAAAGTGTGTGTCAGTGGGGTTGGTTTGCTAATGGCAAATAGGCTGTTCACTTTGCAAGGGACGTTTTACATTGCAAGGGAATTTTCCCCAAAACGAACATTATGTCTCACAGAGTAAATAACACATTTGTTTGCTTTATACCAGCACTTTCCTCATATATATTTAAAAAGAACACATTCTATATGTGCACATTATTTTAAAAGAGACTGTAACAGTACCAAATATATGTCTAAGGAAAATTAAATGACCTGAGCCAGAAAAAATTGCAATGATGTCTTTAATCAATAATGCACATCTTGATATTGGTACGCAGCAAGCTTATCTAAAAATATGCATGATTAACCAACATTAAAAATTAGGTGATCATCTATGTGTGTGTTTGTGTGTTAATGGTGATTTGTTGAGAAGTGTACATTTTCTACCCTAGGACTTTACTTTAAAATATGCTATTTGTTTTGTTTACCATACAGTCAAATCTATAATTTAGACATGTACAGAATTGCTTTTCTGTTAATATAAATAGTTAAGCCTAATAATTTATGAACAAAATGGTGTGTCCTGATGGAATAGAGCCAGTTTTAAAACTGTTACTTCTACATGCCATCTGCATCACTGTTTTCCTCAACTTCAGTCCTGAAACATAACAGATTTGAGGATTTTCCCTACTAGGAACAGCTGTAGCACACACTGGGCTAGTAACATGGATTAAATTATCTGTGCAAAATTAAGGTAATGGAAAAATAAAATGTACCTTCTGGGAGTAAATAGAGTGAACATGTCATATAAGATAACATATAAAACCAATTTACTCCTGAGAAGACAGGCAGTCTGCTCATACCAAAATAATCATATAAAGCATAAATCATTGGTTCTCAACCCTGTCCTCAAGTACCCCCAACAGGCCATGTTTGCAGGTTTTCCTTTATCTTGCACAGGTGCTTTAAATCAGAGTCAATGGCCTGGTATTTTGGACAGCAATCAATTTTATCTAAGAGAAATTCCCAAAACATGGCCTGTTGGGGGTACTTGAGGACAGGGTTGAGAACCACTGGTTTAAATTGTACTTACAGGGAGCATCCAAACCCAGGTACATGTGTCCTCTCTGACTTGTAACAGCCAAAAGACCCCAGAACCAGGGGTGACACCAGGGTGTGAGTGCTCCAGTTTAGAAATAAGTTCAGGACTACATAGGGCTCCCTAGATTACTGAAAAAGCATTATACAGATTTAGGCCAACCTTAATATGGAGGAAACAGGCAGTGCATCTGTCTTTCAGTGAGTTGCCATTAATTTAATGACATGTCTACATGCACAAAACAAATACAGCTGTACTTCAACACACAATTAAAAATAATTGCAGCACACTGAAAAAAATTATTCAGGTGCATGTTTTTTCAATGATTGTGTATTGAGAACAATAAGCACACTTACTGGTACACTTATCAGTGAACAGAAATGTGTACACAAGGGTGAATGGGACCTCAAAGTTATGAGAAATCACTGCATGGCAGCTTACATCCAGATTTAACATGTTGAAAAGATACATCATGTCTGGTAATTAGTAATGATATACATAGTCAAAGTTAGACAAAAAAAAGTTAAGTTGACATTGGGATTGCACCAATACTAGCATCAGTATCAGTGCAGATACCAAGTATTTGCCCAAGTACTTGTACTCGGCAAATGCTCCCGAAGCCTAATCAGATACCTGTGCATGAAGAGGTGGCTGCGCTCACTCCCAGAAGTCAGTGGGCGGAGAGGGCGGAGCGGAGAGCAAGTCCTGGCAGCAGCGGAGAGGGAGTCCTGGCAGCAGCAGAGAGTGAGTCCTGGCAGCAGCAGAAGGTAAGCTGCCCAGGGCAGGGGTGTGGCGTGTGAAATCAGAATTGGTGACCCGGGCCATCACATTTGTTAACAGAAGTGACGGCCCGTGTCTCCATCAGGGATTGAACACCTCAACGCCCATCTTGGTACACCCTGCACTCAGCCGCAGTAAACCTGCAGTCAAAAGGCAACAGCAGACATCTTGTTAGACCCAGCCCATATAGTTCACTAACCATATGGGTTGGGTCTAACAAGATGTCCGCTGCTGCCTTCTGACTGCGGCCAAGTGCAGGGTGTACCAAGATGGGCATCACAGCACTTGTATACTCAAGTTGCAAAATCCTCCAAGTTTGAAATGTTATTGTCTCTCATTCATTTATCATGCCAGCAATTGCCAATGCAATCAGTGCTGCATTTCAGTGCCACTGCCTGCCCATCAGTTCCAACTATCATTGCCCATAAGTACAGCCCATCAGTGCCACCCATCAGTGCCCATAAGTGCCAACCATCAGTGCCACCTATCAGTGCCCATAAGTGCTACCTATTAGTGCCCATCAGTGCTACTGTCACATGACATTAAAAAAAAAAAGTATTGGTAATCGGTATTGGCGAGTACTTGAAAAAGTATCGGTACTTGTACTCGGTCTTAAAAAAGTGGTATCGGTGTGTCATACTAGAATACTAGAATTGTAACATAATTCACATAATTAGTCTGGTTGAAAAAAGACACAAGTCCATCTAGTTCAACCAATAAAAAGGAAAAGTTATATATAAGAAAAAAATATCTTAAAAAATCCCAGCAAAGCATGAACCAATTTGCTACAGCAGGGGAAAAAAATCCTTCCTGGTCCCCAAGAGGCAATCGGATATTCCCTGGATCAACTATACCTATAAATGTTAGTATCCAGTTATATTATGTACATTTAGGAAAGGACCGCCCCGGCCTTTATCAAAGCAATCTACTGAGCTGACCAAAACCAGCTCTCGAGGGAGTCTATTCCACAGTTTCACAGCTTTTATGGTGAAGAAACCTTTTCATATTTGAAGATTAAATCTCTTTTCCTCTAGACGGCCCTAAAGTGAATTACTCAACACCAAGTTCACTATATGGACCACTTAATTATTTATACATGTTGCTCATATCCCCCCTTAATCTCCTCTTCTCAAGACAGAGTAAATTCAGTTCCTCTAATCTTTCCTCATAGCTGAGCTCCTCCATGCCTCTTATCAGTTTGGTTGCCCTTCTCTGCACTTTCTCCAGTTCCCTAATATCCTTTTTGTGAACTGGTGCCAAAAACTGAATTGCATATTCCAGATGAGAACTTACTAATGATTTGTACAGGAGTAAAATTATACCTCTCTCTCTGGAGTCCACACCTCTCTTAATACAAGAAATAACTTTACTCGCTTTGGAAACTGCAGCCTAGCATCGCATGCTATTATTAAGCTTATGATCTACCAAAACACCCAGATCCCTCTCCACCATTGAATCCCCCAGTTGCACTCCTCCTAGTATGTAAGATGCATACATATTCTTAGCCCTAAGTGTATGACTTTACATTTCTCAACAATAAACCTCAGCTGCCACATACAGTAGTTGTCCAATTAAACATGCATTGAGGTCAGGTTGTAAGTTGGAGACATCCTGTAAGGAAGTTATTCCACTGCATAGCTTGGTGTCATCTGCAAAGACTGAAATGGTACTTTAAATCCCAGACCCTTTTCTATCCATTTACAAAATTATTTTTTACACATTAGCCTTGTGTGGGGAGCTGTGTCAAACGCTTTTGCAAAATCCAAGTATACCACGTTCACAGCCACCCCTCTGTCCATGGTTTTACTTCCTCATAAAAAGAAATCAGATTTGTTTGACAACTTCCGTCTTTCATGAATCCATGCTGTCTTGCTTAGAACTCATCTATGTTGTAATTTAATAAACTCTTCAGTATCTTCCTGACCATAGAAGTTAAGATAACAGATCTATAGTTACTTGGACTTTGATCCTCTTTTAAATATAGGCATCACACTGGCCTTACGCCAATCCAGTGGTACTATTACATTCATTAAAGAGTCCCTAAAACTTAGAAACAATGGCTTTGAAATGACAGAGCTCATTTTTTTTATTTCAAAAGATTTTTATTTTGAAAGAAGCAAGTTTTTCATTCAGAAATATACTTTGTCAAATATAAGCGACAAAAGAAGGTGCAATGGATATAACATAAAATATACATTGTTTAGCTGTGGCTATAGGGCTTACATTATCAGGGACCCCAGGGCCGTTGTAGAACTCTGACCAATGGGTATGTAGAAGAATACTTCAACCTGTGGGCCAAGGGATCTCTCACCTCCCGTCACCCCCTACGGGATCATACTGTGCCAGAAGGAGGAGACCCCTGTTGTCCCCAATGGTCCGAGCCCTCCCAATAAATGCTCGTGACACTGCAGAGCCTATGGAGCGTAGAGCTAAAAGGAGGGGGAATCATGAGTGAACATCCAAGTGCCCCATCAAAATGCTTCAGCTGTTTATATGCATATCTGGGCTAACAAAGTAGCTGGGTAAGTATAAGTAAAACCAAGGTCCAGAGTAGACCTAAATAGGAGAGAAAAGAAAAGAAAGGAAGAAGTAGAGGGGGAGGGGGAGGGAGGGGAAGGAACACCACTATGCGTTCAGAGAGCGTATCATGTTGACCTATTAGGAGGACCAATGGTTACACCAACCAGACGGGCCCATGGTTCCCAGTTACTCTCAAATGTCTTGGCTGTATCCTGTACAATACTGGAGAGCTTCTCCTGGGACATTATCCAGGATATTTTCCTTTTAGCTGCCAAGAGAGAGACTCCCGGCTGTTTCCAGGCCCTGGCAATTGTGAGTTTTGCCCCTAGCAGTACAAAGTGAACCGGTTTACAGGAAGATTTAGAGATCCGCGGGATCGAGGCGTTCAGTAGGGCCACCATAGGAGTCCTGGGAATCCGAGTCTCCACAAGCTCATCTATTATGTCGAATATTTTTTTTCCAAAAGGAACGAATTCTGGGACATTCCCACCAGATGTGAGACATTGTGCCCATGAGTTGACAGCCCCTGAAACACAGAGGGTCAGCTGCCGGAAAGATGGAGGCCAGTCTGGAAGGAGTATAGTACCATCTGGAAATCACTTTCAGGCTGGCTTCTATCAGAGTGGTGTTAAGGATACCCTGTAATGATTTGAAACAGGCCCTCTGCCAGTTATCCAGGTTCCATTTGAATTGGAGCTCGGATTCCCAAGCTTCCATGAAGGACGCTTTTGAGCATTTAGAGGTAAGTGACGAGTAGATCACCGAAATCCCCCCCTTCTGATCATAATCAGTAAATTTTGGAGGGAGGGCTCTATCTTTACATAAAGATTGTAGAAAATGAGATATTTGACCAAACCTAAATTTTTCAGATGTGGGAAGATCAAGCGTTTTGGTACAATGTTTTAGGGTGAAGGGGCCTGAAGCAGTGAAGAAGTGCCCAATCCTATATAGTCCTTTGTCCACCCACCACTTAAAGGCCAGGACATTTTTCCCAGAAGGGAATTCAGAGTTATTATGGGTCAGGGGTTTATAAGCTGAGACTAATGCCTCTGAGGAGCAGAGGGAGTCCCAGAGAGCAAAAGAGTGGGACAGGGTAGGTGCGAGTATGGGGGGTCTGTTTTTAGGGGGGGCTCCAAAGAAGGTAGGCTAGTGTGAAGTTAGGGACTGCATGGTTTTCTATCTTGACCCAATCAGGTTTCTCAAAACTAGAGTAAACTATCGATAATTGGGCTAACCTGGCAGCTTGATAGTATTTGTAGAGATGGGGTAATCCCAGGCCTCCTTTTTTTCTATGCAGGTAGAGAGCTCTTTGGGGAATTCTATATGCCGCCTTGCCCCAGGTAAACTTCAGAAGTTTGCTTTGCAGGTTTCTAATATGGTCTCTCTGGATAAGGATGGGTAAGGCGCGGAAAAGATATAATAATCTGGGAAGTAACGTCATTTTAATTGAATTCACCCTCCCCAACCAATAGATGTTCTTTTTGGACCAGGTGATTAGGTCTGCATGTAGTTTGCGGTACATGGGTGGATAATTAAGATTATAGATGGTTTCATTCTTAGCTGTTAAGTTAATTCCTAAGTATCTGATAAAGGAGTCGCTCCATTTAAATTTGAAGTTCTTTCTTAAGAATTCTACGGTGTTTGTTTTTAGGGAGATGTTTAGAGCTTGTGATTTTGAATAGTTAACTTGTAATCCTGATAACCTAGCGAAGGCGTCCAAGGTTTGGCATAAGTTGGGAAGCGAGGTTATGGGAGAAGTAATGAAGAGCAGGACGTCGTCCGCATAGAGGCCACATTTGTGAATTTGAGAGCCGCAAGACACACCCTTAATGTTTGGGTTTTGGAGAATTGCAATGGCGAGTGTTTCAATAGCCATTGCAAATATGAGGGGCAAGAGTGGGCATCCCTGTCTAGTCCCCTTTTTTATCGAAATGGGCTTGGAGTAGTAGCCTTGGAGGCGTATACTGGCTGTGGAGTTGGAATATAGTGCCTGTATCAGTCCCATGAATCGCTGGCCGAATCCCCAGTGATCCAAAATGGCGAAGATATAGGGCCATGAAACTGAGTCGAAGGCCTTTTGCAGGTCCAACGACAGGAGCATCCCTGATTGTTTAGGGCCCCCCTCCCAGTTAGTTTGGAGAATAGAAACCACATCTATGGCCCGCCTTATCTGATCTGGGCCTTGTCTGCCCGGTATAAAACCCACCTGATCCTTGTTTATATATGTGTTGATGAAGGAAGCTATGAGGTTAGCAAGAATCTTGGTCAGAATCTTGATGTCACAGTTAATAAGCGATATAGGGCGATAGTTTCCTACATCTTCCGGATTCTTGTCCGGCTTAGGGATCACCGCGATGTATGCGGTGTTAAGTTGTGGATCAAGTGGGTCCCCCTTTATCTTAGAATTGAAAAAGTTCGCTAGGTGTGTGGCTAAGGTGTTGGAGAAGGCTTTGTAGTAGGGGTTTGACAGGCCATCAGGGCCAGGCGCAGAGCCATGCTTCAGAGATTTTATCACTCCGAGCACCTCCCCCTCTGTGAATGGGGCTTCTAGGCTGTCTCTGTGTTCAGCTGCGACGGAAGTGAGAGGCCGTCTAAAAAAGTGTCTAGCGAAATATCAGTAAGAGGAGTGCCCGGAGAATAAAGAGTGTTATAAAAAGCATGAAAAGCTTCCAGGATTTTAAAGGGATCAGCTGTGGTGCCTTGACCCGGGACCCTTATTTTTGGCATTACATCGGACTTAACTCGGGGCGTTAATTTGGCGGCCAGCATAGAGCCCATCCTGTCCCCTTGGGTGTAAAACTTGTGTTTGTTCCAGCGGATTTGTTTTTCCGCCTTAGCTGTCAGGGCCAGGCTGAGCTCCAACCTGGCTTTGTCTAGCTGGGATATCGAGGAAGGGGAGGGGTTGGATTTGTGAAGAGCCTGGAGTTTTGAGAATTCGACCTCTAAGGTCTGTATGTCAACCTCCCTTTCCCTCTTAATCTGGGATGCTAGTCTGATGAACTCCCCTCTGATAAAGGCCTTGTGGGCCGCCCACAGTGTTTCAGCCGAGACGTCCTCGGTTTTGTTAAGGAGAAAATATTCCTTTAATGATTTATCTAGCATAGTGACTCGGATCGGATCTGAGAGAATGGATTAATTGAGCCTCCACTGTCCCCTACCCATTCTATAGTGATGGGCTTGAATTACCATGACAACCATTGAGTGATCGGAGAGAACTGTGTCTTTGATATGGGATTTTATGATTAATGGAATGGAATGCGTTTGAACTAACAGGTGATCAATCCTGGCATAGGAGTTGTGGGAGTGGGAAAAGTGGGTGAGTCCCGTTTGTTGGGATACAATTCCCTCCAGACATCCGCCAACACATGGGCATGGGTGAGTCTGGCTATCTTGAGGCTTTCTTTGGTTGGGCGGGTAAGTTGATCTGCAGGCGGTCTAGACTTATCCAGCCCTTGATCAAATGCGGCATTGGAGTCTCCTCCAAAAATGACTGTGCCCTCTAGGGAAGGTGTGAGAGTGTTAACGAGGTTTCTGAAAAATGCCACTTGGCCCTTATTAGGTTAATAATAGGAAACTAGAGAATAGAGCTGACCGTCTATTGTTCCCTTGACCAAAAGGAACCTACCTCCTGGGTCTTTGATGTCTGAGAGCCAACTGAAGTTACACATTTTAGCAAACGCTATGGCCACCCCCTGTTTTCTGCGCTGGCTAAATAGAAATTTGGGAAGTGGGAGTGGAGAAACTTGGGACAGTACTTTGCTGGGAAATGGATTTCCTAAATCATGATAATATCCAGTTTAGAGGATTTGTAGGAGTTAAAGACCTTCTTTCTTTTAAGGGGAGAATTCAAGCCATGGACATTACGGGTGGTGACCCTTAAGGTGTTGTGTGTGCAGTCAGCCATGAGACCTGGGAAAAGGAATGCTAATTAATCTACCGTCACTCACCTGGTCAGGTGTCTTCCGATACCATGCCGAGAGGGGGGACGTTGCTCTGCCATCAGTGGGAGTCTCAGTCCGGCTCACCAAGTAATTTGTCTGAAATGGATAAAACGATTAAGAGGTGTTCCATGCAGAGGAAGGGACAGAGGGGGGGGGGGGGCAAGAAAAGGAAAAGAAGGAGAGAAAGAAGTAAGTAAGGGAGAGTTTTCTCCCCCTAGGGCTACCTAGAGCCCAAGGAAGAAAAAAGACCCCCTGTGTCATCTCACTGTAAAACGTGAGAAAATGTATGTTCAGCACTCCAACCAATCTGTTGGACGTCCTATCCCCCTGAATCAGGGTGCCCTACAACCTGTGGTGATTGCGTGCCTACTATAACCGTAACCATCAAGTAAACAACAGGTTGTAACATATATAACATATTAAAGGGTTTTCCGAACCCCAGATTTACCCCAACTTGAGTACGCCACCCCCCGCATCCCCACGGGACAAGGAGAGGAGGCAGAGCCACAAGTTCACCTATAAAAAATAAAAACAAATAGGAGGGAAAGATCTGAGACAACCGGATAGAAGAAAAAAAAAATAAGCGACATAAAGAAAAACAAAAAATTTAAACTTTTCCCCAAGTGTAGGGAGAACACCGTATTAAACGACTCCCAGGGAGTAGGAGGGAGTCAATTCCTGTAATTAGAGAACCAGTCAAGTGTGGAGGCAATCGACTACATGGGACACAGTATTCAGCAGGATCTTGCAGTCATGGAGGTCCATTATGGTATGATCTTCTGGACTTGGCCTTGTTCCAGAGAGGATTCGGCAAGCTGACCAGAGGAGGGTGCTTGTTGGACCCAGTCAAGGGGGGGATGCGTCCATTTCCATCTCCTGCGAGATTATCTTCAGGGAAAGTAGAAGTTTCTCTCCCGTTGTGAAGCTGGAGAAAGTGTGGTTCTGACCCCTGTGGGAGAACTTCACCGCAAAGGGAAAGGCCCATCTATACTTAATGTCCCTCTGGGTCATGGCAGATAGAAGGGGATTCAGGGTTCTTCTTCCCTGTATGGTGAAGGGGGAGAGATCCGCATAGATTTGCACTGGGTGACCTTGACAGGAAACTTGGGGAAGGGCCTGGGCCTGTTTCATGACTGTTTCTTTGACATCATAGTAATGCGTTTAGCAATAATGTCCCTGGGAGAACCGTCTTTCCTGGGGGGACCCAGGGCCCTATGCACCCTATCCAGCTCCAACCGTGCTGATGGAATATTCGAGATCAGTGACTTCATTAAGTCCTGCGTGGCTGCTGTGACATCCAAAATTGTTTCCGGAAGTCCTCTGATCCGGAAATTAAGCCTCCTCGATCTGTTCTCCAAATCATCCATGCGAGAAAACGCTGTGTCCAGTTGATCTTGGAGGGACTGAATCAAGTCAGAGTTCTGATGAGAGACTGCAGCAGTCTGGTCCAGCTTGCCTTCAATGGCGTCCTGGAGCCGATGTTCTGGAGGTCAGCTTTAATTTCTCCTGTTATTTTAGCTGCCGTGGCCTCTAAATCCCTTTCAAGGAGGGTAGAGAATTAGAGGTAGAGAATAGGTCCTCCACCAATAACTGAGTGTTTTGGGTCGACGGGCTGAGAGGGAGAGGCGCAGCATAAATAGATTTCATCGGGCCTGCAGGGGAATAGGTCCCTGAATGAGCGGTCGAGCAGGGACTCCATGGGGCCAGTGAGGGAGTCTGTGTCTGCAATCCCGTGATGTGGGACCCAGGAGTGGTGTGTAGTAGGGCAGGGGTCAGCACTTGCCTGGAATCTGGGTTCCCTTCTCTGAGAGAAGCGTGGAGCTGTGAGGCTGCAGCAGCCGTGGCGGCCATCTTGGTACACCCTGGGCGGGTGGAAGTAGCGAATTCTGGGACCAGGCTCCGTCTGGCCCCGGTTTTGTACATATGGGGGTGTTCTCCGGCTTCTGGGGGGATCCGATGCCGTGAGGATGGCTCTTGAGCAGGGAAAGGCGTTTTAGGCGCTCCTGAAGCACTGAGGTGCAGAGCTCCTGGCTCAGGTGGCCATCTCGGAGCTCTCGTGCATGCGCCGCCCCGAGCTCAATTTTTTTAGGTGTATGCCATCTGGTCCAGGTACTTTATTCACTTTTATTCTGTCTAAATATTTCTGGACCATATAAATTTTGAGCCATTGCAGATCATTTGGGGCTCAATAGTGTCAATACATCCCCATTATGGACATGAGCTCCCCCATGCTCCTTTGTATACACAGAGCTGAAGAAGGTATTTTAATAAATTTGCCTACTCTTTGTCCCCAGTCACTCACTCTAGATTATTTTGTAAAGGGCCTACATGCTTAGACTTGACCTTTTTACTATTAATATACTTGAAGATTTTTTGGGGGTTTGTCCTACTATCTTTTGCACTCTGTCATTTATTTTGCATTTTTGCAGTCTTGATTTCCTGTTTTCATATTCTGTTATATTCTTTTTAATATTTAAATGATGATAGTGTTATGTTATTTTTATATTTTTTAAAAGCCCAAGTCTACATCTCTCGGAAAGAATATTCCATCAGTCACGGCTTATGAGTCACTAGATTTCACCAGGTTTATTGGTTTTCAGTATTTTAATAGCTGTATATGGGAAAACGTATTTGAAGAAAGGAGAAGAGGAGAGTGAAGAAAAGAGGGGAAGCAAAAGCAGGGAGAAAAGGGGGGAAAAGGGAACAAGAAAAAAAATAATGAAGGGGGGAAGGAACCAAGGGGATAGGTGAAGGAGTGATTAATAGTAGTGTTTCCTGGACAAATTTTTCAGATTAAACAGGACAGCGGCCAGGTTTTCAAAGATAGAGATTGTCACGTACCTGATTGTAGAGCCTGGTATGCAGAGGGAGGCCTCTCTTACACCTCTAATTTGAGAACCCCTTATAGAGTAGACAGGGAGCTCGGGAATGCAGAGTGGCACAAGTCCCTGGCAGGATCGCTGATGTAGGGGCTGATCAGAACATCCGATGATGCCATGGAGAGACTTTCAGCAATGAAGATAACCAGAACAGCTGGCACACTGGATACAGGATCAGACTGGAAGCAGGACACAGAAGTCAGCAAGGGGGTGTTCTGTAGATCAGAACACAGAAAAGTACAAGAAAGCCGGGTCATACACTAGTGGACAGATCAGGAACAGATGCGGTAGCTGGAGCAGAGTCAGGGAACAGGCCGAGTCGGTAACAGGCGGGCAGCAAGGTAACCAAGGAAGAGACAGGAGCAGAGTTAGGACAAGCCAGGATCAGGTGCAGGGGGATAGCAGGAGAAGTCAGGAACAAGCCAAAAGTCTATTGGAACAGGTTTTCAGGATAACGGGTAGGAAGGGTCACAGGGAACGCTGTAGACCAGACAGCATTGAACCTGGGCATCAGTCTCCTTTAAATAGTGTATCTGGCACCAAGAACTGTCACAACTTGTGCGCACGCGTCCCCGTGCATGCATGTATACCATCATTCATGCATCTGCGTATGTGCTGCGCCATACGGCTCTTCTCGTTGGGAATTGGTGCACAGATGTTCTTCTGCTGTAGAGATTTTGATTACTGGCTTGCCCTTCCTTACATTGCCCCCTCCCAATGGGCAGCCCCCGAATGCTCAACCGAGCCATTTTTTCTGGATGGGACCTCCTAAAGGACTGGATCAGCCTTTTGGCATGGATATTTTACTCCAGCTCCCATGAATTTTCATCTGGCCCATACCCTTTCCATTTCACCAACTATTGAACCTGATTACCCCTTTTCCTACAGTCCAGGATGGATTTGATTTCAAACTTCCTTCACCGTTAACTAATATTGGTTCAGGGGAACCAGTATACGGCCAGTAAAGGGGTCAGGAACTGCAGGTTTAAGTAGGGCTACATGAAAGACAGGATGTATCCAAAATGACTCTGGCAATTCTAGTTCATAGGCCACATTATTAATCCTCCTCTTCACCGGAAAGGGCCCCACAAATTTAGGACTCAATTTCTTTGACGGGTATGCAAATTTCAAGTTTCAGGTTGATAACCAAACCTGATCTCCAGGTTCCAGGCTAAGCTCTCCTCTTCTCTTTTTATTTAACACCTCCCTGTTGTATTCCTGAGTTTTTGTCATTGTTTCCTGTAACAGCTTGTTATTTACTTCAAAGAAGTTCACTGTTTTTTGGACAGCTGGCACTGAACATTCTGGAATGGTGTTGGCCAAGAATGATGGGTGGAAACCACAATTGGCGAAGAACGGAGACTGCTTAGTGGCAGAGTGAACACAGAGTGAATTATTGTAGGCAAATTCGGCTAGAGGTGGTAGTGAAGCCCAATCATTCTGGAAAAATTAAGAGAAACAGCGTAGGTATTGCTCAAGTGTTTGGTTAGTTTTCTCCATCTGGCCATTTGTCTGTGGGTGATAGGCAGAAGAAAAGGACAGATCAATCCTTAGAGATTCACATAGTGCTTTCCAGAATTTGGAAGTAAACTATACCCCACCCGATCTGATACAATGTTTGCAGGAATTCCATGGAGTCTTATGATTTCTTTGACAAAAAATGTTTGCAATTTCAGGGGCAGAGGGTGTACCCTTCATTGGTAGAAAATGCTCCATTTTTGATAGTCTGTCTACTACCACAGAGATAGTAGTGGAGCATTCTGATGGGGGAAGCTCCACAATGAAATCCATGTAAATCATCTTCCCGGGTCTCTCTGGGACAGATAATTGTTTCAACAGACCCCATGCCTTGGATTTGCTACCCTTATTTTGGATGCATGTGGTGCATGACTCCACATATTTCTTGCAATCTTTCTGTAACTGAGGCCACCAGAACATGCGTTGCAAAAGTTCAGATGTTTTGTATACACCAAAATGACCAGCTAACAAATGGTCATGGCAGGACCCTAGGATAGCAACTCGTAGACCCTCTGGTACAAAAATGTTATCCTTGTACCATAATAGACCATCTCTTGCCTGAAGACTTGTGTCTGAAGGAGAAGGAATCCCCATTGAAGCTTGCCTGATCTGTGATAGTAAATCCCCTTTGGAGCACAAGAAAGTTTCCTGAAGACAAGATGGTATCCAGAGGTGTGAGGTCTTCCGATTCATTGAACATGTTGGAAAACGCATCAGGTTTCTTGCTCTTCGACCCCGGTCTGTAAGTAATATGAAAAGAAAATCTGGTAAAGAAAAGTGCTCACCTGGCCTGACGTGGCTTCAACCTCTTTGCAACTTTCAGGTATTCCAGATTATTATGGTCAGTATAGATCAGGATTGTATGTGCTGCTCCTTCCAAAAGGTACCACCACTCCTCAAGTGCTGCTTTGATTGCCAACAGTTCCCGATTCCAACATCATAATTTCTTTCTGCTTCTGATAACTTACAGGAAAAGAATGCAACCGGTTGGAACAGAGCCTCGAACCCCTGTCTCTGGGAAAGGACTGCTCCGACTGCTGTTTCAGATGCATCTACTTACAAAATGTAAGGCAGAGCTGGATCAGGATGCTTTAGAACAGATGCAGAGATAAACAAATTCTTAAGAGTCTCAAAAGCGGTTTGCGCTTCAGGGGACCAATGAAACCGGATGCCTTGCTTAGTTAATTGTGTGATGGGGGAGATGATGGCTGAAAATCCCCTGATATATTTTTGATAAAAATTAGCGAAGCTCAGAAAGTGTTGGATTCCTTTTTTATCTACAGGGACTGGCCAGTCAAGGATGGCAGTAACCTTCTGTGGATTCATCTTGATACCTTCAACCTATGTAATCAACCCCAGGAATTGAATACTTTGGCGTTCATATTTGCACTTCGTATAGGCTATGTTGCCTAAGCCAATTTAGCACACTTCCAACATGTCCATGGTGTTTGTCCAGAGATGAGGAGAAGATCAGGATATCGTTCAGATATATAATGACAAACAGATCTAGATAGTCTCTGAAAACATCATTAACAAAGTGTTGGAATGTGGCAGGGGCATTACACAAACACGAAGATATTCAAAATGCCTGATTCGGGTGCGGAAAACCATCTTCCATTCATCTCCACTTCGGATACGGACCAAATTATAGGCCCCCCGAAGATCCAATTTGGTGAATATAGTTGCGGCTCCAAGTCTTTGAAACAATTCGGGTACCAAGGGAAGGGGATACCAGTTTTAACTGTGATTTTATTGAGTTCACGATAATCTACGCAGGGCGTAGAGAGTGATTTTTTTTTCCACAAAGAAAATTCCTGCCCCTGCCGGGGAAGTGGCTGGGTGGATAAACCCCTTCTTTAGATTATCATCGATGTATTCCTTTAAGGTCCCCAACTCGAGTTCTGTTAGAGGGAAGATTCTTCTAAAAGGGACTTCGGCTCCGGAGAGGATCTCAATCGGGCAGTCATAGAGCCTGTGTGGGGGAAGAGTTTCTGCTTCTTTTTTACTGAACACATTCAAGAAGCTATGATATACCACCGGGACAGATTGGCGGGTTTCAGCATCAGAGTCCAGACATAGCAAGGATGGGGGAGCACAAGTAACTTCCTGTAAACAGTGTTGATGGCAGTAGGGGGAATGGAAGCTGATCTCCCCTGTGGCCCAACTGATGTGTGGGTTATGAGCCTGTAGCCAGGGCATGCCAAGGACAATGGGAAACAGGGAAATGAGATGACATCCAAACACAACAGTTCCTGATGGTTACTGGTAATGGTGGTGGACAATGGAACAGTTTCTTCTGTGACTAGTCCTGATTTAATAGCAGACCCATCAGCTAGATGCACAGAAAGTCCCCGAGCCCTTGGTCGCAGCGGGATTTGGTGCCTAGTGGCACCAAAAGTCCATAAAGCAGCTGCAAGCTCCGGAATCAATTATGGCGGTGACCGGGTATTCCCTCCTGGGAGCTGTAAAAGAATGGGAAGAGCCAGATGAGAATGATTACTTGGCAAAGCTGGTACATGATATCAAGAGATAAATAAACACTTACGAAGCTTTGCTGGGCATGATCTCACGTAGTGTCCAGGTTCTCCACAATAGAGACAGGGGTTATATGCACACTGCCGTTGACGCTCTTCAACGGTGAGTGAGCGGCGGAGCAAGCCCAACTGCATTGGTTCAGAGGTAACGGCAGTGGAAGTCATAGGAGCTGTGGGAGCAGGGTTAGAGAAGCTGGAGACTTGTGGTAACATCCACACAGGACGAGACAGTCCCGATGTTCATACAGATCTTCGTTCCCTTAGTCGCCTATCAATCTAGATAGACAGATTAATGAGAGCATCTAGGGTTTGAGGAATGCCAACTCAGGCCAGTTCATCTTTCAGGGTTCGGAAAGGCCCATACTAAACTGGTATCGCATGGCGTCGTCATTCCAGTTAGTATCGAAACTCCAGCGCCTGAATTCAGATACGTATCCTTGGCCTTGCTGGAGAGCATGCAGAGCTGCTTCTGCGGTGGCAGTTTGTTGAGGGTCCTCGTAGAGCTGAGACATGGCATGAAGGAAGTTAGTCAAGTTGGTGAGGGATAAATCTTTTTGTTCCAACAGACGGTGGGCCCAGGACTGAGGTTCACCTTGTAGCAGGGAGATAACAAAGCCCACTTTAGTAGTCTCTAAAGAAAAAGTCTGTGGTTGTAGGGCAAAAAAGAGTTCACAAGCATTATGGAACGCTCTGAAATTACTGCATTCCCCAGAGAATCTCCCAGGTGTAGGTACCTTGGGCTCTGGAGGCAACATTACCACTGTAGGTGTAGTAGAAGTTCCAGTTGGAGTGGAGGCTGGATGAGCAGCAGAAGAGGATAGGGCCTGGACACGCTCTTCCAGTTGGGTATAACCTTCTTGCAGGTTTTTCACGGCTTGTGTTCAGCAAGATGCTGACAAAGTTCCTCCATTGGAGAGGTTCCTCGCTCGGGCTCAGATATGGCTTTCTGGTACTGTCATGTGTCTGATTGTAGAGCCCGGTAGACATCTACCGGGCTCTACAAGGAAGACCTCTCTCACGGAATACAGAGTGGCACAAGTGCATGGCAGGATTGCGGATGTAGGGGCTGGTTGGAACTTCAGATGATGCCGTGGAGAGACTTTTAGCAATGAGAATAATCAGAACAGCTGGCAGACTGGATACAGGATCAGACTGTATCAGGCCCATTCATCTAAGGCTCACCAGTTCCTAAATGTCTTACAGGACAATTTTATGGGTCAGATGGTAGACGCACCAACTAGAAATGAAGCGTTACTGGATCTACTGATTACCAACAATTAGGGATGAGCTTCGTGTTCGAGTCAAACCCATGTTTGACTCGAGCATCGTGTGTTCGGTCGTTCACCTAATTACGAATGACATGGGCCGTTCGCGCCAAATTCGAGTGGCGCGTCACGGCCCATAATTCACTGCGGCATCGCAGTGCATTGCTGGCTGATGATTGGCCAAGCATGCACTATGATCTGAATGCTTGGCCAATCACAGTGCTGTTTTTACAGAGAGCCGTAATTGGCCAAAGCCAAGGAGGCTTTGGACAATTATGGCTCAGGGGGTTTAGTACACGCCCCACACTATATAAGGCCGCCTGCACATCAGCCCTGTGTAGTGTGTTCCGGCTTGAGAGAGAGATAGACAGAGAGAGAGAGACGGTGTCATTTGATTTAAGTTAGATAGAGTAGGCAGGTCGAGTCAGTTAGCTGCACTTACAGTGTATTGTGTATATGTATATATATGCATCCCAGGTGTTGTATATATATATATATATATATATATATATATATATATATATATATATATATATATATATATATATATATATATATACACTGTATTTAGTTTAGCTAGATCCTCTTCTTCTCTTCCTAATATACTGACAGGCAGGCAGGTGTTTTTACAGTATTTCCAGTTACTGTACTGTGTACCCTGCACAGTTGCACCTACAGTATAGCTACCTGCAGCCAGCTGCTTGTGTAGGCTCTTTGAAGTATTTCCAGTTATTGTACTGTGTACCCTGCACAGTTGCACCTACAGTATAGCTACCTGCAGCCAGGTGCTTGTGTAGGCTCTTGAAGTATTTCCAGTTACTGTACTGTGTACCCCACACAGTTGCACCTACAGTATAGCTACCTGCAGCCAGGTGCTTGTGTAGGCTCTTTGAAGTATTTCCAGTTACTGTACTGTGTACCCCGCACAGTTGCACCTACAGTATAGCTACCTGCAGCCAGGTGCTTGTGTAGGCTCTTGAAGTATTTCCAGTTACTGTACTGTGTACCCCGCACAATTGCACCTACAGTATAGCTACCTGCAGCCAGGTGCTTGTGTAGGCTCTTTGAAGTATTTCCAGTTACTGTACTGTGTACCCCGCACAGTTGCACCTACATTATAGCTACCTGCAGCCAGGTGCTTGTGTAGGCTCTTGAAGTATTTCCAGTTACTGTACTGTGTACCCCACACAGTTACACCTACAGTATAGCTAGCTGCAGCCAGGTGCTTGTGTAGGCTTTTTGAAGTATTTCCATTTACTGTACTGTCTACCCCGCACAGTTGCACCTACAGTATAGCTATCTGCAGCCAGGTGCTTGTGTAGGCTCTTTGAAGTATTTCCAGTTACTATACTGTGTACCCTGCACAGTTGCACCTACAGTATAGCTATCTGCAGCCAGATGCTTGTGTAGGCTCTTTGAAGTATTTCCAGTTACTGTACTGTGTACCCCGCACAGTTGCACCTACAGTATAGCTACCTGCAGCCAGGTGCTTGTGTAGGCTCTTTGAAGTATTTCCAGTTACTGTACTGTGTACCCCGCACAGTTGCACCTACAGTATAGCTACCTGCAGCCAGGTGCTTGTGTAGGCTCTTTGAAGTATTTCCAGTTACTATAATGTGTACCCCGCACAGTTGCACCTACATTATAGCTACCTGCAGCCAGGTGCTTGTGTAGGCTCTTGAAGTATTTCCAGTTACTGTACTGTGTACCCCGCACAGTTACACCTACAGTATAGCTACCTGCAGCCAGGTGCTTGTGTAGGCTCTTTGAAGTATTTCCATTTACTGTACTGTATACCCCGCACAATTGCACCTACAGTATAGCTACCTGCAGCCAGGTGCTTGTGTAGGCTCTTTGAAGTATTTCCAGTTACTGTACTGTGTACCCTGCACAGTTGCACCTACAGTATAGCTACCTGCAGCCAAGTGCTTGTGTACGCTCTTTGAAGTATTTCCAGTTACTGTACTGTGTACCCCGCACAGTTGCACCTACAGTATAGCTACCTACAGCCAGATGCTTGTGTAGGCTTTTGAAGTATTTCCAGTTACTGTATTGTGTACCCCGCACAGTTGCACTTACAGTATTGCTACCTGCAGCCAGGTGTTTGTGTAGGCTCTTTGAAGTATTTCCAGTTACTGTACTGTGTACCCTGCAGAGTTGTACCTACAGTATAGCTACCTGCAGACAAGTTCAGGTGTTATCATACTAATAATACTACAGGCAGGCAGTTGATTCTGCTAGCTGCAGTATAATCAGTATATATATATATATATATATATATATATATATATATATATATACATCCCAGTTTTGTGCAGCTCACTGCAGGCCAATAGTATGTCTGGAAGGCCAACAAGGAGAGGCAGACAGTCACAAGCCAATAAAAGAGGGCAAGCAGGGTCTGTGTCTATGGGCAACAGTGCTGGTCGTGGACACGGTGCATCCTCATTAGAACGTGGCAGTGGGACACGCTTGGCCTTTTTTTCGGCAGCTGGCCGTGTTGAGCCGCAACATGCGGAAGACTTGGTTGAGTGGATGACCAAGCCGTCCTCATCATCCTCATCCTCTCTCACCTAGACTCAGGGTACTTTGTCTCTTCCCTCGGCTCAATGGCATCAGTGACTCCTTCCCTAGCCCCACCATGTCCTCCTGAGGAGTCCCTCGAAATGTTTGACCACAGTGTTGGGTACATGCTCCAGGAGGATGCCCAGCGTTTTGAAGGCTCCGATGATGGTACTCAGCTAGAGGAAGGCAGTAATGTGAGCCCAGACAGAGTGCGTGCCCAAGAAAGACAGCAATCTGGCAGTCATGTTCCCCCTGCTGCAGCATACTGCCAGGTTTGCTCCAGTGATGAGGAGGGAGGGGATGATGAGGTCACTGACTCCATGTGGGTGCCTGATAGGAGAGAGGAGGAGGAGGAGGCACATCACCAACGAGGCAGGATGCCCTCCAGGGACCAGCCTAAGGGCAGCACACTGACTGCATCACACTGCAGAGCTCCACATGTGCAGGGCGCTGCTGTCTTTGCGCATTATTCCAAAAGTTCTTTGGTGTGGGCCTTTTTTGAGATGAGTGCATCAGATACCACCGCTGCTATTTGCCACCTATGTCTCAAGCGCATCTCGCATGGCCAAAACATCTCCCGCTTGGGCACCACATGCTTGACCAGTCATGTGTTGACCTGCCATGCAGTTCGTTGGCAAGCGTACCTAAAAGACCCACACCAAAGAACAAAGAGGACCTCTCCTTGCTCCTCATCAGCTGGAATCTCCAACCCCACTATACCACTATACCTCTGAGACCTGCACTGAGAGGAATGAAGGTGTGGAATTAGGTGTGTCACAGCCAAGTACATGCGGGCAATTTACTATAGGTACACTGATGTCAGATTGTACCAGGCAATTTTCCCTGCCCCAGCTGCTGCACCGCAGAAAGAAGTTCGCTCCCAGCCATCCACATGCCCAGCGGTTGAATGCTAGCTTGGCAAAATTGCTAGCACTTCAACTGCTACCTTTTCAGTTGGTAGACTCTGCCCCCTTCCGTGAGTTTGTGAAATGTGCAGTTCCTCAGTGGCAGGTTCCCAAACTCCACTTTTTCTCACTGAAAGCGATTCCGGCTCTCTACTGGCATGTGGAAGGCAATGTCTTGGCATCGCTGGACAGGGCGGTCAGCGGTAAGGTGCATATTACCGCTGACTCATGGTCCAGCAGACATGGAAAAGGGATGTTACCTAAGTTTCACGGCACATTGGGTGACTCTGCTGGCAGCTGGGAAGGATGCAGGACAAGGTGCAGTAGTGTTGGAGGTTGTTCCGCCACCACGCCTCCAAAATGCCAGTACTGGTGATTCTGACACACCTCTCTCCTCCACCCCCTTCTCTTCTTCCTCCTCTTTTCCTTCTTCCTGTGCTTTGTCCTCGGAACCAGCGGTGCTCCAGAGGCGTTCAAGGGGCTACACAAGTACGCAGGCCAAAAGATGCCATGCGGTGCTTGAGCTGGTGTGCTTGGGGGACAGGAGCCACACTGGGGCAGAGATTCTGTCAGCTCTGCAGGGGCAGGTTCAGAGGTGGTTGATGCCACGCCAACTTAAGGCAGGAATGGTGGTTTGCGACAATGGCACCAACCTCCTCTCTACCCTCCGACAGGGACAACTGACCCATGTGCCCTGTTTGGCTCACGTCCTTAACTTGGTAGTGCAGCGGTTCTTGGGCAGGTACCCGGGCTTACAGGATGTCCTGAGGCAGGCCAGGAAAGTCTGTGTGCATTTCTGCCGGTCATATAATGCCAGTGCTCGGCTGGCAGACCTCCAAAAGGAATTTAACCTGCCCAAGAACCGCCTAATCTGTGACATGCCCACCAGGTGGAACTCAACGTTGGCCATGCTGCAGCGGCTGCACACGCAGCAGAGGGCCATCAACGAGTACCTGTGCGACTATGGCACCAGGACAGTGTCACGGGAGCTTGTTTTTTTCCCCATGCCAGTGGGCCATGATCAGGGATGCATGCACTGTCCTTTCACCATTTGAGGAGGCCACGAGGATGGTGAGCAGTGACAGTGCATGGATCAGTGACATTGTCCCCCTTGTCCACCTGTTGGAGCACACACTGCATGGAATAATGGACAGGGCACTTGAGGCAGAACAGAGGCAGGAAGAGGACTTCCTTAGCTCTCAAGGCCCCCTTTATCCAGACAGTTTTCCTGCGTGCCCACCGATCACACAGGAAGAGGACGAGGAGGAGGAGGATTCTGTCAGCATGGAGGTGGAGCCTGGCACTCAGCATCAGCAGCAGTCTTTAAGGGATCATTTACAGTCCCAAGAAACCCATGGACTTGTACGTGGCTGGGAGGAGGTGGCTGTGGATCATGTCATCCTTAGTGACCCAGAGGCCCCGGGACCGAATGCCTCAGCAACCTACACTGCATGGCCTCCCTGATCCTGCAAAGCCTGTGGAAGGATCCTCGTATTTGTGGTATCAAGGAGAGGGATCAATACTGGCTGGCAACCCTCCTTGATCCACGTTACAAGGGTAAGGTTGAAGACCTTATCTTGCCATCGCAGAGGGAGCAGAGGATGAAACATCTTTGGGAGGCCTTGCAGAAAGGTTTGTGCAACGCATTCCCAGAGACTGGGATGTTACAAACTCCTGTTCCTGGACAACGTGTTGCTGAGGCTTCAGTCAGTCAAAGAAGGAGCGGTGGAGAAGGTGGCCGTCTGACCGATGCATTCAGACAATTTTTTAGTCAGCAGCCCCAAGGTATAATCAGTTCCAGCAACCATCACCAACGTCTGTTTTACATGGTGCAGGAATACCTAGGGGCAAGATCTGACTGTGAAAATCAGATCTGGATTACTGGGTCTTGAGGATGAATCACTGGCCATAGCTTGCGCAGTATGCAATTGAGCTACTGGCCTGTCCTGCATCCAGCGTTCTTTCGGAATGCACATTCAGTGCTGCTGGAGGCTTTGTAACCGATCACAGGGTGCGTCTGTCCACCGACTCGTCGATCGACTGACCTTGATAAATATGAATCAGTCTTGGATCACCACCAGCTACCAAGCACCTGATGCTGATGTAACCAAATAATTTTTTTTGAAATGTCAGATCCCTTCAAGACTGCCTATGCTGATGCTGAGTGGCTACCCTGTTATGCTGAGTGATTATCCTCTTCCTCCTTAATGATCATGCTGATAGCTTGTAAGAACAATTTTTGATGCAATACTTTGCAGCAGGGCTCGTTCCTGCACTCCAACTAGAGTATCTGTGAGGGGTTGCAGTGTTGTGGCACCAACACCAGTGCCTAAGGCCCAATTTTTCAGCCCCTGTTTAACAGGGGCGTGTAATTACAATTTTTGATGCAATACTTTGCAGCAGGGCTCGTTCCTGTGCTCCAACTAGAGTATCTGTGAGGGGTTGCAGTGTTGTGGCACCAGCACCAGTACTTAAGGCCCAATTTTTCTGCCCCTGTTCAACAGGGACATGTAATTACAATTCTTGATCTAATATTTCACAGCAGGGCCCGTTCCAGCTCCCACAAAGAGTAACTATGAGGACTTACAGTGTTGTGGCACCAGCACCACCACCACCAAAGGCTCAATTTTTCTGCCCCTGTTCAACAGGGACATGTAATTACAATTCTTGATCTAATATTTCACAGCAGGGCCCGTTTCTGCGCCCACCTAGAGTAACTGTGAGGACTTACAGTGTTGTGGTACCAGCACCACCACCACCACCAAAGGCCCAATTTTCTGCCCCTGTTCAACAGGGGCATGTAATTACAATTCTTGATCTAATATTTCATAGCAGGGCCCTGTGAGGGCTTACAGTGTTGTGGTAACACCAACACCTAAGGCCCAAATTTCTGCAGAGTATATAGGGCAGGCCCTACTTTCAAACATCCAACTTACAAACGACTCCTACTTGCAAATGGAAGGAGACAACAGGAAGTAAGATGAAATCTACCCCTAGGAAGGGAAATTCTCTCCTGTAAGAGTTAATATGGGAAAAATGGTTCTCCTTTCCACTGATGCTTTATCACCAATCCTTGTTTCACTAAAAACCCCAAATTTTCTAAAAACATTTCTCATTGGGACAGAAAGTGAGGTAAAATCTTCTAAGGAGGAGCACAGACAGCAAAACAAATGTCACAGGGGTGATAACCCTTCCCTATGTATTCCAAAAAGCTTAAAATAGATTTTTTGGCTGGAGCTAAACATGTTAAAAATGTACCAGTTCATAATTACAAACAGATTCTACTTAACAACAAACCTACAGTCCCTGTCTTGTTTGCACCGCCTGTATACTGCTTTCCTTTTTTTAATTTGGGTGCGGGGTTCCCCTTAATATCCATACAAGACCCAAATGGCCTGGTAATGGACTGGGGGGTACCCATGCCGTTTGTCTCACTGATTTTCATCCATATTGCCAGGACCCGACATTACATTAAAGCCGCAAGCAGTGCATGTCCCCTGGGGCAGGACCCGGGTCCCCAAACCCTTTTTAGGACAATACCATGCAAATTAGCTTTTAAAATGAGCACTTTTGATTTTGAACGTTCGAGTCCCATAGACGTCAATGGGGTTCTAATGTTCGTGTGAATTTTCGGCCCGTTCGCAGGTTCTGGTGCAAACCGAACTGGGGAGTGTTCGGCTCATCCCTACCAACAATACAGACCTGATCTCGGATGTGGAAATACGGGGCAATTTAGGTAACAGCGATCACAGGTCAATTGGTTTCAGTATAAATCACACAAATAGGAAACATAAGGGGAATACAAAGACACTGAATTTCAAAAGAGCCAACTTCCCTAAAATACAAACCTTGCTAGAAGGCATAAATTGGGATAAAATCTTAGGAACAAAGAACACGGAGGAGAGATGAGTTTGCTTTATAAGCATAATAAATAAGGGCATTAGCCAATGCATCCCAGTGGGTAATACATTTAAAAGAGCAAACAAAAGTCCCAGATGGCTTAACTCCAATGTAAAAATGCATATAAAAGCAAAGGAGAAGGTCTTCAAAAAAATACAAGGTTGAGGGATCATCTTCACTCAGCATTCAGATTTTATAAAGAATGCAACAAGAAATGTAAGGGTGCAATAAGGACGGCTAAGATAGAACATGAAAGACACATAGCGGAGGAGAGCAAAAAAAATCCCAAGAAATTATTTCAGTATGTAAACAGTCAAAAATGGAGGACAGAGCATAATGGCCCAATAAAGAATGAGGAAGGACATCTGGTTACAAAGGATGGGGAGATGGCAAAGGTATTGAATTTATTCTTCTCCTCAGTCTTCACGAGGGAATCGGGGGGCTTCAGTAACCAAAGCTGCAGTGTTTTATCTTCATGACACATCACAGGAAGCACCTCCATGGTTAACAGAGGACAGAATTAAAATTAGACTTGAGAAACTTAACATTAATAAATCACCGGGACCAGATGGCTTGCGCCCAAGGGTACTTAGGGAACTCAGTCAAGTAATTGCCAGACGATTGTTCCTAATTTTTACTGACAGTCTACTGACTGGAATGGTAATAGCTGATTGGAGAAAAGCCAATGTAGCACCAATATTTAAAAAGGGCCCAAAATACATGCCTGGGAATTACAGACCAGTTAGCCTAACACCAATAGTATGTAAACTCTTGGAGGGGGCGATAAGGGACTATATACAAGATATTAGTAATGATAACGGTATCATTAGCAGTAATCAGCATCGATTCATGAAGAATCGTTCTTGCCAAACCAATTTACTAACATTCTATGAGGAGGTGAGTTGCCAGCTAGATAAAGGAAGGCCCGTAGACGTGGTGTATCTGGATTTTGCAAAAGCATTTGACACAGTTCCCCATAAACGTTTACTGTACAAAATAAGGTCTGTTGGCATGGACCATAGGGTGAGTACATGGATTGAAACCTGGCTACAAGGGCGAGTTCAGAGGGTATTGATAAATGGGGAGTACTCAAAATGGTCAGGGGTGGGTAGTGGGGTCCCCCAGGGTTCTGTGCTGGGACAAATCCTACTTAATTTGTTCATAAACGACCTGGAGGATGGGGTAAACAGTTCAATCTCTGTATTTGCAGACAATACTAATCTAACCAGGGCAATAACTTCTCTGCAGGATGTGGAAACCTTGCAAAAGGATCTGAACAAATTAATGGGGTGGGCAAATGAGGTTCAATGTAAAAAAAATGTAAAATAATCTATACACTGGGGGGAGAACCTCTGGGGTAGGGATGAGCTTCGAGTTCAAGTCGAACTCATGTTCGACTCGAACATCGGCTGTTCGCAAGTTCGCTGAACAGCGAACAATTTGGGGTGTTCGCGGCAAATTCGAATGCCGTGGAACACCCTTTAAAAGTCTATGGGAGAAATCAAAAGTGCTAATTTTAAAGGCTTATATGCATGGTATTGTCATAAAAAGTGTTTGGGGACCTGGGTCCTTCCCCAGGGGACATGTATCAATGCAAAAAAAAGTTTTAAAAATGTCAGTTTTTTCGGGACCAGTGATTTTAATAATGCTTAAAGTGAAACAATAAAAGTGTAATATCCCTTTAAATTTCGTAGCTGGGGGGTGTCTATAGTATGCCTGTAAAGAGGAGCATGTTTCCGTGTTTAGAACAGCAAAATGACTTTTCAAAGGAAAAAAAGTCATTTAAAACTACTCGTAGCTATTAATGCATTGCCGGTCCGACAATACACATAGAAGTTCATTGATAAAAACGGCATGGGAATTCCCCACAGGGGAACCCCGAACCAAAATTAAAAAAAAAAAATGACGTTGGGGTCCCCCTAAATTCCATACCAGGCCCTTCAGGTCTGGTATGGATATTAAGGGGAACCCCGGCCAAAATAAAAAAAAAAAATGACGTGGGGGTCCCCCTAAATTCCATACCAGGCCCTTCAGGTCTGGTATGGATATTAAGTGGAACCCCGCGCCAAAATTAAAAAAACGGCGTGGGGACCCCCCAAAAGTCCATACCAGACCCTTATCCGAACACGCAACCTGGCAGGCCGCAGGAAAAGAGGGGGGGATGAGAGAGCGGCCCCCCTCTTGAACCTACCAGGCCACATACCCTCAACATTGGGAGGGTGCTTTGGGGTAGCCCCCCAAAACACCTTGTCCCCATGTTGATGAGGACATAGTTACGTAGTTACATAGTTAGTCAGGTTGAAAAAAGACACAAGTCCATCCAGTTCAACCTTAAAAACAATAAATAAATAAAATAAAAAATATCGTACAATCCAATATACCCAATTGTATACCCTCAGTTGAACCAGAGGAAGGCAAAAAACCCCAGCAGAGCATGCTCCAATTTGCTACAGCAGGGGAAAAAATTCCTTCCTGATCCCCCAAGAGGCAATCGGATTTTCCCTGTATCAACTTTACCTATAAATGTTAGTACCCAGTTATATTATGTACATTTAGGAAAGTATCCAGGCCTTTCTTAAAGCAATCTACTGAGCTGGCCAGAACCACCTCTGTGGAGGACAAGGGCCTCATCCCCACAACCCTGGCCGGTGGTTATGGGGGTCTGCAGACGGGGGGCTTATCGGAATCTGGAAGCCCCCTTTAAAGCCCCCTGTGAAATGGTAAGGGGGTACAAAAGTACCCCTACCATTTCACTAAAAAACTGTTTTAAATGTTAAAAATGACAAGAGACAGTTTTTTACAATTCCTTTATTTAAATACTTCTTCTTTCTTCTATCTTCTATCTTCTATCTTCCTTCATCTTCTTCTTCTTCTGGTTCTCCTGGTTCTTCCTCCGGTGTTCTCGTCCAGCATCTCCTCTGCGGCGTCTTCTTCCCTTCTCCTCGGGCCGCTCCGCATCCATGGCATGGAGGGAGGCTCCCGCTCTTTTCTTCATCTTCTTCTCTTCTTCATCTTCTTCTCTGCGCCGCTCCGCATCCAGAAGAAGAGAAGAAGATGAAGAAGAGAAGAAGATGAAGAGGAGAGCGGGAGCCTCCCTCCATGCCATGGATGCGGAGCGGCCCGAGGAGAAGAAGGGAAGAAGAGGAGATGCTGGATGAGAACACCGGAGGAAGAACCAGAAGAGCCAGAAGAACCAGAAAAAGAAGAAGATGGAGTAAGAAACCGAAGGAAGATAGAAGATAGAAGAAAGAAGAAAGAAGAAAGAAGAAAGAAGAAGGAAGAAAGAAGAAGCATTTAAATAAAGTAATTGTCAAAAACTGTCTCTTGTCATTTTTAACATTTTTGACAGTTTTTTAGTGAAATGGTAGGGGTACATTTGTACCCCCTTACCATTTTACACTGGGGGGAGGGCCGGGATCTGGGGGTCCCCTTGTCAAAGGGGGCTTCCAGATTCCGATAAGCCCCCCACCTGCAGACCCCCACAACCACCGGCCAGGGTTGTGGGGATGAGGCCCTTGTCCTCATCAACATGGGGGCAAGGTATTTTGGGGGGCTACCCCAAAGCACCCTCCCAATGTTGAGGGCATGTGGCCTGGTACAGTTCAGGAGGGGGGGTCGCTCTCTCATCCCCCCTCTTTTCCTGCGGCCTGCCAGGTTGCATGCTCGGATAAGGGTCTGGTATGGATTTTTGGGGGGACCCCACGCCGTTTTTTTTTTCATTTTGGCGCGGGGTTCCCCTTAAAATCCATACCAGACTTGAAGGGTCTGGTATGGAATTTAGGGGGACCCCCACGTCATTTTTTTAAAAAATTTTGGCCGGGGTTCCCCTTAATATCCATACCAGACCTGAAGGGCCTGCTATGGAATTTAGGGGACCCCCACGTCATTTTTTTTTTTTAATTTTGGTTCGGGGTTTCCCTGTCGGGAATTCCCATGCCGTTTTTATCAATGAACTTCTATGTGTATTGTCGGACCGGCAATGCATTAATAGCCGCTAGTAGTTTGAAATGTCATTTTGTTGTCAGACTGTTCTAAACATGGGAAATATGCGCCCCTTTACAGACATACTATAGACACCCCTCAGGTACAAAATTTAAAGGGATATTACACTTTTATTGTTTCACTTTAAGCATTATTAAAATCACTACTCCCGAAAAAACGGACATTTTTAAAACTTTTTTTGCATTGATCTATTTCCCCTGGGGCAGGACCCAGGTCCCCAAACACTTTTTATGACAATAACTTGCATATAAGCCTTTAAAATTAGCACTTTTGATTATTCATGTTCGTGTCCCATAGCCTTTAACAGTGTTCGAATGAATTTTTTTCCTGTTCGCATGTTCTGGTGCGAACAGAACAGGGGGGTGTTCGGCTCATCCCTACTCTGGGGAAATCTAGGATGGAAAAGGACCTGGGGGTCCTAGTAGATGATAGGCTTAGCAATGGCATGCAATGCCAAGCTGCTGTTAACAAAGCAAACAGAATATTGGCATGCATTAAAAAGGGAATCAACTCCAGAGATAAAACAATAATTCTCCTGCTCTACAAGACTCTGGTCCGACTGCACCTAGTGTATGCTGTCCAGTTCTGGGCACCAGTCCTCAGGAAGGAGGTACTGTAAATGGAGTGAGTAGAAAGAAGGGCAACAAAGCTAATAAAGGGTCTGAAAGGTTATTAGTTATGAGAAAAGGTTGCGAGCACTGAACTTATTCTCTCTGGAGAAGAGACGCTTGAGAGGGGATATGATTTCAATATACAAATACCATACTGGTGACCCCACAATAGGGATAAAACTTTTTCGCAGAAGGGAGTTTAACAAGACTCGTGGCCATTCATTAAAATAAGAAGAAAAGAGGTTTAACCTTAAACTACGTAGAGGGTTCTTTTCTGAAAGAGCGGCAAGGATGTGGAATTCCTTTCCACAGGTGGTGGTCGCAGCGGGGGGGGCTATTTGATAAGCACCTAAACGATCACAACATACAGGGATATACAATGTAATACTGACATATAATCACACACACAGGTTGGACTTGATGGACTTGTGTCTTTTTTCAACCTCACCTACTATGTAACTATGTAACTATGGAAGCAGAACACAGTAGTCAGCGAAGAGGTGTTGTGTAGATCGGAACACAAACAGTTACAGGCAAGCCGGGTCATACACAGATCAGGAACAGATGTGGTGGCGGGCAGCAAGGTAACCAAGGAAGAGACAGGAGCAGAGTCAGGACAAGCCGGGATCAGGTGCAGGCAGATAGCAGCCTCCTCACAGCATCTTCCTCTCAAGAAATGAAACAAAGTTGTTTGTTTCACCATTGTACTGATTCTGAATAGGAGGTACTAGTTTATTATAATCAAATGGTGTACTCAGTTTTCTAATAAGAAAAGCTGTCTCATCCACCGAAAAAAGGCTCTTCATCTACTTGCTTTGCTATCTAAAGCATAATCTACATTCAGATCACTCTTCAGACAGCAATAGACAGGTGATAAGGACATGTTGCACGCTGTTACATGGCAGTTGCAGCATGGCCATTTATTAGAATGGGTCATGCTTGATGGACAGTACCAACTGTCTAGTGTGACAGAGTTTGGTTGCAAAGCCAAGCATTGTGGCTACGGCATGTGTACACCCCTGGCCACTGCTATAGCAGCAATAAAGGGAGTGGTTGAGGAGCAGTTAAAACATAGCTTAACTGCAGGGTTTTATCACCCCTCAATTGCAAGTGTAAATGAGACCTTATGGTGTATTTCACCAAAACTGAAATGCCTATTGCAGGGAATACCAAAAATATGACTTAAATGTTTGGTAAGGGGGCCAATCATGGCCTATGAATTGCGTTGATAGTCAGCGCCAATGTCGCCCCACCATGATCGGAGGAGGGAGGCAGGGTAGGGCTGTCCCTACGCGGTGCAACCTCATCCATGGGGATGAGGTAACATCACACATCATCGTGTCACCGGTGTCGTGAGCCCAACCGCGCATGGATGCTGCAGTGTGAGCCGAAGTGAGCTCTGATGTAAGGTCGGGGACATAGAGACCCAGAGAAGGAAAGCACAGCTTGTGTCCAATAGGAGACTACGCAGTCCCCGACATGGCAGGAGCCTGGACGCCGGGTGGTGCAGCATGGTCGGGCTCACCAACTGATGTATTTGTTTTTTTTTTATCACATGTATGTTAGCAATGTTTATTGCCTTTGGGTATTTCTAGCCCTTGTTCTTACCCTATTTTAAACTGGTATCAATAAAAATGGCGTTGTTGCCTTTTTAATTCATCTACGTCTTCACTATATTTTTGCCTATAAAGTCCAAGGAGGTTATTTCCTGCTGCACTTCTGTGCATCATACATATACTGTTTTTTGGATGTTGGCAGTTTCATACAATCAGCCCCAAACACCATTGTTCCTAAAATATGACTTATATCTTTGTGTGAACTTCTGGGAAAATTAGTAAGTGAAGCAGGAAATGACATCTCTTGGTGTGTTCTGTACGCCAATGGTGTAAAGAATGCTTCCTGGTTGCCATATAGCATTGTATTTTACAGAAAATTACAGCTGCTGCAGAAAAGAATTTTTTTTTCTATTTGCTATATTTTCTCTATGAAAGTAGAGTTACACTTAAAATGTTATAACACCAATGTATTTAATAAAATATAAGCTATATTGATGGTTTCCAATATTTATAAGTGAAATTTGTAGCTATTTATGTACAAATAAATGTGAACTAGATTTTAGCTGTTGCTGATGCACTCATTTGCTTTGAGGAGTTTCAGTAGATAAAATGGCAAAATGCATTCAATGAACTGGTGTATCTAGATTTACTCACAGCTTTTTAACCTTCAACCAAATTGTATTTTCTCTAAGTACAGAACTGCCAGCACTGAATTCCAGCTGAGCTTGTCTAAGAATATTGACCAGATGGTGTTAGAAAAAATACTTTGCCTTTAAAAATGAACATGACAATTGCTCCAAAGGGACACCAGCTTTCTAAACTGCTGTTTATAAATCTACTTAAATGTCACCAAGCAAAAAGTATAGAGAAAAAAAATAAATAGTCCCTATCCCATAACAGCTTAACTTGAATCATAAATGTGTAATAAATTTCAGGTGGGACTAAAAAGTTTTACATTTGGGTGTGCTTAAGTAATTACTTGTCTTATTCACGGTGCTGTGCTTACTCCATGAGAAATCAAGGCATTTAATATTTGATATAATAAAAGCAGTTTAAAGTCAGGAAAATAACAGATATTAGAGGTTTTAAAGGTAGAAAGTGTAATGCATTGAAGCATTTCCTTTTTCTAACCTGAAATAAACTATAAAGACTTTGTCACACTCAAGGTTCTCAGGATTTACTAATTAAACCCATGGTATTGCATAACTTTGCTATCTACATAATGTTTATCAAATTAAGCAATTGTTTTAAAGATTTATTTAAAAGGTCTTATATACTATTTGTCTTCATAACATAAACCAAAGCTAACAAGTGTAAAAGCAGGTTTTCATTAGGTAAAGGCTCCACACAGCTCAGTAAGGTCTTGAAAGCTTATTTAATAACCTATTCCACTAGAAGTAGGAGAAGTTCAATATTCAGCAGTGATGGAGAAATTAACTGCAATTGTCCCAGGACTGGTTTGCTATAAGCATTACATTTAAAAACGTACTTTACTAATCTATTAGTAATTTAACACCATTCATTAGGCTTCAAACTCACTCTTTTTTTTTTTTTTTTATTTACTTAAAGATGTGACATAGATACAAATATAGAGACAATTTCGCTTTGCATAGAAATGGTAACAGCGCAATAAGCACAACCATACAAAACAATTGCATGTGAAGTGAAGGGAACCCTTCAATCAGGCTCCCACCACCAACTGAAGTCTAATACAGGGTAAATATATGCTTCTGTGCCCATCATTTTTTGTTTTTTAGTTTAAAAGGATAAATGGAGAAGGGTGAGAAGGAAAAGAAGGAAAAGATAAGAGAGAGAGAGAGTGGAGAGAAGAAAAAAAAAGGGAGGGGGGCATCACCCCCAGGGAGCCAAGATCAATAGCACTAAACAAGCAATGGAGATCCCAGACAGTGGATCCTAACATGTGTATTGGAGGAATTCATCAAAGAAGCAGAAGAAATCCCAATAAAATCATCTGGACTTATGTTCTTCTGACTTATCTTGCAAAGCAGAGGTCAGATCTTCCATTTGCTCAATGTCCTTCACTCTTGCGAGCCATTGGGCCACCGTTGGCGCGGTCTGTTGCTTCCATAGAGGTGGGATGCAGGCCCGTGCAGCATTAAGGAGATGTTTGAGAAGGGATTTATGATAACGTTTCCTTGATAAAGGGGTAAGGTTAAGTAGGACTGCTGCTGGGTTATCTTGTAAGGAGATATATGTGAATTTATGTATGAGCTTTTAGACCGGTTGCCAAAAATTTTGGAGCACAGGGCAACCCCAGAAAATATGTAAGAGGGTGCCTGAGTGTAGGCCGCAGCACCAACAATGATCAGTTTGTTGAGGAAATAGCTTAGCCAGAACAGAAGGGGTTCTATACCAACGCGTCATTATTTTATAGGTGGTCTCCTTATATTTGCTACATAGAGAATTTCTGTGTGAAAAAAGTATGTGTTCTTTTTTGGGTTTGGTGAAGGTGACTTGCAAGTCCCTCTCCCAGTTTGTCAAGAATAGGGGGTCTTCCGTGGTGTGAAGATCTAACAGGGATGATAAGGACCTCCGGGTCGGTCCCTCTCCCAAGAAAAGTTCCTCAAACGAGTGGAGCTTTCGGGTAAAAGGGGTTGGTTTGGACAGTGAGCCAAGAAAATGTGACAGTTGATTAATCCTCCAGTGATCTAATGTGAGAGAAGCCCGTCCAGAGAGCAAGTACTCCATAGTTATCCGACCGGAGGAACCTAGGAACAAAGAGGCCCTCATGAGTCCCTGTGGGGCTTGCAAAGGAAAAGATGGGTCAGTGAGATCAGGTATAAAGTGTGGATGACCAACAAGTGGTGTCATTGGGGATGGAGAACTTTTCAGTGAGGATAAATGGAAAAACGTATTCAGTTACACAAGAGTAGGGCCAATCAACAGATGAGTAGTCAAGTGGGTGAGGTGAGTTTTCCCTGCCCAAGGTAGACGAGCGAGTGAGGCCTGGGGAGCCTCCTGTTCCAGCAATACCCATAGTTTCAAGTCACTGCGTCAGCACCAGTCCACAACCCTGGTCATATGTGCTGTGGTTTAATATAGGGCTAGGACCGGGAAACCCGAGACCGCCCTTAATCTTTGGTCATAGTAATAATGCTCTGCTGAGATGTGGGTGTTTACTGCGCCAAATAAATCTGATAAATATTGAACATACTGCACAAAAAAAACATCTGGGGTATTTTGACAGGCAGTGCCTGCAATAAGAACAAAAGTCTGGGCATTGCATTCATTTTGAATGGCCAAACCAGGAAAGGGCCAGAGAGTACCCACTTTTTAAGGTCAGCAGTGAGCATACAGTGCCTTGCAAAAGTATTCAAACCCTTGGCATTTTTCATGTTTGTTGCCTCACAACCTGGAATTAACATGGATTGTTTGAGGATTTGCATCATTTAATTTACAGAACATGCCCACAACTTTAAAGATGTTTTTTTATTTTTTTATTGTGAAGCAAACAACAAATAGGACAAAATAACAGAAAAAGTCAATGTGCATAACTATTCACCCCCCTAAAGTCAATACTTTGTAGAGCCACCTTTTGCGGCTATCACAGCTCCAAGTCACTTTGGTTAAGTCTCTATGAACTTGCCACATCTTACCACTGTTATTTTTGCCCATTCCTCCTTGCAAAACTGCTCCAGCTCCTTCAAGTTGGATGGTTTGCTCTTGTGAACAGCAATCTTTAAGTCTGACCACAGATTTTCTATTGGATTGAGGTCTGGGCTTTGACTAGGCCATTCCAACACATTTACATGTTTCCCCTTAAACCACTCAAGTGTTGCAATGTGTTTGGGGTCGTTGTCCTGCTGGAAGGTGAACCTTTGTCCTAGCCTCAAATCACACACAGAGTGGTACAAGTTTTGCTCAAGAATATCCCTGTATTTAGCACCATCCATCTGTCCCTCAACTCTGACCAGTTTTCCAGTCCCAACTGCTGAAAAACATCCCCACAGCATGAAGCTGCCACCACCATGTTTCACTGTGGGGATGGTGTTCTTTGGGTGATGTGATGTGTTGGGTTTGCACCAGACATAGCGTTTTTTTTTTTATGGCTAAAAAGTTCAATTTTAGTCTCACAAGATCAGAGCACCTTCCTCCATACATTTTGGGAGTCTCCAACATGCCTTTTCACAAGCTCAAAACGTGCCATTTTGGTTTTTGCTGAAAGTAATGGCTTTCTTCTGGCCACTCTGGCATAAGGCCCAACTCTATGGAGCGTACGGTTTATTGTCGTCCTACCCTGTTTCCCCGAAAATAAGACCTAGCGTTATTGTCGGTGATGGCTGCAATATAAGCCTTACCCCCCAAATAAGCCTTAGTTAAAGTCCTTGTAGGTCTTATTTTCAAGGTAGGGCCTATTTTCAGGGAAACAGGGTAGGGCTTATTTGGGGGGTAGGGCTTATATTGCAGCCATCACTGACAATCACGCTAGGTCTTATTTTCGGGAAAACAGGGTATGTACAGATACTCCAGTCTCTGCTGTGGAACTCTGCAGCTTCTCCAGGATTACCTTAGGTCTCTGTGCTGCCTCTCTGATTAATGCCCTGCTTGCCCCGTCCGTGAGTTTTGGTGTGCGGCTGTCTCTTGGCAGGTTTGCTGTTGTGCCATGTTCTTTCCATTTGGTTACGATAGATTTGGTGGTGCTCCTAGGAATCATCAAAGATTTGGATATTTTTTTATAACCTAACGCTGACTTGTACTTCTCAACAACATTGTCCCTTGTTTGGAGAGTTCCTTGGTCTTTATGGCAGTGTTTGGTTAGTGGTGCCTCTTGCTTAGGTGTTGCAGCCTCTGGGGCCTTTCAAAAAGGTGTGTATATGTAATGACAGATCATGTAACACTTAGATTGCACACAAGGTATTTGGTTGCACCAGAGCTTTTTATTGGCTTCATAACAAAGGGGGTGAATACATACGCACATGCCAATTATCAGTTTTTTATTTCTGAAAAATAGTTTTATGCATATATCTTTCTAATTTTACTTCATCAACTTAGACTATTGTGTTCTGATCCTTTACATATAATTCAGATTTAAAAAATTGAACTAAAAGCTGTAATGTAACAAAATAGGTAAAAAACCATGGGGGGTGAATACTTTTGCAAGGCACTATAGATATGAGAGGCTGGTAGTTGAGGGGAATAATGTTATGCAGGTTCGCAGAAATTTTTGTCCCCAGGTATTGAATGGAGCTGGTAGCCCAATTAAACGGGAAAAAGGGACATATGTTTGAAATGGTAGAGTCTGACGAGGAGACATTCAGGGCCTCTAAGTTTGCAGATTAACCTTAAAATTAGACCGGGTACCATAGCACTTCAGCACCTGTAACAGGAAGGGTAAAGAAGTAAGGGGCTCAGTAATATAACATAAAAGGTCGTCGGCGTAGGCCGCCACTTTGTGTTGGCATTGGCCGGATTGAATGCCTTTAATGGACTGATTACCTCTGATGTGGTGTAAAAAATGTTCCAGGGAAAGAACAAATAGCAATAGAGACAGGGGGCACTCCTGTCTGGTGCCGTTCGAAATGGAGAAAGGGCTGGAGTCCTTGTCACCCATACTGTAGCTGTGGGATTATCATAAATGGCCGATATCCATGACAGGATGGGATTCGGCATTCCCACGAATTTGAGCGTCTCCTGGAGAAAAGTCCAGTCCACCCTGTCAACAGCCTTCTCGGCATCTGTGGACAGGAGCAGTAGGGGAATACAGGATCGTTTTGCTTATTCTATAATGTTCAGTGTCCGAATAGTGTTGTCCCTGGCCTCTCTTGTCTAAAAGAAAGCCGACTTGATCTGTTACAATTAGACATTGCAATAAGACATTCATCCTAGAGGCAAGGATTTTAGTGAATAGTTTCATAGTTTCACATCACAGTTCAGAAGTGAAATGGGCCTGTAACTGGCACATAGTAATGGGTCTTTACCGGGCTTAGGGATCACTGATATTGAGGCGCGCAGCATATCTGCAGGGAAGAAACCTGCCAAAGAGTCCTGGTGCATTTTATATTAAGGGAGGGTGAATCCGCCAGGTCCGGGTGCCTTGCCGGACTGAGTGTCAGCTATGGAAGATGCAAATTCCTCCCCTGTAATAGGCTTAGACAGGTCTTCTCGCTCTTCTGTTGTCAATGTAGGCAGGTCCGTTTCTCGAAGATAATTGCAGATATCTAGAGAGTTTTGAGGCATCAACCAGGAAGTAGAAGTTGGGTCCAAATTATATAATTTGGAGTAGAAAGCATGAAAAGTCTCTGCTAGTTCTGGAGAAGAAAAAACGTTGGAGCCCGATGATGAGAGGAGTGTGGTAACATATGTCTGAAAGTGCTTGGCACGTAAAGCATTGGCCTATAGTCGACCACATCTATCACCGTATTCGTAAAATGAATGGCGGGCCTTTAACAGTACATGTTTTGCTTTGTACATTGAATGATCCCGTATAGCCTCCCAAAGATGAACCAGTTCCAGTTCGATAGTTCTATCTGTCCGAGTCTTGTGTTGACGTTCTAAAGTGTGAAGTCACACCAGGAGGTCAGACAGAGTTTTAACGTGATGCTGCTTGGCTGCACGACCATGTCTGATTAGAATTCCCCTGATAAAGCACTTATGCGCTGACCACACCGAGATAGGATTGTCCACCGAGTTTACGTTAGTAGAGAAGTAGGAGTTAATTTCCCTAAGGATGTCTGGGGCAATTTCGGGATCTTCGAGGAGCGACTCGTTAAGTAGAGGTCCTAGGGGACGCTTGTGAAATAGCCAGTTCCAGCAGGATGGGGGCGTGGTCAGAGAGTGCAATGTGGCCGATATCTGTCTTGGTGACCAGGGGAATTGCTGAGTGTTTTAAGAAAAAAAGATTTATTCTTGAGTGTGACCCATGGACGGTAGAATAAAAGGTATAATCCCGCTTTTGTGGATGGACTATTCTCCAGATATGGACTAGCTGATGTGAGTGCAAAAGATCTTTGAGGTGAAGTCGGGTTCCCTGTGGTAGGGAAGACAAGTTTGAGAAGGAGTCTCTATGAGGTTCTAGAGTTAAATTGAAATCCTCTCCTAAAACAAGGGTTCCCTCGAGGAAGGCGCCAAAGGTGGACAGAAAAGCCTCAAGGGTGGGAAGTGGATTGCAATTCGGAAGATAAATGTCCTCAAGAGTGAAGGTCTGAGAATAAATTTTTCCCTTTAGAAGCAGGAATCTGCCCTCCTGATCACGGTACTCGTGAAGGAATTGCCAGTGGAGGGACTTAGATATGAGTATACTCGTCCCTTTAGATTTAGAGGATATCGGTGCACTATGATAGGCCATCTGGAAGTGTTTGTTTGATAGTTTGGGTATCCTGTCTGCCCTAAAGTGAGTCTCTTGGAGAAATGCAATGTGAGCCCTTTGTCTCCAATGCTCGGCAAGACAGCTAGTGCGCTTCTCCGGTGGAATTTAACCCCTTAATGTTCCAAGAGAGGATCTTAACAGTCATACCGTCAAAAAATCTATGTCAGCATGTGTTAGCTCCCGGGGTGTGAGAGGGGGGATATGGAAAGGGAGGGAGAAAAAAAGGGGTAGGAAATGTAAAAAAAGTGACTGTAGAAGGTAAGAAGAAACCTAGTTAAGGATATATTGTAGACTCCACTGAGAGAAGCTACTGCCACCAGGCCAGAGTATTTCTAGTGTGGGAAGTAGTAAGGCACAGCTAAGCTCTGGGCCCCCGGTCATTGGGGCCCCCACAGCCATCTTAATCATGTGTTTAAGGCGCCAGTGTTACCCGAGAGAGTGAAGCGGTAAAGGCTGTCCAACAAACCATAACCACAAAGTAACTGCGATAGCAATGGATTGAAAACCCACAGGAGAGTAAGTTGAATCAGCACTGGCCCAGTATTCCAGGCTCGAGACAGACTGACAACACAGCCCCAAAATTAAGGTGCCGCAAGGCAGCCAGCCCATCTTGAGGCAGGACTACAGCACCTAGGTGTAACCTGAAAAACTGCGATCAACCCAAGGCACCTAAACCAAGTCAATGTGAAGGCATTGGTTAAAGATAAATAGTACCAATAAACATAATACGCAATCTGACGAACAGCATTATAAACAAGTTATCAACTAGGTTAAGTATTTTTTGCAGAGAGTATGCTGGCAGTCTGCGGTTGTACATATAATCGACCGCCTTCTTCCCATTGGTCTGATACTCCGAGCTCGGGAGAGATCGCAAGCACTGTGCCACAACTATAGGGCTATACGGCAACTGAGCCCATCCCAAGGGAGAACCACTGCTCCTGAGCGTAATCTGGAAAACCATGGCTCAAATGGGACGCTCAGAGTATACCAATGTGGAGGTGTTAATCAAAGATAGTTAATAACAGACATAATACAATATAAGACAACGTAAGAGACAAGTTATGGTTTGTGTAAAATATTTGAAGTATAAAAGAGGCCTTCGCTCATCAGTGAACCAAAATAAACTTAAGGTCAAGCCAGAGGGGCCCCAAGCTCCTAGGCCCAACACACAGTCTTCCTGCAATAACACCCAGAAATAACAATAAAGGTAATTTGGCTCAAAAAGTTCAACATGAAAAACAAAAAAGAAACATTGAGCTGAATGTATGCTGGTAGGATCAGCCGGGCCACCTCTTCATTCGGGGGTTGGAAACGGGGGATAACCACCAGTCTTGCTTGTGAAGGGCCCCACAACCACGGCAATTATAGCGAGCCCTTTGTGGTATACCCGGAGTGCCCGACGCTGGGGATCTTTGGAGACAACTGCCACGAGCCAGTCGGGGGCGGAATTGGATCCATTTTGGCAAAGACAAACAAGCCTGGAAGCTCCGAGGCATGACACAAAGAGAAGGTATCTGGTCCTTTGTGGACTATGAGGTGAACAAACTCACTCTTAAAAATAAAACATGCAACTGCTTATGTCCCTCTTGGACCACTTCTGTCCCTCTAGTGGCCTGCAAACATATACTGTAAGCACTACGCAAAGCGCAACTGGTTGATGTATGGCATATAAACCATCCAGATACTAGAGATTGCACTTTTTTCCTTACCCCACCAAGTCTACTCATGTATAGATTTTTTCCTTGTCCAACATCAATATTTTTTTTGTTCAACACATCGGACATTGGAAATCTCACTTGGTCAGACAATGTTCCACTTTTCCTGACCAACTCCTTGACAAACAACTCTGCCCCCCATGTGTAGCACTGTACACTAAACAAGGGTTTTCTTCAGGACCTGCAGATCTTGGATAATATCACCAGGGATCTTGGGTCCTATTTTCAAGCAGATGACATAACTGAGACAGATCTGGTAATAATTTTGGAAGAGCATAAAACTGTTATTGGGACATCCTGATAAAACATGGCTTTCAAACTAAAATTATTGACTGAAATCCATCAACTAGAACTTAAACATAAATCCATCTTAGACACACACATGGAATGGGATTTTGTCTCTGCTCTTGAGTTAAAGTGTTACTAAAGTCAAAGATTTTTTTTTATTAAAATAACAAACATATTATACTTACCTGCTCTGTGTAGTGGTATTGCACAGAGTGGCCCTGTTCCCCCTCTTCTTGGGTCCCTGGCTGGTTCCTCCTCTTCATTTTGGGACTACCATAGCCAGATGCTTGCTATATGAGAGAAGCGTGGTCTGTGCTCTCCTGACCTGTGTGTCTATGGAGCCACGCTCCATAGACTTACACAGCGGGACTTAGGCCCACCCCCTCACTTCCTTTGATTGACAGCAGCAAGAGAAAATGGCTCCTGTTGCTTTTCGAATGCTGTGTGAAAAGGAAGTAAGGGAAGAATAGATGCAGCTGTGCACAGCGCTGATCTCTTCTACCCTCTCTTCCCCTTCACACAGGGAAGGGGGGGGCACAGAGAAAATGAAAAATGTTTTTTACCTTAATGCAAACAATATATTAAGGTAAAAAATGTTTTTAGGTTTAGTAACACTTTAACTCTTTCCTACAAGGAAAGCAAAGGACAAGGACAGTGCTCACAACTGGGAACATACCTCATAGATTAACCCCGGAAGAATTTACACCCTTCCTGACCAGAGCACTTTTTGCGATTCGGCACTGTGTCGCTTTAACTGACAATTGCGCGGTCGTGCAACGTGGCTCCCAAACAAAATTGACGTCCTTTTTTTCCCACAAATAGAGCTTTCTTTTGGTGGTATTTGATCACCTCTGCGGTTTTTATTTTTTGCGCTATAAACAGAAAAATAGCGACAATTTTGAAAAAAATGCATTATTTTTTACTTTTTGATATAATAAATATCCTCAAAAAAATATTTTTTCCTCAGTTTAGGCCAATACGTATTCTTCGTCATATTTTTGGTAAAAAAATCGCAATAAGCGTTTATTGATTGGTTTGCGCAAAAGTTATAGCGTCTACAAAATAGGTGATAGTTTTATGGCATTTTTATTGATAATTTTTTTTTTTACTAGTAATGGCAGCGATCAGCGACTTTTATCATGACTGCGACATTATGGCGGACACATTGGACAATTTTGACATGTTTTTGGGACCATTGGCATTGATACAGCAATCAATGCTATAAAATTGCATTGATTACTGTAAAAATGTCACTGGCAGTGTAGGGGTTAACCACTAGGTGGCGCTTTAGGGGTTAAGTGTGTCCTAGGGAGTTATTCTAACTGTGGGGGGAGGGGCTGTGTGTGACACATCACCAATCACGGCTCCCGATTACAGGGAGCGTGATCAGTGTCAGTGTCATTAGACAGAACAGGGAGGTGCATTACATTAGCATGTCCCTTTTCTTCCTCACCGTGAGACGATTGCGGGTATGCCCGCAGACATCGAGTCCATGGGACCCACGATCATGGTCACGGAGCTCCCGGCCTGCGAGCCGCCTCTTAACGGGCAACGTACATGTACATTAATCTGCCTGTACGTGCCCTTCTGCCTTCTCTGTGAGGGGGTCGGGAAGCGGTTAAGGATGGAGTCCTTCACTGGGTTCTCTGGCTCAAATGGCCTCCAGCCATTGAAAGCGCAGCTCCAAGAGGGATGGAGCCAGCAACTCCAGAATCCCATGAAAATCTTTATTTGCTACATGAAGGTCAAGATTAAAAACAGCTGATGCGTTTCGGCAGTGAATGACAGAACATTATTACTACATACTTCATATGAGGAAGAGTGGTGTCAATAAAACAATTATTCAATTAAAATCAAAGACTAGCAGATGACAGAAAAAAGCGGCACTGGATTCTATTCATATTGGATGTGGGCTTACAATACTATGAAAACACTATTATGGTAGAGATCACCTCCCCGGGGAAGTTTATTAACCCTTTATTAACCCTCAGTTTATTAACACCACTAAATACAAAAGATTCCATATTTCCAGCGTGCGCTTGTTTAAAGTGTTTCAGTACCTGTCATTGGAATAAGCTGCACCAATATAGCGTTCGCTCATCCTGACCCTTATGCTGCGTACACACGGTCGGACTTTTTGGCTACAAAAGTCCGACAGCCCGTCCGACAGACTTTTGATGGACTTTTGGCGGACTTGCGGCAGACTTTCTAACGAACGGACTTGCCTACATCCGATCACACAAAAGTCCGACAGCCTAGTACGCGGTGACGTACACCAAGTCCGACGAGACTATAAAACGGAAGTTCAATAGCCCGTATGACACCCTTTGGGCTCCTTCTGCTAATCTCGTGTTTATCTCATGTTAGTAGAAGTTTGGTGAGAGACGATTCACGCTTGTGAGACTCGTATTTTTCAGTTCGTTTTAACTGTTGTTCAGTCTGTGCTTGTGAGGTTTGTATCTGCTTTTCAGTGCGTTTGGTCACTTGGCATTGAGAAATCTTTGTTTTATTGTCCGCTCATTGCTGATTTTCAGGTCGCTCTTCACAGGCCTTGCTGTTCTTCAGTGCATTCTGTTAAGTGCGTTCTGACCAGCCGACTGTTTTGAAGCCATGTTACGTGTACGTACTTGTCGTAGGGATTGTGCATTGTATGTGCTTGGTGCTGTAGTTCATTCTTCAGCCCAAGACCAGTCCATGAACAGGGCGAGGAGGAGTTCATGGACGAAGGATTGGTTGCTCCAGCATGACCAATTCTGTCACATGCCATTGCTCCGTGAGATCCGTGAGAATAATCCTGAAGATTTCAGGAACTTTCTCCGGATGACGGACCCCATTTTTGACCGTTTGTTGGCTTTGCTCACCCCTTATATCAGCAGGCAGGATACCTACATGAGGCAAGCCATCACTCCAGAGTAGAGGCTAGTCGCCACGTTGCGGTACTTGGCGACAGGGAGAAGCCTGCAGGACCTTAAGTTCTCGACAGGCATCTCCCCCCAGGCTCTGGGGATCATTATCCCAGAGACCTGTTCTGCCATCATTCAGGTCCTGCAGAAGGACTATATTAAGGTAAGAATTTTTATTCTTTATTAGCATCACATGTTATTTTATTTAATGTTTGATAATGTAATGTATTTCTTTACTCAAACACTACTTACCATCATTGCAATATAGTGTGAATGTCCCCTTTTTGTCCTCATGCATGCTGTAATTTTTTCATGTTCTTTTTTGTCCTGCATGTATATTTGCCTTCACTAACCTCCCCAGCATGCAATGCTGGGCACATATCCGCCTAGTCTACTCACTTTGAATGTATTTTGTCAGCTGCATTGTAGTTTTTTTCCCCTAAACTCCATCCAAATAGTGTGTGGTCATTAACTTGATTTCCAATCCCCCCCCCCCCTAATAATTTGCTATAATGTTCTGTGGTGTTGATTTTAAAAAAGCAAATATATGTTGCACTTTGCAAAATGCATTTGCACTCTGCAAGTGCATTTGCTCCAGGGCTTTAGTAAATGAGCAGAAGCTCTGCTGATTTCCATCATCCAATCATGTGCAAGCCACAAAGTTTTTGGATTAATTGCCCTTGCATGTGATTGGGTACTCCTTGCAACATGAAGCCTTTACCTTACCTTATTTACTAAGCTGTGGACCAACTGCACTTGCAGAGTGCAACAACTGCACATTTCAAACTGCACAGTCTTGTAGCCTTTAGTAAATCAAACCCTGCATGTCCTTAAACTTAATTTCTAATTTCACCACCCCCTAAAATGTAACAATGTGCCATCAGAGGGGGTGAGCAATCTGATAAGTGTGCCTTTCCATATTATTTAAAAAATAAAATTTCAATTATTTAATGTTATGCTGGGCAATAATGTTTTAAGTGTAATAACGTTCTTGCAATGTTCTTTTCAAAATTACTGAGTTTTGGTTTCTTGTTTAATTACCCAGTTTCCTTCAATGCCACAGGAATGGCAGACTGTGGCATCTCATTTTGCCACCCGTTGGGACTTTCCCAACTGTGGAGGGGCTATAGATGGGAAACACGTCCACATCGTGCCACCACCCCATTCGGGGGTCATACTATTTTAATTATAAGGGGTTTCATAGTATTGTCTTAATGGCGGTGGTGTCGGCACAATATGACTTTCTGTATGTGGACGTGGGGAAGAATGGCCGGATGTCGGATGGAGGAGTATTTGCCCAGATGGAGTTCTACCAGCATCTCCAGAGTGGTGGCCTGGAATTGCCACCTGATGCGGATAACATGGAAGGACTCCCCTTTGTCTTCATAGCAGATGAAGCCTTCGCTCTGAGCAAGCACCACATGAGGCCATTCCCCCAAAGGACCCTCACCCCAGAGAGGA